>NC_090445.1:418931827-419240152 GCF_031143425.1 Pleurodeles waltl | reverse complement strand
GCAGAATATCAGAAAACGCCTCTCAAGTTCATACAGGATTCAGTGCCTTCAGAGAGCCATCCCCAAGAGCAGTCCCAATACTGCAAGCGTGCATTTCTCGGATAGGGGAGGGTGCTAACCAGTCATTAACAACACCTTACCACACTCGAGGAGGCGAGGAAGTATTAGTTATGGGGACTGTATAGGTTTTATATGAAATAGGCTGGTACATCATGCCCGAGGAGTGTAGGGAAAGGACTTAACATTAACCATGGAAGATTGACACCAACCAGACAGTCTCCATAAGGGTAGGCATGGGCAATCATTCCCTTGATATCGGAGAGGAGAGTCTGCACCTCTGGACTGCTGATAGGAAGAACCCATAGCTTGACTGGTGTACGTAAATAAACAAACAGGAAAAACCTTTCAAGGAAAAAACAAAACAAACACATGGTGGGACAGCTATATCACAGAGCTCTGGCATACAGGAGATGTCACCTGCATGGCAGGTGGGAGTTAGCATCTGCCTGGAAAGCAAGGAGAAACGTAGTAGGCACAGAAAGAGCAACACCTGGCAGGCTCACAGAGGGCACCGTCTGCCTGAAACAATCATAAATATGCCAGATGCAGAGGTGCCACCATCTGCCTGACACGACAGGAGCAACATATGCCAGGAACACAGGGGAAAACACAAGATGAACTCGGAGCTGCACCAGCGCATAATGGGGAGGAGCCGATAGAAACTGGAATAAATTGGAGGGAATTCAGCAGCCCCTACCCTGACACAGCAAGCCTCCCCCATCTTAAACTGGCACCAACCTCCGGCTCTTTCCCTTCTCCAAGCTCCCAGAAATTCACTGTGAAAGGAATAAAAAGCACGGGCCATCACTTTCATCTGATGTCTTTGCTAAAACCTCAGCAACAAAGACATCTAATTGCAAATGAACTAATTAAGTAAAGCTCTGACGAAGCGTGAAAACAATGTGTCTGACCTAGAGTGCGCAGACAGTGGCGGTAATGAGTATGGAGCACACGCCATCACACAGTCCATGCAACATCCGGCGGGCAAGAGAAAATGTGTTCATTGAGGAAAAGACAGCACCCTCTACCACTTTAACTTAAGAAGAGGTGTGTATCCATGTCCACAAAAGGAGGGTAGGGCGAGTGTCGGTATCTTCCTTCCACTAACCATCTCACCTGCAAATGCCACCTCCAAGAAAATAGGCCCTTGAGTCTCTTATCAAAACTCCATACCGACCATCCACTAACAGCTATAGTAGTAACACAGATCTAGCTCCCACAAAAATCATTTTCACACTGGACATATGCCCCACCTATGGTGGCTAAGAACATGTGTCCTGTTCCCACTTACTGCAAACAAGACCTGTATCTTACTCCGACGTTCAAGGGCTAATACCCTTCAAGCTGGTACCACCTCAAACCTAGACTTGGGTGTGATGACTATGCATGAATGGGGGAGGCGAACAGCCCCTATTACCCCAAAGTGAGCACTGAGTTTTGGACCAGCATTCATGACTGGTAGGACTCTGCCAACTTTGACCTCTCCGTGTCTACATGGGGCACTCTTGCATGGGAACTAGGATTGCCCTCTAACACATGCCTATTTCACCAATGGAGTACACGTCTGCCTATGGGTTCACCACATCAACTCCCTCTAGCCCATACCCACAGAAATATGGCCATGTCACCTCCACCACCGCAACTGCAGAACACCAACATCTATAGGATTATGATCCTGCATGACAATCACCAACCGACTCCATAAGAAACATATAGCCACAACTATTGGGAGTGGCATACTGTTGGGATGCAACACCAAGGTCCACAAAGGGAAACCACCTACATTTGTGATGATAAGGATCCTTGCAGGACTCACCACTCCAATGTAATCATAAAGGTGAACAGAATATTGCTTTTTTTAAATAAATGTAACTGCATTTTTTGGAAAATCCAGAGTCTACAGCTGTACCACTGTAAGTCTATTTTTGCTTTTGCCCCTAAAGGTTTTCCTGGTTTTAGTAGTTTTCACCTTGCAGTATCTAAATCAGAGACCATGTTGGTGCTCCTCTTATGTGTCACGAGGCAGAATGATTCTAGTCAAGGAGCACCCAAATGCTTGGCTCTTGTAAGATTACCTTGGTGAACAGCATCTAATTGGTGAACTTGGCTGGTAGTCTCAAACTGGCAGTCTGTCTGCAGCCTTTTTATTCGCTGCTTGAGGCGAGGTCTACTCACTTCAATAATGGTATGACATGTTCCCTTTAACGTTTTCTATATAGACACTTCCGGACTCAACCACTAACTGGCGGAATTATGCACAGCATGTGAATCGGGAAGAGGTTTCACACTGCAAACTACTTTTATCCTCCCAGGGTGGTCTCCTAACCTATGCCACAGTTCCTACCAGTTTCTGTCCTTCCAGACACTGAACGCTGGTTGAGATGCAACAGGGAGTTGTGAGGGTGTCTGGAGACAATTAGGGCTCCCCAGTACCTCTACACATCACGATATGGGAAGTGCAATGCCAACTGTGCCACTAGACGTTTAACTTGAGCTGCCCTCGACTTCAATTTCCCAGAGGACTTCATTTCACTTCGACATCTTGATTACACTTGTGTATTTTTAGTTCATAAATTCGTGCATTTAGAAATGTTTTTCTTCGATCAATTAAATGGAATAAATTGAAAGAACACAACGTGCAAAATACAAGCGGAAAATGGAACTGAAAAAGTTGTGTACCTGTTCACCCAATGTTGCTGGCCACTTTTGGCACCTCCAGGACACATTGGTCCTGAGCTTCTAAAAGGGGCACCACATTTGTAAAAGTCTACTGGTAACAACATTTCAGCAACATTCACTGGCTCCTGGGTGTACAGACTCCGTAATCACCTATTAAGCCCATAAAGTAGCCAAAGGGGCTCATAGGACACCAAATCAATGTAACTGCTACTGCAGTTGTCGAGATTGGGATCACAAAGCTCCCAGTCCCCATAAGCTAGGGGGTGGGCACCTGAAGATAAGTCAACCAGAGCCAGTTCAGTTACTAGCTTCATTTGTTTCCCCTGCAGGCCCAATAGGAAACCAAGGGGGGCCTCAGAACAATCTTGAGATTTTTAACTACCGCTGCCCGCAACACCAGGCTCAGAAATCAGTTTCCACATTTTGTTTCCCCTAGTTGTTAGACTCTAAATGGTCATTTTTTCTCAAAATAGAGAAGCGGGAGCCAAGCCTGGTGAGATAAACTGAAGTTTTCCACACTTCTGTGCTAGACTTTTCTCATACTTGGCGAGACTATCTGTGGTTTTGGTAGAAATAAGCATGGCAAACTAAAGAGCCAACCCTCCCGAAATGCTGAAAAAGTTGGCTTGATGTACTTACTTGTATTATCCTTAAAGTGTAACTGTCGGTTGTGTGGGGTCAAATTGGAATTGCAAGTGCAAGGCCTTTGGTTTTTCACTATTATACTCAAAACCGAGAGTAAAGCTGACTGATAAGACAGCACCTTGTTTCCTTGACAGCATTAGAGTCAAGGAAACAAGGTGGGGAGAGGGGGTTTGCCAACATTTGAAACCAACATTAGCTACGCACTAACAAGAAGTTAAAGTCCCAAACACTGATGTTGCCGGGCACTCCCTATAGAACTGTCAGAAAAGGTCTGACCAGCGATGAATCAGAAGGTACCACACAACATGACTGTTACAGTGAAAACGACAGATTTCGAGACTGAAGACAAAGCATCCACCTACTTTAGGAACTGTCCCAGGTCTTCACACAGCGCCTCACAGCCTGGCCACTTGCATTCTCCGTGTCCATAGAGCGGGTGGGGGCCGCAATGGTCCTCGTGCGAGGAGCTGAAAAAAAAATTGCTCATTAATATCAACTATTCCTCAATGTGAACGTCCTTTAATTTTTACATTTTGCCTTTCTTTTTTCTTCCTTCTCTTTGTTTTCAAAAGTGCTCATCTTCCACGCCTGCTCTGCTCAGGATATTCCTGCTGCTAACACTGGAGGGCTTTTCTAAAGTCCAAGAGGTGCCAGACGTTCATGATAACCACCTTGTGTAAATATTTTAATTTAGAATTATAATGTATCTTAAAGTATTAATGTATAACATAGCCTTAATATATCTGAAATGGATAGCCTGAAAACAGCATGAATCCTGAATATCTGGAGGTACGTCTGACACTTCGATTGTAAAGGACCCTTAGATAAGGACATCCGTGTAACTTATACTGTTTAATTATGAAAGATAATCAGGACATTTGTGCTGCTTACACAGGGTTATGGGCCAAGTATCTTTTATAATGTGCCTGTCTTGGACACATTAGTAGGAGCGCACTCTGCCACATTGTCCCGGTGCCCATTCTTTTAGCAATCCAGTTTTTAGTACTCCTAGTTGGTCCATGTGTTGAAAGTGATCCTGCACCATTTAATAGACAATATTGGAGAACACATACCTGTCTCTCCTCGAGGTCAGCATCGAGCTCTGCCCGTTGCTCAGAGAGAGGTGAGAAAGCGACGGGGACATCTTGGCGGTAGTGTACGAGGTAGAGTTGGTTGTGGCAGTGCTCAGGTCCAGGCCTTCGTGCTTGATAATATCCTCTGTGTGCTGGTTGGTTGTCATTTCCTTCCACAGCTGCTGGAGGTCTGAGGGGCACATGGCTATAGAGAGGGAGACAGTGGTTTAAGTACTTAGCCGAAGGACCCTGAATGCAGAAGTACTAAGTCCAGAAGGGTATACTTCTTGTGGTGAGAGGATCTGGGCACCATCACAGAGAGAGGAGCAGTTTAGAAGTCAGTGCTAAGTCCAGAAGAATAGAACTTTGGTGGAGAGAAAATTAATTGGAGACCCTCCAAGAAAGAGGAGGGGTTCAGATGTAAACGATAATCAGCAGGGGTCCCTCAGTGAGAGACTCCTTAGCGTAAGGGGCTCAAGTTGGATACGCTTAGAAAGCAGGACAACCTTGGGGTATTAGTACGTGCTCAGTGACCAGCCGTAGAGGACAGAGTGATGTTACGTGATTTTGCAGACCGCAGGTCTCAGAGCTAGCAGGAATCACAGAGCACAAACATGTCAGCAAGACTGGAATTCAGCAACTGACTTATGGGCTCTTTACAGAGGGACAAATGCCGAAAAATATAAACATCTCTGCAAACTATATTGCACCACAACATGAGGTTGTATGACAGAACCACACATGCCGGAACAACGCATGCCTTAACAACACGGTCGGAACCACAATTGCGTCTTTTACACACATGCCTTTACCATGCGCGGTTCTGTCATACAACTCCCCCTCTTAGCCTGAAAAAGTACCCCAACACCCCACCCACCCGAGGCCAAAACTACCCCCACCCCTAATAAACTACCCTAACCCCCCCCACCCACCCTAAGCCCTAAAAAAAAAAAAAAAATACCCCGACTAAAACCTATGCGCCCCCTAAAAACTAAACTACCACCTTTACCACTGAAAACTACCACCCCCACTTACCTTGCGGCATCCTCTCCTGATCTTGCCTCCTCTTCTCTCCTTCTGTCCTTCCTTAAACCTTCCACCCCTAAAAAATAAACTGCCCTGCCTCCCCACCCCTAAAAAATAAACTACTCAACCCCTACCGACCCTAAGTGCAAAAAATAACTACCCCAATCCCGCCCCTAAAAAATAAACTACCCCAACTCCCCCACCCACCCTAAGCACTAAATCCAAACCCACTTACCTCACTGTGTCCTCTCCTGATCCTTCCTCCTCTCCTCCCGCCTTTCTTTAAACCTTCCCCTAAAATATAAATTACACCACCCCCACCCTAACAAAAAAAAAAATACCCCAACCCCCCACCCCGCCACTAAAAAATAAACTACTCAGTCCCCCCAAACCCTAAAAACGAAACTTCCCTAACCCCCTATAAAAAAAAATAGCTCGACCCCCTCACACACCACAAGCTCTTAATCCACTCCTAAAAACTACCTCCCCCAACCTTGCCCCAGTCCCACTTACCTCACAGAGTCCTCTCCCGATCCACTAGACTGCTCTCTGCCTTTTTCTCTGCTTTAACCACACATATGCGTAGTTTGGCACATGCGTAGTTAAGGCACAGAAAAAGGCAGTTGTTGTTCCGGCAAGCGTTGTTACGCTTGCGTGGTAAACATCTACGTTCGTTAGGATATTTACCCAACATAGTATCTCTCGAAGAGGGAGAGGAAAGCCCAGACCCCAACGCAGATAATGAGGTGATGATACAACCAGGTGGCAAGCAGGGAGGCAGAGATAGGGTGGCCTGACAAACCCTTTTATCTAGTCTAAGAGGGATGGGATATTTCATATGATGTGCCACGCATTCCATGTGGTAGGAGCCTCCAACTAGTTGGACACGTGGTGTGCGACATCAAACACCGGGGATGAAGGCATTATCGATTGGGATGACTCATTGGCAGGTGTTCTCTGTTGCATTAAGAGTCCTGGGGCAGTCTGTTGCACGGTTAGAGGTAAATTTACGATTGCACAGTCCTGATTTGAGAGTTTTAGTAATACACTCCCATACTGGAATGCAGGAAAGGAATTTGAGCACAATAGGCAAAGTCTTTATTTAGCCAGTGACAAGTGACTCTCACACTAGTAAGAAGTGGCATTGTGGTTACGTTTAACTTACGAGGCATAAAACTGCAATCAGTGGCACAGCGTGGTCAGTAATTTTGGAAGGGTTTGCGCTTCAGATTTCCCAACAATCACGCTGGCACATAATGTTAAAATACATTGTAGACAAGCAGTGCGCACGAGTGGGTCAGCGGAAAGGGAGCTGAATGCATATTTGTAGGGGTAATAAGTGAAAGAAAGCACATTATTTAGTGAAACAGCCAATATTTTTGAAGTGTGTGCGTTTTTGTCTGTCTGTAAAAATCCCTGCTGAAATCCGACAGACACCTCACTATACCCGACTGAAAGCATCTGCACTCAACTATTTTTCAGAAATGTTATTTATTAGGGGGGTGTAACACCCAAACACCCTCCTCAACTCATCTGAAGTTACGCCCCTGACTGCAATGTGCAATGGGAGGGAGAAGGGAAAATAAATCGGAGATGGCCCAGT
The DNA here is from genome assembly GCF_031143425.1 of Pleurodeles waltl. NCBI lineage: Eukaryota > Metazoa > Chordata > Amphibia > Caudata > Salamandridae > Pleurodeles > Pleurodeles waltl. The sequence continues at coordinate 419,233,066 of NC_090445.1, read as the reverse complement.
CTTAACTTGCATAAAGGGCTGCAGCGCCATGGCATCTGCCCTACGGCGTGCGGGCCAAGGTGTTTCACTTCATCGGAGTGATGGCAGTGGCATGATGGGTTGGCAAGTGGCAGGGCCCAGTCCTACATTGCTTTCGGTCTTATCTTACAGTACCTTGGAGTTGTGCCCCAGTACTGTAATATACTACAGGTAGGGAGGGGGTGCGAGGGATACTGGGGCGTATCCCATGGTGCATTGACAAGGATCTAAAGTTCTATAGGGGGTGAAGCTATTGGTGTCATCGGTGCTCTTGTCTTAGCTTACAATAGGCACTGCAGTGCCATCTGCTGTACTGACCGGGTCCTGTGGCTGCATAGTGCTGTGTAGGGGTGATGGTGGGCAGCGCTGGAGGGGGCAGTGCTACGATTTTACCTTGTGTCAAGCTCTGCAACGCCATGGCACCTTGGCTCGGGCCCATGCCGACCAAGCCTTGCCGCTGCAGGTTCAGCAGGTGCTGTTGTTGTAGTTGTTGCATTTGAAGCAGCTGCTGTTGGAAGGCCAGCTGCTTGTTCCCCAAGGACTGCTGCAAAAGAAGACAGACCACCTTAGCAAAATCTCTCCAAGCGAGATCAAAGAAGCAATTACTAACATCTCCCTAATGTCAGAGATAGATTAACACCCTTCTCAGCCCTGAGAGCGGATACTGCAATATTAACATCTCCCGGTTTCCTCCTCGACCCAGAGAGCGAGGGAGTGTAACATCTCTTTGGGCTCAAAGATGCATCAACTCTACTCTGCTGCCCTGCGTTCCTGTTCATTCTTGTACCCCTTTCCTTCTAGTATATACGTTTTATCTTTCTCATGTCTTCTACCTCTTCTCATCTTTCTTCAACCTTTCTGTCCCCCTCTACTTACTCTCTTTAGGATCCCTCTCCTCCTCTTTTCTTTTTTTCCTCCTTCCAGGCGTCACTGCCCGGGTTCAAGTAGCTGTAAATATATGTACCCCCACCAAGCACATTCGATGCAGCTCAGTGGGTGCAGTCTGAGCTGGAGCAGCTCCTGTCACTTTGATTTACGAGCACATCAAGTGCAGTTTCAGTAGCAGGCCGGCCTGATGGGCGCACTTCATTAATCGAACACGAGGATGATGCGCCAGCTGCTCTCTGGGGCCGGTCCCACGAACTGAGTCCAAACACCTGCATCAGTAGCGCATGCAGAGGGAAGCCCGGGCTCCGCGCTCTGCCCACGCTAACCCCCACAGGGCGACGCAGTCACGCACACGCGCCCCGTGCCGCATGAGAGTGCACAGCCAAAATCCTGGCGCGCTTCATCTTTGTACATTTCCATTGTAAGTCTCTCTGTGTATTTTGAAGCTTATCAAACGCTCCCACAGGTGGCACACAACTGCGTTTTACTATCGCTATAAGAAGCCCTCCCAGGGTTACACGATTATTTTCAAATGTGCAGAAAACCTGAATACGCGGAAATGCACATCTAATACTGTGATGTAGACGACAAAACATTGAAAGAGTGGCATACTAAGTAAATTTGATTCACTACTAAAGTGCCCAGCAGTTAGTTGCGACGTGAATCGTGCTCCGATCACGTTTGGCCTGTAGCCATGTCTCTCAGACGTTTTGCCCGTTATCCTGCTCCCCTATGATATTTTGATTAGAATATTTACTACCAACAGATATTATGCCAGTCACCTCATCGTGAGATAATAGCTGGGACCCTTCCCTTAGATGATAGTGTGCTCATTATCATCATGACCTAGACGTTTTTCTTGCAATCATGCCCTTATCACTAATGCTGCATTTAATGAAGGTCCAAAACAGGGCTGATGTGCCTGTAGTCTGCTTCAGCCCACTTCAAGTGCAGACAGACCCTCCATGACAGTGTGTTAGTGATCAACAGGAGCAGTCAATCTTAAAGCCAAGTACACATGTAGAGCGGCAATCCAAAAATCACACAGAATCTGGGAGCTCCCTTCCATGAAGCGACAAGGTAACAGCCAAGCAATGCACCGGCCCAGAGTCACTATGCAAGAACTGCCATGGTGTGACATCTTGGCTCCCAAGTGACAGCAGTGGCTTGCCTTAAGAGAAGCCATGGGAAGCACTGGCTCCAATTGCAGTTTGCTGATTAGGAGCCATTGAAAGTTCTTCCTTAGCATCTTCAGGGTATGGAAGCAGGAGGTGGTGATGGCATTGACTTGAGGGGTCATGTTGAGTTTGCTGTTGATAATGAGCCTGAGGTTCTTAGCATGGGTGGTAAGGGTGTGCTGGATCCTAGCTCTGTTGGCCACTAGGTGGAATTCCACAGTGATGTGCTCTTTCCAAAGATTACAATTTCGGTCTTGTCAGTGTTAAGCCATTTACAGTTGGGCTTCATCCAGAGGGCTATTTCAGGCAGGCAGACATTGATCTTGACCCATTTACTTGCTGTCTTGTCCATGAGAGAGATTTTATTTACAAGTGGGTAAAGTACGGCAGTTAAAATGATGATAGAGAAAAGCAAACCAGAAGGCCCTAACATATTCTGTGACTGAGCTAACATGCCGTTTTTCTCAAGGAACAAAAGTGCCAGCTTAAGTCTGTTAGGACATATCTGCCCAGATTGTAACGGACATGAGCCTGGGTGGCTGAACATCTCTAAAAAGTCTAAGAAGTCCAAGAATATTTTAAACACCCAACATCATGACAACCAAAGTTAAATAGGGATTCCATGCTCACTGAAATAGGGACTTGGGAAAAAGACTGTCCCAGAGTCAAAGGCCCAGAGTCCATTTAATGGAACTCCCAGGGATCTGATAGTCTGTGAACAGGGATTACTGAACACAGCCCAAGGGAAGACCTATTGGAGCTAAAACTGTTCTCCAAAATCAATGTTAAATGAAGAGACTATTGGTGACAACACTGACAGGTAACAAACATGAGGACTCCATCTTTTGAATGCCTGCTTGTGATTCAAGTGGCTGCAGTCACCCCAGGATCGAAGGCACCCACTGGAACCACTTGTGCATACTAGGAGCTGGTATTTAGTGGTGTGGCTAGGTTGTACATTTAAATCATGATATCTTCAGAACCTCAAAGGTAGAGAGATATGGCAAAATGTTCTGGAATCAGAGTGAGCACTGTCAGCCCAGGAGAAATGTGGTATGGCCTGGGGAAAAGGAAAACACTCCTATTCAAATGTGCCTCTAGAAAGGGAGCTTTTGGGCTCCATACAGCCTGCGATGGTACAGAATGGATCACGAGTTGGAAGATCATCACTCTCACAACCTCGAATGTCTCCTGGAAATCTTCAGTACTTTTCACCAGGCAGGTGTCTTTGATGCAGATCTGGTCATTGGGGCACAGTGCCAATCTTAATTCTAGTAGGTACTAATCTGGTCATCCTTGTTGTGGGCAAGTCTTGCCACTCACATGTGGCAGTACTGTTCCCTCTTTTTCTTAAGGTAGGTCACAGCAAGTTTTCATATAGGGGAGTCACAGATTTTGCCCCAAGCTTTGTTTGAGTGAAAAACAGCAAAGTCCTTGCCAGATGTCTTCCTCAGAAGATGGTTTAAAGGTTCTTTGGAAGTCCACACTAATAAAAGCAACTGCTTCCTGTTAAACTGCTAACCTTCCTGTTAACCTGATAATCTGTTAATAAGATTGGGGGGGGGGGGGGTCACTAGAAGAAGACAATTAATAGAAAGGGAGGTCATGTTCAAACCTAAGTTAGGTACATGTTTTGGCTTCAACCACATAAGATGTAAGGGAAAGCATTTACAAGTCCAAGACACATCTCACTCAGAGAGATAGAGGAAACGTTTGCATGGAGTTCTCTGTGATTTCAAGACATCTTCCAGCAAACGGCAAAGCAAATAGGGAGGTCAAAGATGGGCCACATGTCCCACACAGGGGTAAGCCATCTCTAGGCAGATTTGAAGGGAGGATAAGTAACTTACCTGTAAATCCTAGTTCTCTTCCAGGGTTCTCTTCATCAAAGTCAAACACTGAATATTCCCGCCCACGTGCAGGGACCCCGGGTCCCCACACGTGGGCGGGAATATGTTTATGACTATTGATGAGGATCCCATGGAAGAGAACGCCTGTTAACACAGCTAAATAGGTTTTGCTCAGCTCTTTGTTCTGTAGCAGAGACCAGGCTATAACACTTAATGTAGATTCCCTTGAACTTCTGGGAAGCTGAGAATCAGATATACAGAAGATAATTCATTGACTACTCCTTCAATTTGTAGTAGATTTTTTACTGCCTCTGCAACCCAGGCAACTGATGCCATCTATCTACAGTATTTTTGCAGTTCATTCATCATTATGGCATTCCTCCATAGACCTCTAGCACTTCACCTCTAGTAGCACTTGACCCCTACGGTGTTGACATTTTGTGTCTAAGATATAGCTCAGTATAACTCCAGCCCAGTGCTCCCTACAAGAAGTAAAGCATTAGTCTCCCCGAGATGGTACCCTTCGTCAATGGTACTGAACTGAACCCTTAGTCGAGCATGTTCACCAATGTCTCACCATAACCATGTCTCATTTGTTCACCTTTCTTGCATCTCCAGAGATCTGATCCATAATCTGGGCATTTTTCTTTAGTTCCCAGATTCCTCAGAATTCATATTTCTCTGAAACCTCTTTCACCATCTCTTATGGTGTACCTTTTTCCAGGGTGCCAGATACCCACGTACTTCTTTGTGGTGAAGTCCAGATGGGCAGTGTGCCCCTTCCGAGAAAGAGTGCCTTTCTCGTGTAGGCCCCCTTCTTTAGAGTGTGCCCTTTCTAATGATCTGCGTTGCCCTACCTGTATTGTGCTCTCCCTCAGTACTTTGCAGCCCCCAACTGCAGTGCACTATTTTGCTCCTCACCTCTTTGACCTGCTGCTTGGTGGCCTGCTGCTGCGTCAGGAGTTGGAGGTGTAGCTGCTCCTGTTGCTTCTTGTAGTACTCCTGGAGCTGCAGAAAATAAAGGATGTCAATCATCAAGTAATGTGGGGGGCTCAGAGCACTCAGTGCCTCCTCACTGAGGAACGAGCCATCATACCTACCTCTTGGAGTCTAATCACTGAGAACGGATAATGCACATCCCACTGCTCTCCGTGCTTCCTCACTAATGAGGGAGCTTCTATACACCACTCTCAGACTCCTCACTGAGAAACGAGGAATTATATAGTGCTGAAGGAGCCTCCATACACCACTCTCAGTGCCTCCTAATTGAGCAGTGAGGCTCCAGGCTATTCAGCACCTCCCAGTGACTCCTTACACTTCTCTTAGGGTCTCTTGACTCAGGAAACAGTCCATCTATCACTCAGCACCTTTTCAGTGACTCCTTAAACCACTCTCATTGCCTTCGCAAAAAAAGGCTACTCCATACACCATGGCACATAATGCTTCCTCACTGAGGAGAGAGCCTCCATACACCACTCTCAGCACCTCCTCACTGAGAAAGGAGATGATATACACCACTCTCAGCACCTCCTCTCTGAGGAAAGAGATGATATACACCACTCTCAGCACCTCCTCTCTGAGGAAGGAGATGATATACACCACTCTCAGCACTTCCTCTCTGAGGAATGAGACTTCGTATATCTCTGAAGAGGGACCCTAAATACCTCAATTTCAGCACTGCCTCGCTCACTTTCTACACTGCTCTTATCGTCTTCACTGAGGAAGGATACCCCACACACCTGAACTCTTAGTGCTCCCTTATTCAGGAGGGAGCACCACTCAGAGCAATTCAGTGAAAGGAAATTATGGGTACTCAAACTGACTGATGGGTAAGGCTCCATACACTACTCAAGAGTGCCTTCTTACAGAGGAGAGAAACTAGTCCATACACTGCCTTCAGAGCCTCCTCACTGAGGAAGTGTCGTACTCTGCTCTTAATACCTTGTCATATCACCTATGGAGCTCCTGCTTTCCACAAGAGACCACTCTAGACACACAATCACTGAGAAAAGCATGCTGCAGGCCACTCTTAGAAGCATTAAACTGCGAAGGAGACACCATTGATTTATCAACTCGCATTCATTAAGAGAAGCAGCACACAACTTTCTCAGCTTGTGCTCACTCTCACTGTCAGCAGGTATCTCCAACCTTTTCACTAACAACAACTACTTATGTTCAATGAAAATCATCCTAAGCTACTAATACCATTAGCGTTGAACACATCGGACAAGATTGCATTAGTGGCCACCCTACGCAAGATTACCAGCCATGCTCACCTCAGTGCAGGATTGCCAGCAGTAATGTAAAAAAAAGTCTTAGTCAATTTGCAATGTCTCACCAAGGGTAGTCCAGAACAGACACAGCTGCAATGCCCCCTGGCACCAAGGTACTAATACGAATAACAAGCATTCCAATGCAGCATGAGTTATTATTCAAATATCAGCTTCAAATATATTTAGCAAATTATGGGCTCTCAAAATACACACATTTTCAAATCAAATACACACCTTTTAATTTTGGTATGCATATATTAATTCAACCGAACAAAAGCTTTTAATTTAGTAGGCTGGGCTGAAGACAGGAGAACTATTCACAGGTAGTTGGAGAGCTACCAGTAGCTCAAAACCTACTCAATGGCGAAGCCTGTTGTACAGAGAAGCTCTTCATAGACATCTCACCTGACACAAGCCGAGCAGGAACGCTCGTCAGAATTCTCTCACTGTGCACTTGCTGACAGGATACAGACTGCTCTAACACTTTCCCGGAACAGCAAGGCCACAGACCTCTCAAAGTTAAAGCTTACTGAGGAGGCCAATTAGTCATAAAGAAACAAAATAGGCAACTCTAAATTCAAGGTAACTGCTCAAGGAGAACCAATGACAGAGAAGTAACGCGCCATGGGTTTCATACCTAATCTTCAGAGAGGAGGGAAATATCAGCCACCTCACTTCTCGTGCTCACTGAAGAGAACACTACTGTCATCACAGATTATGATTACTGCTGTGCTCACTGCAGTAACAAGAGCCCTGTGTTTGCACCCACTAAGGGAGATCTCACAAATGTTTTAAAACGCTTTCAAACAAAATGTTACTATGAGAGGAGCGTGCGCAATTGTGAACGTAATGTTTCTGCCATGCCCGAAGGATCCAGTGGCGTCTCTAGAGAGTGAGGGTGGGTGAGGGCTGATGTGGCCAGTGTCCAGCTTTATTTGTCCTAGCATCCCCTTTTTGGTCCCACCACCAGGGCTACTGAATGTAACAGGAAGTGAACAGAAAAAACAAGCATTGGCAAAGTCAACAGGTTCCGGCTATGCAAGATCTATCGGCTTTGTCAATGTTTTTTAGGCTTGAAGTCAATCCAAAAAAAAACAAAAAAAACGAAAAAACACCATGATGCGACCAACGTTGACCACGTCATACTACTTTTATTTTAAACTAAGCATTGGGGAGGTGGGGGGTTAAGTCACATGAGGGATGTAAGGGAGAGGAGGAAGGGAGCATCAACAATGGACAGTGCCGAGGTGGAAGCAACACAAGGGAGGTGCAGGGAGGAGGGTAAGAGCAGCAAGAACAGGAGGTGTGGGGCTCACCTATCTCCTCGTGCCTCAAAAATGAATGTGCCCTTGTGTACCATTGGGCGAAAATGCACCATATATAAATCTTCCAAAAAAAGAAAGCAACAAGAAAAAAGTGCGAGGTAGGTGGGTGGGAACAGCACCACAAGGAACAGCACGAAGATGGTGAGGTTACAAGCAATGCAAGGGTGGGGTGGCATATGGACCGCAGATATGCACTGTTTGAGAGTGCATATTCAAAATAAAAAAAAAACGTACCCGCAGGAGCCGACGGCCACAGACATGTTTGTTAGGTCCATGCTTCACAGTAGGTGCCAACACCAGAAGCACCTGGACTCGGGCCCTTGTCATGCACAGTTTTCTTATCAATAATTTTATTGCAAATGTTGCAGTGATAATATTAAAATGCCATAGGAAACGTCATCAATGATATAATATGTGGAGTAATTAGGGTGCGAGTTACATTTACTTGAAATAACCAACTATAATTGCTGAATTTTTATGGTTTTGTATGAGTAAATTCAAAACCTAACTATAACGTTGCTGTAACTTCAGTTATTTCAGTGAATTTCTATGTTTTTTTAACGTAAAGTAATTTTAATCACTACACATTATTTCAACCCCTGCCCCGCACAACCTGGCCTGTGGCCAGGTCCTGCAGCCGAGTCCTTATAACCACCCAACCCCTAGCCACGCACGGCCTTTGGCCATTCACAGTGGAGGTTGGCCACAGGGCCCGTCTCTGTGAGTGGATGTGTGAGTGTCTGAGTGGGCCTCAAAGTGGGTGTGTGAGTCTGTGAGTGGGTCTGAGTTGGTGCATGAGTGTCTGAGTGGGCACATGAGTCTCTTAGTGCATGTATGAGTGAATGAATTAGTGTATGAATGAGTCACTGAATGTCTTTTGACAATTATTTTGCATATCCTCAAATATTCTTGAATATTTGAGGATATTTGAGTATATTGAGTATGGTGAAGAACAATCATTTTAACCCATAATTTGACCCTAAAACACCCTTATATCATACCCGTGGGGTCAGGGTCTCCGATAATCGGCAAATTTTCGCTATATATTTGCAAAAGATCCGCGGCCCTAGATATACAAATCAATTTTTCCCTTTAATATCTCCATAGCTACTGAACGGATTTCCACCAATTCAGCAAAAGCGTGATTTGCATACCGAAAGCTAGCTGTCTGCTAAATGTGGTGTAATTCCGTCCGGCGGTTTGGGCTGTAGTAGAGTCTAACTCTACTGGGAATTAACTTGGGAAACCCAACATTTTTTGATACCCCTTTTTCTAAGCCCCCGCTTGATGGATCACCCCAAAACTTTCCATGCACAACAAGAATCACCAGACCACAGTTTGGGGAAAAACTTGTGAAGATTCTGTCAAATGGTGTCAAAGATATAGGCATATATGTATCTACACACACACATTTATGCACACACACACACACACACACATATATATATATATATATATATATATATACACACACTTATATACACACGTGTGTGTATATACTCACATATACACACGTGTGTATATATACACACATATATACACATGAGTGTGTATATATACATATATATACACACACGTATATATACACACATATACACACACGTGTATATACACACATATATACACACACGTGTATATATACACACATATACACACACACGTGTATATATACACACATATACACACACGTGTATATATACACACATATACACACACGTGTATATATACACATGTGTGTATATATACACACACATATACACACGTGTGTATATACACACACACATATACACACGTGTGTATATATACACACACATATATACACACACATATATACACACGTGTGTATATATACACACACATATATAAACACACATATACACACACACCTATATACACACGCACATATATATTTATATATATGGAAAATGTCACTTACCCAGTGTACATCTGTTCGTGGCCTGAGACGCTGCAGATTCACATGCTGTGCATTATCCTGCCATCTAGTGTTGGGCTCGGAGTGTTACAAGTTGTTTTTCTTCGAAGAAGTCTTTTCGAGTCACGAGACCGAGGGACTCCTCCCTTTCGGCTCCATTGCGCATGGGCGTCGACTCCATCTTAAGATTGTTTTCCCCGCTGGGGGTGAGGTAGGAGTTGAGAGTATACTAGATGTGCCCATGCAATGGAGTAGGTGTGTATGTACATAATGTATATTAAAATAATATTTATTTACAAATTTACAAATCTTAATCAACTAACAACGGCTACAGGCTCCCGGGGAGGCGGGAGGGCGCATGTGAATCTGCAGCGTCTCATGCCACAAACAGATGTACACTGTGTAAGTGACATTTTCCGTTCGGTGGCATGTGTAGCTGCAGATACACATGCTGTGCATAGACTACTAAGCAGTAACCTCCTCTAAAAAGCGTTGGGTTAGCCCGTAGGAGTGGAAGTTGTTTGAAATAATGTCCTTAATACAGCCTGTCCTACTTTGGCTTGTTGTGTTGTTAACACATCTACACAGTAATGTTTTGTGAATGTATGATGCGTAGACCAGGTGGCTGCCCTACAAATTTCAGTCATAGGTATATTCCCCAGAAAGGCCATTGTGGCGCCTTTTTTCCTAGTGGAATACGCTTTTGGTGTAATAGGTAGATCTCTTTTTGCTTTGATATAACAAGTTTGAATACATTTAACTATCCATCTAGCAATGCCTTGTTTGGATATAGGATTACCGGCATGAGGTTTTTGAAAGGCTACAAACAATTGTTTTGTTTTACGAAATTGTTTTGTCCTGTCAATGTAATACATTAGTGCTCTCTTTATGTCTAATGTATGTAAGGCTCTTTCGGCTACTGAGTCTGGTTGTGGAAAGAAGACTGGGAGTTCCACTGTTTGGTTTAGGTGGAACGGCGATATGACTTTTGGTAAGATTTGTACGTAGAACCACTTTATGTTTATGTATTTGTATAAAGGGTTCTTGTATAGTAAATGCTTGTATCTCACTTACTCTTCTAAGTGATGTGATAGCTATTAGAAAGGCTACCTTCCAAGTTAAGTATTGCATCTCATAAGAGTGCATGGGTTCGAATGGTGGTCCCATGAGTCGTGTTAATACTATATTAAGGTTCCACGAAGGTACTGGTGGTTTTCTTGGGGGTATGATTCTTTTTAGTCCCTCCATAAATGCTTTGATGACTGGGATTCTAAAAAAGCGATGTTGAATGTGTAATCTGCAGATAGGCAGATATTGCAGTGAGATGTATTTTAATTGAAGAGAATGCTAGCTTAGACTTCTGTAAGTGTAATAAGTAGCCTACAATGTCTTTTGTGGAAGCATGCAGTGGTTGAATTTTATTAGTGTGGCAGTAGTAAACAAATCTTTTCCATTTGTTTGCGTATCAATGTCTTGTAGTGGGTTTTCTAGTTTGTTTAATGACCTCCATACATTCTTGTGTAAGGTCTAAATGTCAAAATTCTAAGATCTCAGGAGCCAGATTGGTAGATTGAGCGATGCTGGATTCGGGTGTCTGATCTGTTGTTTGTGTTGCGTTAACAGATCTGGCCTGTTCGGTAATTTGATGTAAGGTTCTACTGATAAATCTAGCAGTGTTGTGTACCACGGTTGGCGAGCCCAGGTTGGTGCTATAAGTATCAGTTTGATTTTGTTTTGACTTAGTTTGTTTACCAGATAAGGAATGATTGGGAGAGGGGGAAAAGCGTAAGCAAATATCCCTGACCAACAGATCCACATTGCCCTTGGACTGAGGGTGTGGGTACCTGGACGCAAAGTTTTGGCATTTTGCGTTTTCTTTTGTTGCGAATAGGTCTATTTTTGGCATTCCCCAGCGTAGAAAGTAATCTTGTAGGATCTGGGGATGAATTTCCCATTCGTGTGTTTGTTGGTGATCTCGACTGAGATTGTCGGCCAACTGGTTCTGTATGCCTGGGATGTATTGTGCTATTAGGCGAATGTGATTGTGAATTGCCCAATGCCAAATTTTCTGTGCTAAGAGACACAGTTGTGACGAGTGTGTCCCTCCTTGTTTGTTGAGGTAATACATTGTTGTCATGTTGTCGGTTTTGACAAGAATGTGTTTGTGTCTTATTATAGGTTGAAATGCTTTCAACGCTAGAAACACTGCCAGTAGTTCTAAGTGATGTATGTGAAACAGTCTCTGCTGACTGTCCCATTGTCCTTGGATGCTGTGTTGGTTGAGGTGTGCTCCCCACCCTATCATGGAGGCATCTGTATTTATTACGTATTGAGGCACTGGGTCTTGGAAAGGACACCCTTGGTTTAAATTTATATTGTTCCACCATTGAAGCAAGTTGTATGTTTGGCGGTCTATCAACACTAGATCTAGAAGTTGACCCTGTGCCTGTGACCATTGTGATGCTAGGCACTGTTGTAAGGGCCGCATGTGCAATCTTGCGTTTGGGACAATGGCTATGCATGAGGACATCATGCCTAGTAGTTTCATCACCATCTTGACTTGTATTGAAAATGTCACTTACCCAGTGTACATCTGTTCGTGGCATCAGTCGCAGTAGATTCGCATGTTTTGCAATAGCTCGCCATCTGGTGTTGGGCCGGAGTGTTACAAGTTGTTTTTCTTCGAAGAAGTCTTTCGAGTCACGGGACCGAGTGACTCCTCCTTTTGTCTCCATTGCGCATGGGCGTCGACTCCATCCTCGATTGTTTTTCCCCGCAGAGGGTGAGGTAGGAGTTGAATTGTAGTAATAGTGCCCATGCAATGGAGTGACTAAGTATGCACTTATTTAAGGTTGAGATGATACATATATAAATAATTGAAGGTAACTTCCAAACTGCTACAGGCTCCCGGGGAGGCGGGTGGGCACATGCGAATCTACTGCGACTGATGCCACGAACAGATGTACACTGGGTAAGTGACATTTTCAGTTCGATGGCATCTGTCGCTGTAGATACGCATGTTCTGCAATAGACTAGTAAGCAGTTATTTCCCCAAAAGCGGTGGATCAGCCTGTAGGAGTGGAAGTAGTCTGAAATAATGTCCTTAATACAGCTTGACCTACTGTGGCTTGTTGTGCGGATAACACGTCTACACAGTAGTGCTTGGTGAATGTGTGAGGCGTAGACCATGTGGCTGCCTTACATATTTCTTGCATTGGGATGTTTCCTAGAAAGGCCATGGTAGCACCTTTCTTTCTGGTTGAGTGTGCCCTTGGTGTAATGGGCAGCTGTCGTTTAGCTTTAAGGTAGCAGATTTGGATGCATTTAACTATCCATCTGGCTATACCTTGTTTTGAAATTGGGTTTCCTGCATGAGGTTTTTGAAATGCAATAAAGAGTTGTTTAGTCTTTCTGATGTTCTTTGTTCTGTCAATGTAATACATTAATGCTCTTTTGACATCTAATGTATGTAGTGCCCTTTCAGCTACGGTATCTGGCTGTGGAAAGAACACCGGAAGTTCCACTGTTTGATTTAGATGGAACGGTGAAATAACCTTTGGCAAAAATTTAGGATTGGTCCTTAGGACGACTTTATTTTTGTGTAGTTGTATAAAAGGTTCCTGTATAGTAAACGCCTGAATCTCGCTTACTCTTCTCAGGGAAGTAATGGCGATGAGAAATGCCACCTTCCAGGTTAGGAACTGTATGTCGCATGAGTGCATGGGTTCAAAAGGTGGACCCATAAGTCTAGTTAGGACAACATTTAGGTTCCATGAAGGAACAGGTAGTGTTCTTGGTGGTATAATTCTCCTAAGGCCCTCCATGAATGCTTTAATGACTGGTATTTTATATAGGGAAGTTGAATAGGTAGTCTGCAGGTATGCAGATATTGCTGCAAGGTGAATCTTAATGGAAGAGAAAGCTAGGTTAGATTTTTGTAAGTGAAACAAGTAGCCCACTACATGTTCTGGAGTTGTGTGTAATGGTTGTATTTGATTAATATGGCAGTAGCAAACAAACCTCTTCCATTTACTTGCATAGCAGTGCCTGGTGGATGGCCTTCTTGCTTGTTTTATGACTTCCATACATTCTTGGGTAAGTTGTAAGTGCCCGAATTCTAGGATTTCAGGAGCCAGATTGCTAGATTCAGCGATGCTGGATCTGGGTGTCTGATCTTTTGGTTGTGCTGTGTCAACAGATCTGGCCTGTTGGGCAATTTGATGCAGGGTACCACTGATAGGTCTAGCAGCGTTGTGTACCAGGGTTGCCTTGCCCAAGTTGGTGCTATCAATATGAGTTTGAGTTTGCTTTGACTGAGTTTGTTTACCAGGTAAGGAAGGAGAGGGAGAGGAGGAAAAGCGTAAGCAAATATCCCTGACCAGTTCATCCATAGGGCATTGCCTTGGGATTGTTTGTGTGGGTATCTGGATGCGAAGTTTTGGCATTTTGCGTTCTCCCTTGTCGCAAACAAGTCTATCTGAGGTGTTCCCCAGAGTTTGAAATAAGTGTTCAGTATTTGGGGGTGAATTTCCCATTCGTGGACCTGTTGGTGATCTCGAGAAAGATTGTGTGCGAGTTGATTTTGTATCCTTGGTATAAACTGTGCAATTAGGCGAATTTGGTTGTGAATTGCCCAATGCCAAATTTTTTGTGCTAACAGGCTTAACTGCGTGGAGTGCGTCCCTCCCTGCTTGTTTAGATAATACATTGTTGTCATGTTGTCTGTTTTGACGAGAATGTATTTGTGAACTATTATTGGTTGGAAAGCTTTTAGTGCTTGAAAAACTGCAAGAAGTTCTAGGTGATTGATATGCAGTTTTGTTTGATGTACGTTCCATTGTCCTTGTATGCTGTGTTGATCGAGGTGTGCTCCCCACCCTGTCATGGAAGCATCTGTTGTTATTACGTATTGTGGCACTGGGTCTTGGAAAGGCCGCCCCTTGTTTAAATTTATGTTGTTCCACCACAGAAGCGAGAGGTAAGTTTGGCGGTCTATTAACACCAGATCTAGAAGGTGACCCTGTGCTTGAGACCACTGTGATGCTAGGCATTGTTGTAAGGGCCTCATGTGCAGTCTTGCGTTTGGGACAATGGCTATGCATGATGACATCATGCCTAGGAGTTGTAATACCATCTTTGCTTGTATCTTTTGTGTTGGATACATGCGTTGTATGATGGTGTTGAAATTTTGAATTCTTTGTGGACTTGGAGTGGCTACTCCTTTTGATGTGTCTATTATGGCTCCCAGGTATTGTTGTACCTTGCGTGGCCGAATTTTGGATTTTGTGAAATTGACGGTGAACCCTAGTTTGAAGAGGGTTTGTATGATATGATTTGTGTGATTTGAGCACTCTATTAACGAATGGGCCTTGATTAGCCAGTCGTCTAGATATGGGAACACATGTATTTGCTGCCTTCTGATGTGTGCAGCGACTACCGCTAGACATTTGGTAAAGACTCTTGGTGCGGTTGTTAATCCGAAAGGCAGTACCTTGAATTGGTAATGTATTCCTTTGAATACAAACCTTAGGTATTTCCTGTGCGATGGGTGAATTGGTATATGGAAATAAGCATCCTTGAGGTCTAAAGTTGCCATGTAGTCGTGCAGCTTTAGCAATGGCAATACTTCTTGTAGTGTGACCATGTGGAAGTGGTCTGATTTGATGAAAGTGTTGACTACTCTGAGGTCTAGGATTGGTCTCAGTGTTTTGTCCTTCTTTGGTATCAGAAAGTACAGTGAGTAAACTCCTGTGTTTATTTGTGTGTTTGGCACTAATTCGATTGCATTCTTTTGCAATAGTGCCTGCACTTCTATCTCTAGGAGATTGGAATGGTGTGTTGTTAAATTTTGTGCTTTTGGTGGTATGTTTGGAGGGAACTGTAGAAATTCTATGCAGTAACCATGTTGGATAATTGCTAGAACCCAAGTGTCTGTAGTGATTTTCTCCCATGCTCTGTAATAATGACCTATTCGTCCCCCCACTGGTGTTGTGTGGAGGGGGTGAGTGACATGTGAGTCACTGTTTAGTAGTAGGGGTTTTGGGGCTTTGGAATCTTCCTCTATTTCTAGGGAATTGCCCTCCTCTATATTGTCCCCGAAAACCTCCTCTATACTGTCCTTGGTAACTGGACGGTGTGGCTTGTGAGGTGCTGGCTTGTGTGCTTTGACCCCGAAACCCCCCTCGAAAGGGCGTTTTACGGAATGAGCTGTAATTCCCTCTGCTCTGCGGGGAGTAGAGTGCGCCCATGGCTTTGGCAGTGTCCGTATCTTTTTTGAGTTTCTCAATCGCTGTGTCCACTTCTGGACCGAACAGTTCTTTTTCATTAAAAGGCATATTGAGAACTGCTTGTTGAATCTCTGGTTTAAATCCAGACGTTCGGAGCCATGCATGCCTTCTGATAGTTACAGATGTATTAATTGTCCGTGCAGCTGTATCTGCAGCGTCCATGGAGGAGCGGATCTGGTTGTTGGAGATGGCCTGTCCCTCCTCAACCACTTGTTTTGCCCTATTTTGGAAGTCTTTGGGCAGATGTTCAATGAGATGTTGCATCTCGTCCCAGTGGGCTCTGTCATAGCGCGCAAGTAGTGCCTGGGAGTTCGCGATGCGCCACTGGTTTGCAGCTTGTGCTGCGACTCTCTTACCAGCTGCATCAAACTTGCGGCTTTCTTTATCTGGGGGTGGTGCATCTCCAGATGTGTGAGAGTTGGCCCTTTTCCTAGCTGCTCCTACAACAACAGAGTCTGGTGGCAGCTGTGTTGTGATGAAAGCCGGGTCTGTAGGAGGCGGCTTATACTTTTTTTCCACCCTTGGTGTGATTGCCCTACTTTTGACCGGGTCCTTAAATATGTCTTTTGCGTGCCGGAGCATACCAGGGAGCATAGGCAGGCTTTGGTAGGAGCTGTGGGTGGAGGAGAGTGTGTTGAACAAGAAATCATCCTCGACCTGTTCTGAGTGGAGGCTTACGTTGTGAAATTGTGCTGCTCTAGCCACCACCTGAGAGTACGCGGTGCTGTCTTCTGGTGGAGATGGTTTTGTAGGGTATGCCTCTGGGCTGTTATCTGACACTGGGGCGTCGTATAGGTCCCATGCGTCCTGGTCTTGGTCACCCTGGCTCATGGTGGTGTGAGCTGGGGAGTGTGATGGCGTTTGTGCTGGTGAAACGTTAATCACGGGCGGAGGAGAGGGTGGTGGTGTAACTCTTTTCACCACTTTTGGTTGTGGTGCTTGTTCCGTCTGGAACTCCAACCTTCTCTTTCTCCTAATGGGGGGAAGGGTGCTTATTTTTCCTGTCCCCTGCTGAATGAAGATACGCTTTTGCGTATGGTCCGCATCAGTTGCTTGTAGCTCTTCCTCAAACCTATGCTTCTGCATTTGGGAGGTTAGCGAGTGCTCTTCTGTATAAGAGCCTGAAGCTGGGTCGCTTGCAGTTTGTTTCGGCGTCGAAACTTTGTCTGCGTGTTTTTTCGGCTCCGAGGTGACTTTTTTCCTTTTCGGGGCCGAAAGCTCTCGGCGTCGATCTGTTTCGGTGCCGCTGTCTCGGCGTCGAGCCGTGTCCACACCGGCATCTCGGTGTCGAGGCTTGTCTCCAGCACTTTCTCGGTCCCGAGAAGGCTGCGTGCCGGTGTCTCGACCGGAGTCGGACGATCTCGGCACTGTTTGGGCCTTTTTCGGTGCCGACGGTCGGTCACCGATTTTATGGGTTGAGCCATGGCCTGGTGGCAGTGGCGTCCCCTGGGCCTTGTAAATGTTTCTTTGTGTGGTTTTCGACGTCTTACTCACGGTTTGTGTATCGTCGAATCCTTCGGAGTCTGAGTCTTGGATCGAGAAGGTACCTTCCTCTTCCTGTTCCTCGAACTCCCGTCGG
Source organism: Pleurodeles waltl (assembly GCF_031143425.1). NCBI lineage: Eukaryota > Metazoa > Chordata > Amphibia > Caudata > Salamandridae > Pleurodeles > Pleurodeles waltl. Next base: position 419,215,735 of record NC_090445.1, on the reverse strand, counting down.
GCTGTCGGTGCGGACGCCATTTGAAGTCTTCTGGCTCGACGGTCTCGGAGTGTTTTTCGGGACCGGAACGCACGACAGGCCTCGCAGGTGTCTTCGCTGTGCTCAGGTGACAGGCACAGGTTGCAGACCAAGTGTTGGTCTGTGTAGGGGTATTTATTGTGGCATTTGGGGCAGAAACGGAACGGGGTCCGTTCCATCGGCGTTCTTCAGCACGCGGTCGGGCCGACCAGGCCCCGACGGAGGATCGAAAAACTACCCCGAAGGGCACCGGAGCTCTTCGATCTTCGATGCGGTGTTGAATCTAAGTATGCCGATCCCGAACGCAACAATACCGACGAAAATCTTCCGAAATTAACTATTTTTTCTGTTCCGAAACTCGGAGCGACAGGAACACGTCCGAACCCGATGGCGGAAAAAAAACAATCGAGGATGGAGTCGACGCCCATGCGCAATGGAGACAAAAGGAGGAGTCACTCGGTCCCGTGACTCGAAAGACTTCTTCGAAGAAAAACAACTTGTAACACTCCGGCCCAACACCAGATGGCGAGCTATTGCAGAACATGCGTATCTACAGCGACAGATGCCATCGAACCTTTTGTTTTGGATACATGGCCTGTATTACATTGTGAAATGCCTGTACCCTTTGCGGACTTGGAGTGGCAATCCCTTTTATTGTGTTGATTGTCGCCCCCCAGTATTGCTGTGTTTGACACGGCTGAAGGTGTGACTTTGTGTAGTTGAGTGAGAAACCTAGTTTGTGGAGGGTTTCTATGACATACTTTGTCTGTTGTGAACACCGTTCTTGCATGTTGGTTTTGATTAACCAATCGTCTAGGTACGGGAACACATATTTTTGCTGCCTTCTGATATGAGCAGCTACTACTGCCAGGCATTTTGTAAAAACTCTTGGTGCAGTTGTTATCCCGAATGGCAACACTTTGAATTGGTAATGTACCCCTTGGAATACAAACCTTAAGTACTTTCTGTGTGAGGGATGTATTGGTATATGGAAGTATGCATCCTTTAGGTCTAGTGTTGTCATGTAGTCTTGTTGTTTGAGCAGTGGGATTACGTCCTGTAATGTCACCATGTGAAAGTGATCTGATTTGATGAAGGTATTTAATGTTCTGAGATCTAATATGGGTCTTAGAGTCTTGTCCTTTTTGGGTATGAGAAAGTACAGAGAGTAAACTCCTGTTCCTTTTTGTTGAATTGGTACTAATTCTATTTCTCCCTTTTGTATCAACGCTTGGACCTCTAGTCCTAGAAGATCCATGTGTTGTTTTGACATATTGAGTGTTTTCGGTGGGACGTTTGGAGGGTATTTGAGAAATTCTATGCAATAACCATGCTGGATAATTGCTAGGACCCAAGTGTCTGTTGTTATTTCCTCCCAATGTTTGTAAAACTTGGTTAGTCTTCCCCCACAGGTGTTAGGTGTTGGGGATTTGTGACGTGGAAGTTACTGCTCGTTTTGAGGATTTTTGGGACTTTGGAACTTCCCTCTACTCTTTTGGAATTGTCCCCCTCTATATTGTCCACGAAAACTTCCCCGCTGATATTGGCTCTGATAAGTGGGCCTTGTTTGTGAGGTTGTGGGTTCTGTAGTTTGTCCTCGAAACCCCCCTCTAAACTGCATTTTGTGAAATGTGCCTCTGCTCTGTGGGGAGTAGAGTGCGCCCATGGCTTTGGCCGTATCAGTGTCTTTTTAAAGTTTTTCGATAGCAGTGTCCACCTCCGGCCCAAACAACTGCTGTCCGTTAAAAGACATATTAAGCACGGCTTGTTGTATTTCCAGCTTGAATCCTGACGTACGCAACCATGCGTGTCTCCTTATGATTACTGCTGTATTTACTGTCCTAGCAGTTGTATCTGCTGCATCCATTGCTGACCGTATCTGATTATTTGAGATACTTTGTCCTTCCTCCGCCACTTGTTGTGCCCTCTTCTGGAACTCCTTGGGTAAGTGTTCAATGAAATGTTGCATTTCGTCCCAATGAGCCCTATCATATCTTGCCAGCAGTGCCTGTGAGTTGGCAATACGCCATTGGTTGGCAGCTTGTGCTGCAACCCTTTTCCCCGCAGCGTCGAACTTGAGACTCTCCTTGTCTGGAGGTGGTGCGTCTCCTGAGGTGTGAGAGTTTGTTCTTTTGCGAGCTGCCCCTACTACCACAGAGTCTGGTGTTAATTGCTGCGTGATACATACAGGGTCTGTTAACGGTGGCTTGTACTTTTTTTTCTACTCTTGGAGTTATGGCCCTGCCCTTCACAGGCTCCTGAAACACCTGTTTGGAGTGTTTTAGCATTCCAGGTAGCATAGGTAAGCTTTGGTATTGGCTATGAGTCGAGGATAGTGTATTAAACAAAAAGTCATCCTCCGTCGGTTCTGCGTGCAAGGTGATGTTATGAAATGCAGCTGCTCTTGACACCACCTGTGTATAAGCTGTACTGTCCTCAGGTGGCGACGGCCTAGCTGGGTAACAGTCTGGGCTGTTATCTGACACTGGCGCATCATAAAGATCCCATGCGTCGGGATCATCCTGACTCATTCCAGTATGAGTTGGGGATTGCATCAGTGGTGGAGTGGCTACCGGTGATGTGTGCGTTGATGGTGGTGGGGATGGTGGCGGTGTTGTTTGTTTTGCCACCTTTGCCTGTGGCTGCTTGCCCTTTTCTTGAAAGGCAAGGCTTCTTTTCATCCTAATTGGGGGAAGAGTACTTATCTTCCCTGTGTCCTTTTGGATGTGGAGCCTTCTCTGAGTGTAGTCTGGCTCCATTGACTGTAGTTCTTGTCCGAACTTATGTCCTTGCATTTGGGAGGACAGTCCCTGTTCCTCTGAGTAGGAACCTGATTTCGGTTCCGAGGCTGGATGTTTCAGAATGGAAATCTTTTCGGTAGCCTTTTTCGGCTCCGACAACACCTTCTTTATTTTCGGCGTCCCGGTCTCTCGGTGCCGCCCTCTCGGTGTGGAACTTGCTCTGTCCCGCTGTCTCAGGCTCGAGTTTGCTGTGTGCCGGTATCTCGACCGGAGTCGGATGACTTCGACACATGCGTGCCCTTTTTCGGTGCCGATGGTCGGTCACCTATTTTTCGGGTTAAGCCATGGCCTGCTGGTGGTGGCGTCCCCTGGGCTTTTGTTGTCTTCTCGTGAGTTTTGTGTGTCGACGTCTTACTCACGGTTTTAGGCGTCTCTTCAGGATCGAGCTCCTCCGAGTCAGAGTCCTGGATGGAGAAGGTTTCTTCTTCCTCCTCCAAGCGTCTTTGTACTGTCGGCGCCGACGCCATTTGCAGTCTTCTTGCTCTTCGGTCTCTTAGTGTCTTCCTCGACCGAAACGCTCGACAGGCTTCACAATTATCTTCATTGTGTTCTGGAGACAAACACAAGTTACAGACCAGGTGCTGATCTGTATACGGATACTTGTTGTGGCATTTGGGGCAGAAGCGGAATGGGGTCCGTTCCATCAGCCTTGAAGAGACACGTGGTCGGGCCGACCAGGCCCCGACGGGGGATCGAAAAAAACCCAAAGGGCCACCGGAGCTCTTCAAAAGTTGGTGTCGATCTGTTGTAACTAACCTGATACCGAACGCAAACAATACCGTCGAATTTTCCGAGATTCTAACTATCTTTCCGAACCGAAACACAGAGCGAAAAGGAACACGTCCGAACCCGATGGCGGAAAAAAAAACAATCTAAGATGGAGTCGACGCCCATGCGCAATGGAGCCAAAAGGGGAGGAGTCCCTCGATCTCGTGACTCGAAAAGACTTCTTCGAAGAAAAACAACTTGTAACACTCCGAGCCCAACACTAGATGGCGGGATGTGCAAAGCATGTGTATCTGCAGCTACACATGCCATCGAACATATATATATATATATATATATATATATATATATATATACACACACACACACACACATATAGTGAAGGGTCTTAATAAAACCCAGCAAACCCCAGTTCACTTTTACAACATCTGCCCAATAATCCAGTGCACTCTGCACAGACCTGTTCACTTGTACGTGGGCTAGAAAGAGAAGAGATGGAGGGTGCGTGCATAGGAGGGCACCTCTACAAGCCCATCTCCAGTGATCTTTTACAACTGTTGTTCCCACCCCTTGGATCCTCCCACCCAGATGATGTGTATTTTGAGTAAACAGCCAATGAGAGAGTATAAGGTGTTGGGAGGAGTGCAGGTCTGTATGCACACAAACACTTGTCTGAACATCCACATGTGTTTTTATCTACGAAGCTCATCAACACACTTCTGTCCTCTTTTGGGTGTATCGCTCATTTCTCACGTAAATTGGGAATGTGAGTGGAGGGTAGGGTGTTAATCCATAGCTACATGGAAACAGCTCTAATAAACTTAAGAATGTGTGGTATCAACTGAAAAGCATTAGATCTTATCTGCATAACAGATGTAAACATGCCTGAGAAGCTATGATGGGCATTGTACTTACGTGGCAGGAGAGGGAGTGTCAGAAGGGATGGCATTAAGGAACTATCACCTGCAGGACTGGGGCTGCGGAATTTGTAAGGGGCTTACAGCTGGAGACGTGGCCTGCACGTCAGGAGTAGCAAGAGAAGCTGTAAAGCTGGAGACTTCACCTCGAGATCATGTACGTCATTATAAGGGGTGTAACTTCGGAGACCTTATCTGCAGGTCAACTTTGATAATACTTCTAGGGGTTTAAAGCTGGACATCTCACTTGCAAGCCAGGCATAAACGTACCCCAATGGGATAGTGGAATAGACACCTCTCGTGGTCATGGGTAGTAATTACAAGGGATGTACAGCTAAAAACCTTACCTGTATGTCAGGTGTGGCAGCATTTACAGGGACCAAAAAATTGGATACCTCATCTGCGAGTCAGGAATGCTCAAGGCCTCAACTGGAGGTCAGGTGTGACAGCGTTACAGGGGGGTGTAAAGCTGGATACCCCAATTTCAAGCCAGGTGTGATGTAGCTCCATGGTGGTAAAACCACAGACCTCGCCTGCAGACCACGTGGTAGTACATACACGGGTGCAAAGCTGGATAGCTCACCTGTGGGTCAAGAGCGGCAGTGCATACAGACGCATTTACAAGGGATGCAAAGCTGGATACCTCAGTTGCTAGCCAAATGTTACAATACCTTCACAGGATGTGAAATCATGGACGTCGCCTTTAAATCAGGGGTGGCAATATTTAAAGGGGTGTAAAGCCAGAGACCAGACCTGCCGGTCAGGTCTGCCATTACTTACAAGCGTGGAAAGCTGAAACCTCACCTGCTGGAGCATGACTGCTTGTTGTTGTTGCAGCAAGGCCTGAAGCTGTGGTGGCGACAGGATCTGTTGCATCTGCTGTGGTGTGATCATCTGAGGGGACATCATGGCGACGGACACGGGTACCTACGAGAGGAGAAATACTATTGGTTTGAAGAACGTGTGAACATTTAGACAAAAAGGCATTCTTCAACCGCACCACATTGGTCAGCCTGGTCCCCCAAAATTATTCTGGTGGTACCTTTTAGCTTGGTGAAATTCAAGAATAACTACGCTCTTCAAAGCAATTCATAACTATCCTAGGCAGGATCAAACCATAATGAAAATGCGGCTCATATTATATTTTGAATTATAGTAGTTGAATTTTAACAGAATAAATACAGGTCAAAATGAACGCTCTTTGATTTAGAATGATCTGAACAGAAAGAAACCGCAGCTGTTAATTTCTTTAGTACGAACTTAGGGCTACAACCAGAAGACTATCCTTTTGTGGCAAGTGTATACTGCAGTGTGATTTTTATCATTTTATGACAGCAAGCTGTCAAGGAAGGTTAGGTGCCTTACCATTTTAAGACCAGCAACTGCCAGGTCTATGCTGGCTCTTTAAGGGTTTCTAATGAGTGAAGTCCATCCTTCTGACTTCCCATTGTCAGTTCAGTAAGGTCTGGGCTGAAGATCCAGGCAGGAGTTTCATGGGAGTATTTAAATCCTTGCAAAGCAAGCTTGGTCAGTGGTATCCAGGTGCAAGCTTCTCTCCAGAGATACTCGTTTACTCCAATGTTCACACATGCTTGGCTATTCTATACAGACACACTGAAATATTCTGACTAGTGTAAGGAGTGCTTCCCAAAACAGTCTAAGCATTCACTCTTTCATCAGTGGAGTTGCTCTCGATTAAGAAATTTTGAAAAAACGTTATTTCCATGTTCAGCTCCAAGAATTGTTGCATGCACGGACTCTCTGGTTCTCAACACACAGTTCTAAGCTTGCACATAAAAGTAGTTGTAATAATAACAATGTTGTTATCTATTGCCCTCACCGAGAGCCTCTATTGTGAATGCCAGGTTCTAAGTCTGGTTATTCACTTCTGATGTAGCAACAGTGGGAAAGAAAAGTTATTTCTCAGCGTTGCTACATCATACATTAGCATGTATTTAGAACAATAAATGTTAACAGAACAAGAAAGCAGTAATATACAACTGACTGAAAAAGCATTAAAATTAATATGAATAAACACCTCTATTCAAAGAGGCTCATCTTATTGGAATAGATGGCATAACACAGCTTGTCCCACAGCAGAGTCACTGCATTGTGTTGACTAGGCAGTAGTGATGCATGAACGAGGGGGTACTCTGCCATGTGGCAGCAAGCCATATTTTCTTCAGTGGGATGCCTGCAAAAAAAGCAGCTGAAGTGGATACTGCTCTTGCAGAATGTGCCTTAACTTTTCTTGTCAGAGGTTTGCCAGCCTTGGAATGGCAAAACTGAATTGTTGCTGAGATCCACCATGCTTTTGTGGCTTTCATCACTGCAGTCCCCTGACACTCTTGATTATAGGAGACTAGCAGTTGATCAGTTTCGCTAATCTGTTTAGTACAATGGAGGGAGAACTTTGATACCGTTTGATGTCTAAAGTGTGGAGAATCCTTTCACCCAATGTAGTAGGAGTGGGAGAAAATGTCCAACATATGATAAGTTGATTGAGGTGAAATTGGGAAGGAACCTTTGGAATGAACCTCAGATTTGTTCTCAGAAGGACAAATTAGTCTGTGAAGCGCAGAAAGGGCTCTAGGATCGTGAAGACCTGTATCTCACTGACTTTTCTAGTGGATGTGAGAGCGAGTACTATAGCGATCTTCCATGTGAGGAACTTCAGTTCAGTATTATGAAATGGTTTGAAAGGGGATTTCATTAATTGCGAGAGGACCAAGTTGGGATGCCATTCTGGGGGAGCCACTTGCAACTGTGGGAAAGTTCTGACTAGCCCTTTCAAGTATTGCTTAGGAGCAGAGAGATTAGTTTTTGTAGAATGTCTGCACCTTGAGATTTCAGTGAGGTGAACATTAATTGATGCATAAACAAGGCCTTATTTGGCTAGTGAAAGATGATAAGGTATGATCTGTTCGGGAGCTTCAAACGGGTGCAAGTTATTCTGATGACATCAAGAACAGAGTCTTTTCCACTTTAGCCTATAAGTTTTGTTCAAACTCTCCGTCCGTGCTCTAGATAATGTATCTGTGCATTCCTGATTGATGGTTAAGTTTCTGAACTCGTACAACTTAGGAGCCATGTGTGCAACTGGAGAGAGGCTGGCTCTGGGCGTAAAACTTGGCCCTGGTTCTTTGTTAGAAGAGTTCCTTTCTGCGGAAAATGGATGGGTTCTGTCATGGAAGGGAGAATCAGCTCCTTAAGCCAGTGCTGTCTGGGCCACTTAAGAGACTATCAGGATGAGTCGACAGTGCTCCACTTTCATTTTCCTTAAAATCCTGGGGAGTAATTGGAAGGAGGAAAAGTGTATGAATGAATTCCGGACCATTGCATGGAAAGGGCATTCCCCCACGACCCTGGGAGCAGGAATTGACTGGCATAGAACTGGCATTTGGCGTTCCTGTCCGTCACAAAAATATCCAATGCTAGCTTGCCCCAGCATGAGAAAATCTTGTTTACTTCTAGTTTATCACATTCCCACTTGTGGCAACTGTCCTATATTCTGCTGAGAATGTCCAATAAAGTGTTGTTCACCCAGACATGTGTTCGGCTCAGAGAAATTCTGTGAATTGTGATCCAATCCCAAAGAGCCTTGGGCTTCTTGACAAAGAGACAGAGACCGGGTTCCTCCCTGTTTGTTAATGTATTACATGCTGGTCGAGTTGTCTGTATGGACCAGTAAGTAGGAGCCAGTTATCCGTGGCAGAAAAGCTTGCAGCAAGAGAAATATCACTTTTAGTTCTAAGTGATTGATGTGCATTAGTTTTTTATGCTTGGACTATTTCCTTTAGATCCGCAGGCCCTGTGAATGGCCGTCCCAGCCCTCTAGGGAAGCATCGGGTGTGATGACGAATTCTGGAACTGGAGTCAGGAATATCGGGCCTTGAGAGATATGATCTATGCAAGATCACCATGCTAGCATTTCCACTTTCCTTGAAGTAATGCTGATCTTGAGACTAGATCCATTGCTTCTGTAGCTCCTCTTGTAACAGTCATCTTTAGTCGTGCCAGCAGCATTAGGTTTATTGCAGAGGAGATCATCCCCAGGAGTGCCTTGAATAGTCTTACAGAAACAGGCTTTCTTTTGGAGATCTGTAGAGCCAGGTTGGATAGGCTTCATTGTCTGTCTTCTGACAAGTAAGCCTTGCTCTCGATTGTGTTGCGGTTGGCACCCAGGAAAGTTATCTTTTAAGTTGGCATGGCGGAAGATGTCTGGCAGCTTACAATAAGGCCCAGCCTGTGAAACAGTGAAAGGCAGGCTATGGTGGCTTGGGATGCTTCTTGATGTGATGAAGCTTTCAGCAGCCAACTGTCTAGGTAGGAAAATACCTAATGACCTTGTTTGTGAAGTGTAGCCGCCACTGAGGTAAGATATTTCATAAAAATCTGAGGGGCTGACTTTAGTCTGAAAGGAAGGACTTTTAACTGATAGTGGGTACTAGCAATGGTGAAACTGAGGTATTTGCGATGCCTTGGATGAATGGGAATGTGGAAGTAAGCACCCTGTAAGTCCAATGATGTCATGAAATCTCCGCTGTCTAGATGATGAAAGATGTCTGCTAAAGTAATCATACAGAGGACTATTTGCGCAGAAATGTGTTCAGTTCCCTGAGGTCCAGTATGGGCCTCCATTCCCTCGTCTCCTTTCGCACCAGGAAAAAAACAAAAGTAAAATGCTAATCCTTTTTGATGTGATGGAGGGAGACCTTCTCTAATGAACCTTTGGAAAGCTTTAATAATGTCCCTTTACTCTGTAAAAGATTACTCCTTTCGGAGGATGGGTTGGTGGTCTCCGGACAAACTCCAAAGTATAGCCGAAGTTTACTAGCTCCCACGCCCATTTGTTTGATGCGGTCTCCTTCCGGTGGCGGAGGTAGTTCGAGATATCCAGGCCCACATGGATGGAAGGAGTGGGTGTAGACAGTACCTGATCCAGGTCATTGTTTGCAGCCTGTATCTCTACCCTGAAGGGGTTGCTTTTGGCGTCACGTTTGCTTGTTGTATGCTGCTGAGGGTGGCTGGCGATATGCCTGATGGTGGGAGGGCATATATTGGGACTGAGTTTGAAATTGCTGGGGTCTTTGGTATCCACCTCTGTAAGAAGAGAAACCTCTCCCTCCGGCACCTCGAAAGGGGAATTTCTTGAACAGTAAAGTGCAGAGAGACCTGGCAGTGTCTGTGTCAGTTTTTATTGCTAATAAGACGTTGTCAATGTGCTTCTTAAACAAGGTGTTGCCATCGTAGGCCATGTCCAAGATCTTTGATTGGACCTCCGGTCTAAACGATGTGGCTTTTAGCCATTCCTGGCACCTTAAAACTGCTGTTCCGACTAACTGGCAGAAATCTGTGGAGGCGATGTTGGGAGCATGATAGATAATGTCTGAAGAAGTACGCTCGCCCTTCTTCGATTCAGACTTGTTGTCCTCAGGCATTAGATCAAGCAAGCTGCTATCTTGACCACATCTGACAGTCATAACGCCCTAGGATTCCAAGAGTGCTAGCTGCACGACAGGAATGGCAGATACGAGAGAAAGCCTCTTCCCCACATTGTCCAGACATCTACCTTACTTATCTGGTGGATGAGATATGGGAATGGATAAGCAGGGGAATCCTCTGTGGCCTTATATTTTTTATCCAGGCGACGTGGAACTGGAAGGACCGTAGCCAGATTTTTCATGATTTTAAGCCCCTCATTCCTGATGTAATCTATGATGGTGATGGCTCTCACCGACTTTCTAGCCTGCTCTTTAAAATAATAGAGAAAACAGTCCAACTGCATTACGGAGCTTGGTAAGTGGAAACGTGCTGCAGCTCAGTCCAATAAGTTGTGGAAACCCCTGATGTTCTCAGGGGAGAGTCTGAAGGGTGAGGAGGTGGAGGAGATGGAGTAGGGACCAAGTAATCGTCCCGTTCATCCTGCGGTAGTTGTGGACCAGGGATTTCTCCCTCTTCCCTTTCATCGTCTGTAGAAGCATCATCCTCCATAGCAGGTGCGACAATGGGTGAAATTGGTGTAAATCTGGGCACTGTTGGAGGGGTGTTTCTCGGCGTGGTATGAGAAACAGCCTGAGGTTGCATTGGCTGTGGTTCTGTTTTTAGAGTCCAGAAACCTCCTTCTGTAATCCTGCAGCATGGCCTGCAAATCCTGAGCCAGGGAGGTGGCATTTGTACAACATTTTGCCTTGGCTGAGGATAGTCAATGTTCATGGTGCTTGCTATGCAGGTGTAATAAGACTCATAGCAATGTTGGTCATTGTCCTCGCCGTGCTCTTGATACTTCACTTGAAGTTCTGCGGGACTGTGTGGTACCCCAATAGTCCCTAACCTTCAGACTCCTCCCAGTCTAACAGATGGCTTGGAAGCAAAGCTGAAACTTGCAGAGGTCACCTCTGGGAGCAAGGCAGTCTTTGTTAAGCAGTAATAGCTGTCGTCTACGATGTTCTTGACAACGATGCCCTCATCTATGAGACGGTAGTGACGGTAGCTGTGATCGTCCTCGACACTAACATCGACTGTGGTGTTGTTGTCAATATAGTTGTGAGAGGGATTTTAGACCTCGACGGTTCAAATGAGGGAGAGTGGTGATGTTCCTATTTCTTCAGAGATTGAAAGGATGGTTGGGAGCAGGCCGACCCTGAAGAGATGCAGAATTTTCTCCTTTTTGTGAGTGTCTTTTCGGTGAGACTTCAAAGCGTTCCTGCTCTCCTCAGAAATCCCTTGGTCTTAGGATCTTGACCTTTTTTGGCGCCTTACAGTTCAATCACTGCCCTCATCTGAAGAGCTGGATCTTTGGGGTCTTGACTTCTGCAGCCACAGAAGTAAGCTTCTCACTCGATCTCTCAAACCTTTTGAAGATAAGGTACAGCACATTTTACACTCCTTTACCTGTTGTTGTGGGTAGACACAGTATAGACAGTCTCTGTGTGGATCATCCACACGCAGCCTCACATGACATGCAGTAGAAAATCTAAGGGAATCAGCCTCTCTTGAAAGTGTTCTAGAGAGTGCTAGCACCTGATTGGTCATAGTTCAAGTTCTGACCTGTTTTAAACAGGACACAGATAGGCTATTAAAGTTATGGCCTGCTGTATCAGCCTATTATCATTTTTGCAAATTGCTTTATTATGGTACTGTTGGACTCCCACTTTGATAACGGGGAATGATTCAAGCATGTACATCTATGAAAGATCCAATACTGGATAACCATAAGTGGGGCTATCTTGTCTCTTTTTTGAGCCTTCTTAATTTTGGGTACTTCCTCTTGGTGCAGATGGAGGAGAAGCACCACACTATGAAACACCAACTACCCCTCCCTACCAGTATGTATACTGCAGGAGGAATTCAACTTTTTGACCTATGACCAAAGGATACAATGGGGCATATCCTGGGCACTAAAACTGGACATCCTTTGCCCCTGGTAATCGGTACCTTTTTCATACTGATCAGCCACAACTGTTTTCCTTTGAGCTTTTTTCACTTGATTTTTTTTTCTTCAGTTAGTGTTCTTTACCTCATGTATCAGAGACTTTAAAAATGGGCCCAGTGCCTCGGTGGAAAATACTCAATGCTGCTGGTCAAACCCCCATTCTTTTACATCTAGAGAGTGGTATGGTCCAGCTCTGCTGCTTTGTTAACGCTGGCCTCCCTTAATGGCATCCTATATGGCACACCACATCTCATCTAGGGCCTGAAGAAGCATGACCACATCACCACCAATTTAAACCTAACAGTCATCCACTGACTCCTCTTATCGACTGCAACTCTTTCAAAGAAAGTTACATCACCTACAAAGTCATCACAAGCAGTATCCATACCTATGTGGCTGACAAGTACACCATCTTCGGAGGCTGTCAGCATTCCTGCAGCAAGAACACCGGCAGACTGGAGACCAAAAAGTGCAAGAAAGAAAAAAAAAAAAAAGGTCTTCTCCATCTTTGCACCCAAGATTTATCTATCAGGATTGTCCCTACCCTCTTTAATGTAGAAAAGGCCTGAAGACGTGTCTTTATGGACCACAATTTCAGAAGGCCGTGAATAGACCACCTTCTCTCCCAGAACCCAGCAACCTCTTTCCTAGACACATTCTGTAAACCCCAGCCCCAATGCCAGTCCACAAAGGCTAGTCGCACAACCCAGAAAAACAAACTGAAGCCCAGAACCAGAAGGCCAAACTGCCCCCATAATAAAAATCATGATAAAAAGGCCCAACACCCTCATGACAAAAGGCACTTTGCCAAAAGGAACAATTAGCTGTGCCAGATGGCCCAACTATCTCTCTGCCAGATGGCCTGATCCTTTCGCCAGAAGGCTAACCTCCTCTTACACCAGAATGTCACTCCATTTTCTGCCTCCACTGCACAGACTAAAGCATGCCCTTGGTCTACAAGTCCAAGCTGTACCCCCTTCCTCCGTCCCAAATGGCCAAATTCATCCCACCATCACACGGCCATACTATGTTCCTTGGTCCTTCGGTTAGAGGGCTAAACCGCCGCTATCCGGCCAGAAGGTTGAACTACTTTCTGCACCAAAAGACCAAGCCATCTTGTGCCAAAAAGCCCAAATCTCCCTCACCAAGATACCCATCTCCTACATACCATCAGGCCAAACTAACAGTGCCAGATGGTCAAGCCTAATCGTGCACTAGATGGCCGAATCTCTGCCCGCGGCAGATGGCTCATACTCGACACCAGAAGGCCCAATCACTCGACACATCAACAGAACATCGCCGTTATTTTGACTGACTCGAAGTCGCACGTGGTTCACGAGAGACAGGAGGCGATGATACCAGGCCACACTTGTGCTGGGCGCCGAAACTAACCGGGGCTCGGAAACCTGGGGCCGGTTGGAGGTGGCAAGACCTACTGTTCCTTACATCTCACTCAAACGCATTCTGCTGGGCATCTCCCGCGGGCACCGACGGGCCTGCCGCACGCTGGGGTGACGCTGCGGGAAATAGGGGGCCGCGCCCCCGTGAGCGCCATGCAAACATCATGCTAATCTGCTCTTTGTCAGTCATCAGCCAGGCGACACGCTCGGAATAAAACCCGGTAATTAATTGCTCATCTGCATCCCGTAGCACCCCAGCCTGCCCCCGGCTCCCCCACCCGACGCGCCACGTTCCATACATGACGACGTCCTCGGCACTTCCACTTCGGACCAGAGCTAATTACTGCGCCTCGAACACCTCGCCTCCCTCGCCACCGCCGGCTGACGCCCTGTCAAGAGCACCGAGTCTTTGCCACAGGTTTTGACAACATTAATTGCCCCTGTAATCTGCAGCCACAAAAGGGAGGCGATTAATCGCCGGAGCTCGGGCGCCCCGTCCCCTACGCCAGCTTTCACAACCTTCCGCCCAGACAAAAGCCTACGTCTTTTAGGGCTTGACGGCTGTGAACAAAGGCGGTATTAGATTTTCATACAGGCTTTTGTCTGCAGACATCAAGAACTTCCATTTCTATCGCATCCGGAATTGACTTGGGGAGGGTTGGGCCCCCAGCGAGAAAGGTGGAGGGGGCTTTCGATTGTGAGGGCCCTGGGCTCGCCAATGTCATGGCACTTGTGGGTAGTGCATGAAGTGTTTGTACTGGTAGGCAGTGTGAGATTAACTGGCAAAGGTGGGCTATGTGTGAGCTGAAGCTGAATGGAGAGCGGTGTGTGCGTGCAATGAACAATGCTGGCAAGTGTGAAACTCAGTGGTGAGCAGTGTGAGGAGCGGACAGTATTATGCAGCTGGAGGAGCCGTGATTGGCGGGAAGTGTGTCGCTGATGCACAATGAGTGAAAAGCTGGCACTAGTGGGCAGGGTGAGAAATTCACATTCACCCTGCATCTGCTTTCTTTCTCACATGGTGAATGAGGCACAGTTGTAGCTCAGCTACAAATTATACCCCAGTTGATACTCTGAAGAAGGGTTTGGAGTAGAGGGTTGACTAGATTAACTGCTAAGCTTTGATTGCTTAATGTCAACCTAGGCACCCCAGGTCAAGGAAACTCCAACACAGTATGTAACCTTCTGGAGCAAAATGGCATTCGAGCCAGTAGGAAGTGTAATGAGGGTCACTGTCCAAATTACAGGTCCAGTGCTGAAAGAGATCCCTGGAGCAGTGAGGAGGCTGAACCTCTGTTTTAAACAGATGTGTCTCGGGACTGATATTTAAGTTGCTCCCACTATTATTATCAAAGTCCCACCATAGGTTTCTGAGTATTTCCACCAGGCATCCCCCAGCCCTCCAGGGTAGCAGACGGAGGCAGACAGGAGCCATCATCTCCAGCCATCATGACTGGAACCCTGGCCTACCTGGTTGACCACGTACGGAGGTTCTCGGCACACCCAAAGCTAGGGCACCATCTGAATGGATAGAAAAAAAAAAAAAAAGGTCCTTCTCCATTTATGCAACAGGTTTCTAGAATAAAAAGCCATTGCCAATTGTCCATACGGACATCCCACAACCCTGCTTTTATGTAAGAAAGAGCTAAAGACACCTCTTTAAAAAGCACAACGTCACAACGTACTGTCAAACTCCACTTTCAGATTCCAGCTTCTACTAGAATCACCGACTGTATCTTTCCATTTGACTATGTACAGTGCTCTGCTGCCTTCTGACTGATGTCATGCCATATAAATACTACCCTGATACACGTAGAGCTACATGACGAAAGGAGCGGATGTTGAATCTGTGGCAGTAGATCCAGCTCTTGACTGTTCTAATCACGTGTTCAGTCGTGCAGCAGCCAGACACCATCATCTCATGACCTGGCGGACGGCAGTTCAAGAGGAACTACTGAAATACCCTGGAAATGCTGCAAAGCAGCAACCAAAGTTCTAGCCCCTTCCTTCAGCAGTGTACAAGAGCCTGTCATCTTTTAATTATAAATTGTAGCCAGCTCTATGGCCTGCCTACAGCGAAATGTACAAAAGCATGACGCATGCATACCTCTGAAAGCACAATGCCCTGGCACCTACTTACTACAGAAAGCACAGGGCCCTGGTACCTAACTTACTAGAGAGCACAAAACCCCAGCATCAGCTTACTAAAGAAAATACAAAGCCTCAGCCTACTTCAGATAGCACATGGCCCTGGCGTTGTTTACTACAGAGAACACAAAACCTGGCACCAACTGACCAGAGAGCACAGATTCCCAGCACCACGTTACTACAGAAAGCACAAGGCCTAGCACCAGCTTACTGGAGAGCATAAGGCCCCAGCACCAGTGCACTATGAAGAGCATAATGACCCAGCTCTTAGACAGCACAAGCCCCAGCACCAGCTAACTATTAAGAGCACTAGGTGCCAGTTCCACTTACTACAGACAGCCGCCTTGAATAGTATTATGCATGAGGCTAGATTTCAGCTGCCTCCAGGGCCTGCTTACTAGGGAGGGGACAAGGCTACAATGCATGCTCACTACAAAGGGCATAGGTGTCCAGTAGCAGCTAATAACAGACAGTACAAGGCCCCAGCACTTGCTTAATAGGAAGAATACCAAAATTATGCATGAAATAAGGCTCTGCTCACTAGAATAACAAACCTCCAGGGCAAGCTTACTATCGAGGGTACGATGCTCCGAAGCAGGTTAACTACCAAGGACATAAAGTTCCAACAACTGCAACAGCAGTTGGTTTCCTTGGCCTTCTGTGCAGCTCTGAACTTAACTGAGTTGGCACGTATGAAGCCAAAGCCTCCACTGTAAGACAACAACTGGGAGATTGCATTGCTTCATGACAGCACAAGGTAAAATAGAGTGGTGGGACCGCAGATGTACTACCAGTACTGTCATAAGGGTACCTGAGCCGCAGGAGCTAAAAGGATAATGGAGCTAAGTGGCGCTCCCCAGAGCTCCTTAGTTGTGAAAACTGATTCCACAGCCTCAAAGGATTGTAAAAGCAACGGTCTGCAGTAGAAGATAATTAGATGGTAACAGAGTCTTGTATACCCCGGAGAAGCCTCTGAGGAGCTGAAGGGAGAGAAAAAGCAAGACTGAAGGGGTTAAGCTGAGCATCAGGTATGGGGTTAGGAGTTTGAGGTTTGGTGGACTAGGAGGGCCGAGAGGTGAGCAGGTTGGAATTATTTGGAAAGGGATGGAGCTTAAGTCCATTTTGGTGCGAGACATCGAAAAATATGGTGTTATAAGTAGTGTTCAACGTTATCTGGTTACAGGTTTAAGCAGTGAAGAGTTAATAATTAGGATATTCGCTTTGTGGGCTCACAATTAAGAAAGGGATTTTGGGGGCTGGGGGTGTTGGTGATTATAGAACAATAGGGAAGGCTTAGGGTGAGGCTCCAGATAGGGCTCACTGAGGCACCGCTCATCAATTATCTCACATGAAACTACAAAGGAGCAGGTGCCAAAACGATTTGGACCCCCTCAGTATTGACTTGGGCCACTGTAAGTGTTTGAAGGAAAGACATATTAAAAGTGGTGGGTTTAGAAAATGAAGGGTCAAAGGTAACATTTGGAAGAAAATGTGAGTCAGAAGAGTGTCTAAAGGAGGAATGGGGGAGGGGTGAAGGCGAGGAGTAAAGAAAGAACAGCAGGTGGTAGACCATAGAACGACAGCAAATATATCAGCAGTCTAGTGAAATAAAGCAGAAAGCTACAGGGAACAGATTCTCCTTACCATGTCCTGATTATTCCAACAGAGATCTGCAGCATTGAGGTGCCTGAGCCTACAAAAGAGGCCGTCATCGGTGACAGATGGTAGAGAGGTGGTGGAGAGGTGGTTGGGGTAGAGTGGGTGGCAGTGGTATGTGTGGCATTGGGGAGAGGTGTTGGGCATGTTAGGGGTAAGAGTGCTCTTCGGGGTCGGGGGTGTAGTGGTGTTGATGGTGAATAATTTTGCGAGTGTGTTGGTTTAGGGGTGGTAAAGGTGATGAGGTGGCGTGGTTGGGACGTGTTGGTAATTATGAGAGTTACGAGGGTGGTGCTGATGGCGGTTTACGGCGGGGGGTGGGGGTAAGGGCCATCGTGGGGGTGTAGGCTGAAGTGGAAGCAGCGATCGCTGTGGGTTCCCTAGAGCACTGCAAGTTCAAGCGTTAAACGCGCGTTACGCAGCAGCGAGGCGAGCATACTAGTATTTCCCAGGATCAGGGCAAGCAAAGAGCTGTATTGATCCATCTTCATTACCCGTTTCACTCAACTTCCAAATCAACAAAATACACTTTTCCAGTCGAACGGTCGCAGCGCCGCACACAAAGAAAAGCAATTTCCAGCAAGTGCGCGGTGGCAGTGGTGCTGACCAACCCAGCCCATTATGGCACATTGTACATGAAGAGATGCCCTGGGAGGGCACATGGGAGATATACACGATGAGAGAGAGAAAATGCAGGGGCGACTCAGTGGCAGCAAATACGACTCTGATCAAACTCAGTGCAAGAGGCTCTGGTCTATGCCAAAAACAATGCAGGGGCTCAGGCGTGCCATACATAGGTTGCATGATTTAGGTGCACTAAAAGACATGGCAAGAGGCCTAGGTGGGAACCGAAGACAGCCAGCACAAAAGGATCTATGTACCATAGAAGCAATATGGTAGATTCGGATGTACCATAAGATAGTCCAACATATCTTCAAAAGAAAGCACCAGGAGCCCAGGCGTGTCCAGGGTACAGCGGGCAAGAAACTGTAGTGCCATTAGGACCGGGGGGGGGGGAGGGGGGCACCCTGGCGTGTCCCAAGGATAAAGCAACAGACCCCGACGTGTGCCAGAGATATTGCGAGGATCAGGTCGTCCTATACAACGTTGTTGTAATTGTTGCATGTACTGTATATTCACGTTACGTGTGATGGGCAGTCTTAACTATACTGCAAAAACTAAATCACTCTGGTGTACACAGAAACATTCAGAGTATCATGCATAAACACACAACGCTGACAGTGAAAGAGCCAGAATGCCAGACTTTCTCCAGATCTCGCAGACTCTAGGGAGAAACTAGCAGTTTCAGAGATAAGAGTGCATATTCTCCATACTGGGCCAGAATTCTGGATACCAGGATTTTTTTTCCCGGTTTTATATAGCGCGAACTCGACCCGAAAGTATTGGAGCGCTTTAAAGGAGCATCAGTTACATTACAAAAGGACACATTGTGGATTCCAAAGCAATTCACATTTTTCTGACTCTCAAGTAGTGGTGCAGCTCGGCAGCTAAGGTGTAATTAATTCATGGTGTGGAGTTTGGTGCAGATTCAAAATAACACAACACTTTCACAATATGTAGGGTCTATATCCAGAAACACCTTTATTGACTGCCGCTCACCATGAACAGCACTCACCGGATCAGCCAGATCGCAAATAACTTAACTCAGAATGCTGCTGAAGAGTTCTCTTGCTAGAGTTCTCATGGCACAGAATGCTTGCAGCCATATTGAGGCTGCAAGCATTACAACAGAATTTAATAAGGTAATGTTCACCTAGAGGTAGGCTTTTGAAGGGCCAGAAGTCCTGGAGCAGCTTGGAAAAGCTGTGTCACTCTACCCATTTACGGTTCTTCTCCCTTTCCACAAGAAATAATTTATTACTTACTTACCCGTAACTCCCATTGTCCAGTATTGGTATCTTTCATAGATTGTGTGCCTGCTCTTCCAGGTTGCAAAACCGCATTTATTTTGGATGGACATCCCAGCAAATAAAGCCGCTGTTGTGGAAACTGCTCTTGTAGAGAGTGCTTCAGTCTTTTGTCTTAAAAGCCTGCCCACTTTGGAATAATAGAACTGAATGGCTGATGAAATCCCTCTTGCTGTGGTCGCTTGGAGCCTGGTCCACCTTTGTTATTGTTGCCATAGGCCACAAAAAGTTTCAGTGGCACCAGTATGCTTCGTGCGATGTAAGTAAAACTTTAAACATCTCTTGACATCAAGAGTATGAAGACTTTATTTCGCTGGTGTCTGAGGATTGGGAAAGAAAGTCTTAAGCAAAACCGGTTGATTTAGATGAAAATCGGTGGGAACCTTTGGTATGAACTTAGTATTAGTTCTCAGAATTACCATGGTGTCTTTGAATTGTAAGAAATGTTTCTTCATGGTGAACGTTTGGAGATCGCATACTTTTCTAGCAGATGTAAGGGCTAGTAGCAACGCCACCTTCCAGGAAAGAAACTTCAGTTCAGCCCTGTGAATAGGCTCAAATAGACTTTTAATCAGTTATGATAGCACGTTGTTAAGCTACCATGCAAGTGGCAGGGACTTTACTGGAGTATATGTTCTGAAGAGTCCTTTAAGGAATTGGACAGTTAAGCTGTGCAACCACAAGGAAGGAAATATCAAAGTTTGCCTGTACCTGGAAATAGCAGCCAGATGCACTTTGACAGAGGAATGCATTAGACTGGATTTGGCTAGAGACAGTAAATATAGCAACACTTGCTCTGGAGGCGATGTGATAGGATGTACTTTAGATTTCTTGCACCAAAGACCAAATTGTTTACACCTCAAGCAATATGTTTTGTTGGTAGAATCAGCTATTGCCTTTGCTAGAATACTCCTACAACCCTCTGGAATGTCTAGGTGCTGAAGCTCAAGGTGCTCTGGAGCCAAGCTGGTAGATGCTTAGAAATTGGATCTGGATGAAGGACCTGCTGATCGTTCAATGACAAGAAGTCTACTTGGGTCTTGAGTTGAATGTGGTTGTCCACAGACAGCATGAGGATCTCCGTAAACCAGTGTTGTCTGGGCCATGTGGAGCGCTGAGTATTGACCAGGATGGTTCCCATTTAATTTTCCTGAGAATCCTGGGAATAAGTGGGATTGGGGGAAAAGCGTAGGCATAAATTCCGGACTATTGAATCGAAAGGGCATCGCCTCAGGTTCACTTTTGAGGGTACCTACTGGCGTAAAACCAGTATCTCTTGTGATGCAAACAGATCCAGTTTGAGCTTGCCCCATCGCTGAAATATGGCATCTAGGACCAGTTGGTTTAATTCCCATTTGTGACAACCTTGGGTTGTTCTCCTAAAGATTTCTGCTAGAGAGTTGTGTATTCCTGAGAGTTGTTCTGCCCTTATGGTCACTTGATGACTTCGGGACACATGTAGCAAGCTTTTTGCATGTCGCAAACATCTAATTTCGCTGTTTGCGATGTGCAAAAAGCACATCACAATGCACAAACCCCGTTTTGCTATTCAGTAACCTAGTTACCGAATTTCAAAACGGGTTTGCGACTCGCAATTAGGAAGGGGTGTTCCCTTCCTAATTGCGAGTCGCAGTGCACTGTAGGATTGGTTTGTGACTGCGAACGTAGTCGCAAACCAATCGTATTTAGCACCCATTTCTAATGGGTGGTAACCCATTCGCAAAAGGGATGGGGTCCCCATGGGACCCCTTTCCCGTTGTGAATGTCACTGAAAAAAATGAAACAAAAACGTTTCATTTTTTCATTTTGTAATGCATCTCGTTTTCCTTTAAGGAAAACGGACTGCATTACAAAAAAAAACAAAAAACTGCTTTATTGAAAAGCAGTCACAGACATGGTAGTATGCTGTCTGCAGCAGGCCACCATCCCTGTGAGGGCCGCAATTCGCAAGGGGGTCGAAAATTGCGACCCACCTCATGATTATTCATGAGGTGGGCATTTGTGACCCCCTTGCGAATCGCAGATGGTGTCAGGGACACCACCCTACTTACGGATTTGCGACTCGCAATTTGCGGGTCGCAAATACGAAATTTCGAACATGTGGCCCTTGGTGCCCACTGCCAGACAGTTTGAACTTCTTGGGACAGAATCTTGGATTCTGTACCTCCCTGTTTGTTGAGGCATACTCACTGTGTTGTCTATCCTCATCAACATGAAGGGAACTTGAATCCTCAGTAAGAAAGCTTGAAGAGCCAGTGAGATCGCTCTGAGCTCGAAGAAGTTGATACGCAGTTTCAACTGCTCCGAAGCCCACCTGCCCTGAATCTTGCAAATAAGCTTCTCATCCTTCTAGAGAAGCATCTGTTGTAATGACATATTCCGAAATGAGGGACAGGAATGTCAATCCTGCAGAGTGGTTGTTGGAGCTTGTTCACCAGGGAAGAGTTGCTTTCATGACAGGTGTGATCTGGATGATGTCGTCAAATTGCCCTTCCGACTGGAGCCAGTGTGAGTCCAATTCCTCTTGGAAGGGTCACATTTTGAGACGAGCATGAGGCACAAGGAGAATGGCTGAAGACATCATGCCAAGTAGAGATCTGCTCAGGCAAACTGAAACACACTTTCTTTTTGAAAGGGAGTGGGCCAGAATGGAGAATTTCTGTTGCCAGTCTACGGACAAGAAAGCCTTGTTGAGCAATGTGTCTAGAGTTGCTCCCAGAGAGGTTATTCTTGTCAAAGGTGAAAGGAGAGACTTCTGGAAATTGACTATGAGCCCGAGGGTTTGAAAGAAGTGAAGACACCTGGAAGTATCCCTCGACACCTGTTGGAAAGATGGAGCCTTTATCAGCCAGTCATCAAGGTGTGGGAAAATGTGATGGCCTTGTTACCGCAGGTGGGCTGCCACTCAAGCAAGACATTTCGTAAATATCAGGGGAGCGGATCGGAGACCAAAGGAAAGGACTTTGAACTGGTTATGAGTACCGGCTACTGTGAATCTGAGGAATTTGCGATGGCTGGGATGGATGGGAATGTGAAAATAGGCATCCCGGAGATTGAGACTGGTAAGAAAATCACTATGGTTGAGAAGGTGGAGAATTTCCTGGCAGGAAATCATATGGGATGATTGCTTCTACAGGCACTTGTTGAGTTTCCTCAGGTCGAGAATGGGGCGTCACTACCTTGATTTCTTCCTCACAAGGAAAAAACAGGAGTAAAATCCCTTTTCTTTTTGAGAATGTGGAACCTGATCTATGGCCCCTTTTGACAACACGACCAAAACATCTTGCGAAGAAGATGAAAGTGATATTGGAGGAATTTTGTTGGTGGAGTATGAGGTGGAATCTGAGTCAACTCCAGAGTATGGCCATGCTTGATGAGATCTAGGACCCATTTGTCTGTAGTTATTTTGCTCCAGTGATGTAGGTATTGAGAGATTCTGGCACGCACTGAAGAATGAGTAGGGGGTGTAGCCGGTACACTGAGGTTGTCACTGCTCCCTAGCGGCAGCCTGACTCCTTCTTGGTTGTTGTTTAGAATGGGCTGCTGATAGCAGAGCTCAATAGGACTGATGCTGTTGATAAGCAGGCCGAAAGGACTGCTGGTAGCTTTGTGGTTGATATCTTTGGTATCCATTCACGGTACCAGTTAAGATCCACTGCCACACACTCCATGAAAAGGGGTCTTACAGACCTGGAAAGTTCAGAGTGATCGAGCTGTTTCAGTGTCCGTTTTTATGGCCTGCAGGGCATCATCGACATGGTTGCCAAATAAAAAGTCGCTGTCAAAGGGCATATTTAGGATCTTTGTTTGAACGTCTTGCCGGAATGAAGTGGCCTTAAGCCAACCCTGCCGCCGAAGGATAGCAGATGCTGCCATCTGCCGGAAGCCTATGGATCCAATATGCATTGCACAGTCAATTTCAGATGCTGCTTTTTCGCCTTCCTGAAAAATGCTTGTAGCTTCAATTTTTTTGCCATCTGGTTGGAAATCCAGATATGTGGCGATGTCCAGCAACATTTGGTGACCATATCGCCCCAGAATGGCTTGAGAGTTTTCAGCCTGGAAAGTTGTACCCGACATGATTGTGAATCTCTTTACAATATTATTGAGTTGCCAGCCCTCATTGTCAGGCAGAGAAGAGATCGAGGTGGGAGGATTTTTAGACCTGCGTGGTGCAGCCTGAGTAATGACCAAATCAGGTCTTGGATGTCCGATCAAACAGGCAGGCGAGTCGTCTGGCGCTTTGACAGTCACCGGTGTTTTCATTATTTTCACTCCTTCCTCTCAGATATAGGGCCTGATTCTAACTTTGGAGGACGGTGTTAAACCGTCCCAAAAGTGGCGGATATACCACCTACCGTATTACGAGTTCCATAGGATATAATGGACTCGTAATACGGTAGGTGGTATATCCGCCACTTTTGGGACGGTTTAACACCGTCCTCCAAAGTTAGAATCAGGCCCATAGTGTACAATTGGTATTTTTCTTGGTGTTTTTCTGGATTGCTCTTTGAAATCGTATAGAAAAAAGTCAATTTGTTTAATAGTAATGGGAAGTTGGAAACACTTGGCTCTCCTCTCCATTACCATGTGAAAACCACCAATATCTCTCGGTGGAGAATCCACTGCTTGTGGAGCAGGAGGGAAAGGTGGAGGAATGAGGTAATCATCCCTATAATTGGTGATGGTGCAATTGCCTACTATTTTGCCTTCTTCCCTATTCCCATCACCATCACCTGTTGTAGAGGGATCCTGTCTAGGAGGCATGGCAATGTGGAATTGCGGCGCCACTCATGGGGTACGTGGAGGAGGCAGATGTTCTGGCGATTTAGGTGCAGGCGTAGGTAGAAGTGCAGGTAGCTGTTGCACTTCAGCTGGTGTTGGGAAGTGCTTGTAATAGTCTTTATAGCACACTTTGCAGGACGGACCAAGGTAGCGGGAACATTGACCATTCCTGGTGGTGGTGGAGAAGCATAAAGATGATATTGTGTAGTGGTGACTTTGATAAACAGGCTCATGATAATCCTGTTCTACCTCTTAATCCTGATACTTCACATGCAAGTCAGAGGGGGCTGTGGGCTGCAGCAAACATCCCTTGATAGTTGTCTGATTCCTGAATTTTCAATAAGTGGCGTGGTGGAAGTGGGGACACGTCAGCAGGCGATGTGTAATCAGGACGAATACTTTGTGGAGACAGCAAAATTGTCGCTGACGGTAGCATCAACGGTGTGGGCAAAAGCAACACTGATGGTTTCTTGTGCCTGAACTTCGTTGATGATGAGAACTTTTCCGACATCCTCATCGTCGAAGAGGTTATCGATGACTGTGGTACTGACACCGATGCGGTCGTTGACAGTGTTGACACAGTCTTCGTCAGCGTCACTGTTGACAAAGTGGACCTTGTCAATGGGGTGGTTGTCGGCGACAAGGTAGTCATAATAAAAGTTTTCCTTCACGGTCTACTGGGTATTTAAAGAAAAAATTCTGCATATCTTGCCGTCTCACTTTGTGGGATGGGTGAAGGCAATATATACATTCTTTATGAGGATCTTCTGAATGGATCCTTTTCTTACCACAGGTGACAAAAGGTCTGAAGAGTCCTTTTTTACCAGTTCTGGCATACTGGAACAGAGAAAAACAAATTGGAAATCACCTAATCTGAAAAGACTGAGCAGAGCTCATGGAGACTTCCTCACACATGATAAGCAGTGAAAATCGGAGGGAAGATGCCTCTGATGGGAGTGTTCTAAGGGTGCTGTCGCTTGATTGTTCATTGTTCAACTTTGGTCCTTTTTAAAAAAGGATATGCATAGGCTATTAAGTAGAATCTTGCATTCCCTGTACAAGCTATTATAATGATATATACTGCTTACTATGATACTGTGGGGCTCCCACTTCAATGATGGGGAATGATTCAAGCATGTGCATCTATGTAAGATACCCCAATACTGAAGAATCTACAAGCTTAACTGACGTTCAGCACTTTCAGCAGAGATGTTTGCTAGTATAACTTATGCTCTGCTAAGAGGGACTGGGTGCAGGATGGATGGTATCCATTCGTGATACAGTGCTGGTCTGTATAAGACAGTGATGTCCCTGCATTCTGTTTTTGTCCATTCTGGAGACAACTTCATGCATTGTCCTTTGTTCTGGATCCCATTCCCCAAAATGGCACTGCCTGGTTGAGTAGAATCACCATGTCTCCCACTTAGAACCAGTTTACCTGATCTCTGCTAAGCCCATTTTTCCTCTCCTTTCCTGAGTTGTGCTGGCCCTACACATAGCAAACGGTGGACAAGGTAGCTTTGCTTGAAGGACATAGTCATACAAGAGCCACAAGGTCACTGTTGCCCAGCTGCAGTCCACAGAGGCTTGGAGCTCAGCTCCTGGAAGCAAGCAAGCACCGATAGAGGTTGAGGAACTGCAGAGACAGTTTGCAGGCTTCTAGATAAAAGCCTATGAGTTGTGGACCCCCAGGGAAAGGAGTATGTGGGAGTGTGATCTACTCCAGCAAGTTCTCGCACTAAACATTGAAAGACTAGTTGGGTCTCACTTCAGAACAATATTCTTACTAACCAAAATACTGGTGTTTTGTGACATTCCCTTTGGCATCCTGATCATGGATCCTCTATTCTAGTTTGGGTTGTGTTTTTTGGTGTTATTGGATGTTTGAGTCTGTTCTGCTGTGAACTTCACTCCAGAGTCTCCATCTCAAGAAGGTGCGCAGTCTCCCACAAGAAGTCCAAAAGACAGAGTAAAGTACTATATATTTCTTACCCAAATAGGTGTATTGTATTGTTCTGGCTGGCACCTATCTTCTCCAATTGGCTGCGTAAAGTAACAGTCCATATAAACCTCAAAAGTTTATGTCAATGCTAAAAAGCTTCCTCATGGAAAACATTAGGCATAGGCTCTATGCTTGGAAACAATCTAGTAAATGTAAATGTAACAAATAGGTTTGGGGTCGTATTTTGGCCCCAGAATTTGGCAACACTTTCTCGACGTTGATGTTTCTCATTGTTGTAACACATGTTTATATTCTTGTAAATAGTGTCTTATTTTTTTTTTTAATTTCTAGAATTGATAGACAATTCTGTTGATCATGGCATTTGCTAATGGGAGTACCCCGGCTATTAGAGTGCAATAGTCCTGGTGGCCATAGGAGAGCAGTGGTAAAATGCGGGACCCAGCTTGGACGGTGTCTAGTAACCATAGATTGCTCAACGACTTCAAAAGAGGCCTTGTAACTTCACAAAGCCCCAGAAACTACTAAGCCAAAAATCAATGGGCCAATTATGGTTTTTGCTCTGTAACCACTGTTGACTAAATCTTTCACAGAGTTTCAAATGTATAAATGGACAGTTCACTTGATAGGAGCATTAAAAGAAATGGCTTTGTTGAAAGAATCAGTGAAATGCTACGACTTTAGGTGCGTTTATGCCAAGGTCTGGGATCTTGATTTGGCTCACAGTTATTGCTAGGGAAATGCTGTATCTCAGAATCTGCCAGTCGTGGTCATGATTTCCTAATGTCCTCAATGTGAATATGGTTCCCAGGGTCTCAAAGATTGGTGACAATGTGTTAAAGAAAACAACAACGCCAGTGATGCACAATTCAGCACTCAAGCTATGTTTTTTTTTTATTGCATATAGGTACCCTTGTTCTTATGCTAACTTGCAAAGACAATTTATAATCAGGGATTTCTACCAGCCTGGGTTCTCTCCTACCTTCGAGGTTTCATAGTCTTTGTAAGGGGTTGAGTTAGGATGCGACCTGAGACACAAGGGGCCCCAGGAGAAACTTCACATGGGTTAACTGCTTAGAGGCGCCAAAATCAGAAGAGACTTTTTAGGACGTTTGACGGAGTCCTTAGCCTATCTAAAGTGCCTCCACTTTGGGCCATCAATTGAACCTCTGACGTACACTTGTTGCTTGATATTGGTACAGTGAGTTGGTCTACACCAGGGCTTGATGTGGTCCTTCACAAGGACTCTCCCAAATCTGTGGATACCATGTTACCTCTGGTCTTGAGGCTGTTGTCTCCTCTGACTGATCAGTGCTCTGCAGGTAGAAAGGCACTTTAGGTTGACAGGCAAGCAAGTCACGGTCGAAAACGTCCTTTGTCCCAGTTGTTGCTGGCTCACATGGGAACAGACACTGGGCAGGTCAGGGAAAGTGCATTGCAAGTCAATGCAGCTCCTTAGAGAAATTAAGTAGAGCTGTCTGAAGGGAGTCAGTACTATTATGACTCTGGGGGTGCTCGACTTAGTCCCAACTGCCAATCAAAAGCTGCCATTCTTTAAGTTTAAATGTGTTCGACCAGTTACAGAAGACCAAGTTGGCGGGCTCTTTATCTTGGTGAGAAGATGTCTGTATTCCAGCAAGTTGGACTTGAGACTATAGTGCCTCTTATTAAGGCACTGGAGATTTATAGTAAATCCTCATTATTAGGGAAGAGAGGGAAGGGGCAATGCACACAGGACTGTCCATGTACTGGTGAGCAAGTCCCCATCCCTAGAGAAAAAACAGCACCCATTACTGGTATCTTAAAACGTATTCACTTGGGTTGTGTATGCCATTCTTACGGAGGGCAGTAAGGATTTTGCAGGACAGGCTAGGAGCACCTCATTGTCAAGATACATGAAAAAACGGCAGATTAAAATATGTGCTGACTGCCAGGGGTATGGCTTTCGGGCCGAAAATAGTTAACGGAGCCTATGCCCTAAAGAACTAAGCAGGAAAACACCTACGTACACTTCTCCTGGGGAACATTAGACTAGGTACCTTGTGGTCTCTGGGTCTCACAGCCTGCATAATAAACACAAAACATAATGTGAGACAGTAATTATGTGCAGTTCCGGACTTCCGTTATTGCTCATACACAGAGATACACATCAACACACCAGGCAGAGATAAACACATCAGTGCACACACAGCACACAGTGAAGAAGCAAAGACAGAAAGACACACGCCGATGAAGACAGATACCAATCTCTTTGGTCTTTCACAAGATTTCCATACGATGACTGCATTTCCTTCCAGCTGACACTGTTGACAAGGTGGGTGGCGTGACCCAAGAGCCCCGACTATGAAATGTGATTAACTGTTGCAGAGCCCATCATCAGAGGGTGACAGGGCCTACGGTTCCCTCCTGGTCCAATGCCCACCCATTAGATGCTACCTTGGCTAATGTCCCACTAAGTGACACAAAAAGGGGACAATTCTTGATAATTATCCCACCTGGTTTCAGTACTCATCCAAGGGTCCCAAATACACCACAGATACAGCGGGCACCGAGTGACCTGGACATGTAGTGTCTGCTGGACAGGTAGTAGGGTACATTTCAAAAGAAGGCACCGGATGGTCATTTGATCCTTGGTGTAGCTTCACTGCTGGTCAAGCCACATAACAGGTCAAATCACCATCCCGTGACCCCTGGAAATTCACATTAGCACGTATTCAGCTGAAAGTACATGCACAGGTCAAGTGCTTATCGAATACACCCAGATTAAGTGTATTGGAAGTGATTTACTCTCCCTTCCTCCACCTCCATCTACACATTAAGCATAATCAAATGTCAATATTTCTTTTATGTAGTGCGTTTTAGTTCTCTTCTGAGAGAGCCCATGTGCAAATATTTGGCTAAATATTTTGTTAGCGTACAGTGGGCTTAGAGCCCACCCACTGTTTACCATGTTCTGGTTCCATCGTAACTTTCGATGCCTTGATTCTCTTTGGTCAGTGTTGTTGCTTGACCTCTAAAACCCTTCTCTGGGTTGTTGCTTGCCCCTACACCCTTCCTACCCTCTCCATGCTGTTGCTTTCGCACATTGACAAATCCAACAGCGTACACATACGTGATCTATTGACTTTGCCAGTGCTTCTTATCTGTAATTGTGAAGTGCTGAAAATTAACTGTGGGTTTGTTACCTTTCTTCTCAGAACAGATTAAAGATAACATTGTCCTTCTCGAATCTTAATCGGTGACTTGCTGGTTACGCTCACAGCCCAGTTGAGTTGGTTATGCTCACAGCCCAGTAGTACCTGCCTAATCTTTTGAACTCTTGCTCAAGGACTACTAAAATGTCCCCTCACTGCACAAAGGAAAGTTTCTGTTTGCGCTTGATGCAGCTGTATAAACCTGCAGTAAATTAATAGGCATTTTAAGACAATGGCTCCCAACCTGTGGCCCGGGGACCCCTGGAGGTCCATTAAGCCTCCTCAGGGGGTCCGTGATGGCTTAATATCATTTAATTTTCTAACAGATTAATAAAGTGTATATATAAAGTGCCAAAATGTGTAATTGAAAATGTAAACACGTACTGTAAATGTCAAGGAATATGATATCAGAGGCTAAAAATTAAATTAGTATCCTCAGATTGATTCGTCAGAGCAGTGCAGGTGCCTCAAACAGATTATAGTATGGATGGTGTATGGCTTCAACAATTTAGAAAACCTCCAACCCTGCTAGAATTTCTTTAATTTTTTAAAATTTATATTAGTTTGCAAACTAAATAAAATGTGTTATCATTTGTGTATGTGTTTGATTAAATGATTGTTTCTGTATTGTTTCGCGGTTCAAATCATTGACAATGTTTAGGTTGGGGTCCCGCTTCCAGAATGACTCAGTGAGTCCCCGGATTCCAATAATGATTCAGTGGGGGTCCCAAAGTTCCAATAATGATAACGTGGGGGTCCACAGAAATCAAAAGATTGAGAACCGCTGGTTTTAGAGGATTATCCCATTAAGGTAAATGAAGAATGAGCACATTTTTGGAGGGTGATATAGGTTTGAAAGCAGGGGCTTCTGTTAAGTCTATAAAGGAATTTTATTTGTCAGTACGGAGAACACAAGAAAAAAAATGTGTGACACCTGCCAAATGCAGGTGAGTTGACCGGTATGAACAAGCATTGGCAAAGTCAATATGTCTTGCCTGTGCAAGAGCTATTAACTAAGTGTTTTAGCCATGGTGTACACCAGCATGGGTGCTGCTCAGCAAAGCTAAAAGCTGGTAGCGTGGAGGGCAGTGGTGTGGAGTGTGGTTGAGTGAAATGGCAAACAGTGGAGTAGAGTGTTGTAGAGTGGAGTAGCAGGGAGTGTGGTGTATTGTAGTGGCATAGTTTGGAGTCACATGGAGTGGCAAAGAGTAGAGTCCGCTGGACAGGTAGTAGGGTAAATTTCAAAAGAAGGCACTGGGTGGTCATTTGACCCTTGGTGTAACTTCACCACGGGTAAAGCTACATAAGCTACTAGAGTAGAGTGCATTGGCATAGACTGTTGCAGAGTTCAGTGGTGTAGAGTGCAGTGGCATTGAATTCAGCATCGTATAATGCAGCGTCTAGAATGCAGTGGCGTAGATTAGAGTGGTGCATAGTAGACTGCAGTGGTCTGGCCTGGTATCTGCTTGTTCAATGATGGATGCATGTGTGTATGGATACATGTGTGTGTATTTCCTTGTGTGGTCTGTGAATAAGGGTGTACGTGTGTATGTCTATATGTGTTTGTGAGGGGTGGGTGTATGTGTGTGTGCTTGTGAATGTGCATGGGATAGGTGTAAGTGAGTATGTGGGTGCTCTTTTGAGTGGATGGGAGGAAGTGAGTGTGCGCATGTATGCTTGCCCCACTGCTGATCTATATTGTGGGCCGAGTGGCGTAGAGTGGTGCAGAGTGGAGTGGCACAGAGTTGAGCCATGCAGACGGCAGTGGTGCAAAGTGGGGTCGAGTGGCAGAGTAGAGTGACGTAGAGTGCAGAGTAGAGTGGTGCATAGTAAATTAGCATAGAGTGGTACAGAGTAGAGTATAGTGCGTAGAGTGCAGTGACATTGTGGAATAGTGTAGAGTGGAGTAGTGCAGAGTAGAATGGCATAGAGTTCAGTGGTGCAGAGTGAAGTGTTGCAGAGCAGAGTGTCAGAGTGCAGCGGTGTAGAGTGGAGTAGAGTGGCATAGAGAGCAATGGCATAGAGTACAGTAATGCAGAGTAGAGTGGAGTAGAGTGCAGTGTGAGTGCAGTGGCGCAGGCTGGAGTAGAGTGGTGTAGAGTTCAGTGGCTTAGACTAGATTGTTTCAGAGTAGAGTGAAGTAGTGTAGAGTGGAGTGGTGCAGGGTAGAGTGCAGTTGCACAGAGTGGCATAGAGTGTAATGGTGTAAAGTAAAGCAGTGTAGAGTGCAGTGGAATAGAGTGCAGTGGTGCAGAGTAGATTAGCGTGGCGTACAGTGGATTGGCATAGAGTGCAGGGGCCTAGAGTTGAGTGTTACAGAGTAAATTGCATTGCCTTAGAGTGGATTGGCATAGAATGCAGTGGCGTACAGTGCAGTGTTGCAGAGTGGTGTAGAGTACAGTGGAGTTGCGCAGAGTAGATTGGTGTGGCCTAGACTGGAGTGGTGCAGAGTACAGTGGTGTAGACTAGAGTGGCAGAGAGTATATTGGCATAGAGTAGAGTAGTAGAGAGTAGAGTAGAGGGCAGTGGTGTAGAGTGGAGTGGTGTAGTGTAATGTGGAGTGGTACAGAGTAGAGTGCAGTGGTGTGGAGTGGAGTATTCATGGTGTTGTAGCACAGTGCCATTAAAAACAACATATTTTCAACAGAAATGACCATTACATTTGCAGAAACATACAGTTCTACCGTTCTACTAATAAAACTATACAGTTCACAGACGAAATGTTTAGAAATTGCATCAACCAGTGTAATGATTTGTTTTAATCATAATAAAGTAATTGTTTTCAGCACACTTCAGAAATAACAAAAAAAAAAGCTTAATTTGTGTTCCTAATTCTGATGTATTCTAAAATACTTACACAGTTCATTTAAATGTCATGTGCTAGAAGAAAACTCTTCTCTTTCCTACCCCCAATATCCAGCAAGAGTGTCACATAAATCCTCTTAATTTAAAGTCAGAGAAAGAAAAGTAATCAAGCGCCCTTGGAAGACAACACCCGATATTTGACCTTGGTCTTTGAATGCACAGCAAATGTGATGAGATAAGAACAAGATGTACAGGTCTGTTTACAGAAAGGGAGCACTCAGAAGGATACTGTAAATAAGGTTTGGGCAAGTGAAGGTACAAACTCAAGCTGGACAGCCTAAAACAAATAAAGCCAGAAAATGTGGGTTGCAATCCACAAAGCCAATGGCAAGCAACAGGCAGAATGCATTCCTAGGCCAGCTTTCTGAATGACCCCAAAATGTCTTTAGCAAACCAGACAGATGCACTGTCTGGCAGGCCATTTGTAACCACCAGACACTGTCTTCAATGCCAGGTCAGCTCATGTGCTGATAAGACTCCACAGTGAAGGATGGATAGCATACACTTATTGTCTGGACGATTTTCCCATTGAGAACAAAGTAATTAGTCATATGTGTCAGGAACAACAGGCCTTTTGATTCCATTTGAAAAGGTGGTTGCAAATTGTGCACCTACGTTTTGTGAATGAAAGCTGATTTTGCAAAACAGACTATGTGCTAATAGGTTGGTTCACAAAATAATGAATCATAGTAATAGCCCTTTGGTGACCTTCAGATGTTGCCAGGTGCTTGCCTTATGTGTTTTGATTATTGACTCTATAATCTTCCTACTCGTAGACCTGCTCCATACCACTCATCTAATTAGTCTATATGGTTTATTTAATGACAAACTGCGACTGTACGCAAATTAGACCACTGAACGTCCCATCTTATTCCAGTTAACTGAGTACTAAAGGGTGGAATTATCTTCAGATATGAAAAATTTAAACATATTTAAGTTTTCTATTTTCACCTGAGAGCCTTAGTTGCTTTTACCATTCTCTTTGCTGTCTTGACCTCAGCTTTGATGGATGCCCTTCCACATCCAAAGTTATCTTCTCATTGCTGTATTCTGATATTCCCCATAAGATTGCTTCCATTGGTTCTGTAGCTACCCAGGCCTCACCTACCCAGGATGTCCAGTATCCACAGAGGCCCTATCACTATCACTTCAGGATCTTAACCGCATCAGATGCCCCTCTAAATATATCCTGTTGTTGGCAAAGGCTGCTCCCCCACCCACTATCATTCTATCTTGCTTCACCTGCACTGGAAATCCTCAAACCCACATATCACGTTCTGGGCAAAAAATATCCTCTGACCCCACAAGAAGGTTGTCACTGGGTGGCACTCATCTTTAACACATGTTTTAATCCTGCAATGTAGCCTCACCTGCACTGCATCCCATCCCAACCCACAAAATACGGTGCCACTGACAACTCCTTGCTCTGCCACAATCACAGTGATTTGTTTGCTAGCTGAAAAAGACTGATGTGGATATCTTCTCACCTTCAAATTATAACAATGGCTGCCTTGCTTCCCAAATTGAGTTTATGCCTTGCTGTGCCTTATCTTTATTGACTGCACTCTCCCCCTGGAGTGAGCCCGTCACTGGACAGGAACCAATTGTCCTTCCATCCCACATGAGCCTGCCATTGGCTGCACCTTACCTGTACTGAAGACTGCTTGCTGTCATTGATGCTTGGAGAGCTCAGTCCTGAAGCCTGCTGTAGGAGGATCTGTCTCGCCACCTGGAGAGCCTGCAAGAAGAGCCATGAGGAGGAGAGCTGTCAGTGGTCTGGTCTCATAATAGGTCTTTCACCAAACGATCATCCAGCCAGCCCTCAGTCACTCCATTCACACAGCATTATGGTCACATCCCACCTCCATTTCTGTCCTTTGCTGGCTGCTTAGTGGAGTTCCAGCATTTGGAGTTCACTCATGAAATGGCAAACCCCTACAGCTACCAATTCCAAAGTTTAGACTTGAAGGAGGTTTGCCGTCCTTGGCTTTCCATACTTAATTTAAAGGGACAATTATATGAGTAATTAGGGACATGGTAATTTTACATATTTTAACGGCAAATGACATAAATGTCCCTATATAGCATGTAAGAAAGCCTCTAGCACACTGCATGCAGAGCGCTGCTGCTGGAATGGTGCAAATCACTGATAGGGGGAGCTGGTGGGACATTCTAGCACATCCTGTTAGAGCTTAGCTACCAACTGTAACCAATAGGATGCTGGAACTCACCCACATCATCTCCCCTCACCTAAATAATCCCACATCCCTGTTCCCCAATTCCCAAATCTACTGTAGCCCCAGCAATTGGGCCTCCCATAGTTTACATTAGATTTCATATTGCATTACTACTCCGAGTTCAATTGGCGCTGAGCACACTGTACCAACTCACACCACTTTTTGTATTACAGCAGTGCGACATCACTTGTTCCAGCGTTCTGCAGATTTGGAAGCTAAAGAGCGCCCACTACTGTTATTTTAATTCAATATCATCCAGGGCTAGCACGACCGTAGGTAGGTGTCCAGAATTGAGGACGCCTATAGACAAAAGCTATAGGCTCGAGCGTGCTACTCCCTAAGGGGCCCCCCGAATGCAGAGGGCGGGCGAACTTTTTTTGTTTCAGACTATTGACAAGACAGTTTACATAAATGCTGTAAGTGACTGTTACTTAACTCTCATAGATGTAATTAGATAGTGTTTTCTTGTGTATAGAGCCAGGAGAAGTCTAGTTTGCTATAGGTCCTGATGAAGCGTTAGAGGATCTTTCACGACCAATATTACGCGAAACATGTTGACCAGACCCTAGGGGGCAGGTGACAATTTCCCAGTACTCCAGGCTTTCTAAAGTGGTTGAGCATTATTCTCATTTTCCACTTAATTATGTTTTTAATCTTGATCGTAACCCCTCTGGATAGATATTAAACAGAACAAGTTCAGGGGTTTCTAATCAATCTTAATTTTACCACTCTCCTGCCATTCAGAGTGTCTGACCTTCATAATACACGGCAGCCACCCCACATCAAAAAGATCTCCGGCAAAGAGCCCCCGAAAGGGGAGCCCGTCAGACATTGCACCAGCCGGTCTGACGAGGAGCTTCCCGATGATGAAGCATGACACCCTTTCGGGTGTGTGAGGGTTTTAAGCTCCTAAACATTAACTGTTCACCCTAGAGTTAGGAACAGTGTACTTTCATTATTGATTTTAATTCAATAGACAAGCGCTCTTAAAGTAGAGCGGAGTCTACAGGTCGGTATAAAGTGCACATGTTTTATGGAAGAAACGCTGAGCCAGAAACATAGAGTGTGATTTGGGAGATGCAAAGGTAATTGCAGGTAATCCTCCAGGCGACCGGCAGCTTGTGAAAACATTTATAGCTGGTGAGTTGGACTCTCTGCATCCGAGTTGAAGGACCCTAGAAATGCTATAGGAGGTTTACCAAACAGCTTTGTCAAGACAGATACACGTGACTCACCTAGTTGATTTCTTTAGATAAGGAACACCAATAGTGAGTTGGCTTTATGCAGGGAGCTCAAAGAAAGAATCTCAAAGTATTCGCAAATGGAAAAATGTTAATGAAATGGCTACTGGTATCTGCAATGTTAGTAATAAATCATCCCCTAGTTTCTTAATGGTGGCTAGGCATAGGTGGGACAGACTCCAAGGAGTTTTGTATCGATTGTCATTTAGATGGACAGAGGATAATCCCAACTAGAATCACAATTTCCGACTTTTATTTTAACCTGCTTGACATCATCCAGGTATCTATGGCAGAAGACTGACAGCTGGTTAGAATGATGGCTTGCTACTCGGGGTAACTTTAATGTGGACAATCATTCTGCAACGCGGCATTCGGGACTGCTTCTAGTGTATTAGAAAGCATTAGCTCCAGCATGAAATTAACATGACTTCTGTAAGAGTTTTGTAGCTTCCACTATAGATTTGAACGCTGTGCATCATCTCTCCATCCAGTGACATATTTTATTTTTACGAGGGTGGCGTTGATAGCCATGCCTTCAATTACAACCAACGAAGCTGTTGCAAGTCCCACGATGATCCATGCTTTGACACCGCCTTTAAACCATATTGTTTACTTGACACTGCATGTGTACTCATGTAGCAGAGACATAAAATAATATTACTAATAATAATAATGCTTCTCACCTCTGCACTTCAGAAAGCCACTGGGTTGATGTAAATTTGTATTAAATATGAGGCTACAAAGCTAGTGTTCGTTCTTTTGCAGCAAAAACTCTATGACATATGTTGTGGATCAAATTCATAGCGGGATTCTTCCTCCTAAAGTAAAGCAGTAGTAGTAGAAAGGTTTGTCATTCACCATACCGCTGTTTTTTTATGAATAGCAACACAGTAATATGTTGTGAATGTATGGATCAATTTCTATGTCGCTTCTTTGCAACTTTGTTTTAGAAGTA
The DNA here is from genome assembly GCF_031143425.1 of Pleurodeles waltl. NCBI lineage: Eukaryota > Metazoa > Chordata > Amphibia > Caudata > Salamandridae > Pleurodeles > Pleurodeles waltl. The sequence continues at coordinate 419,179,469 of NC_090445.1, read as the reverse complement.
CGTTCCCTAAGAAAGCTAATGCTGAAACTTTCTTAGCAGGGTTCCTTAGTGCAAGAATAAGTTGCATTTTGGCAACTTAAAATATGCATAAATGCAGTTTTTGCTGCCCAAACATTTTCTAGATTCACATGCAGTGCATTATTCTGTTATCTAGTAGTTGTGTCTGGAAAAGATTTCAGGAAAAGATAATGGTTTTTTCCCGAGTACTGACAACAAATGGAGCTGCTGTGCTTCCCCCATGATGCCGAGCATAAACCCGCCAAGCTCCAATACAGTCACCATCTTCAAATTATTTTTTTGTCTGTGAGTTGAGAAGCCAATATTTTGATGTCTTTAAGGACAGCATCTGTTATGGAGACAACAAAACCCACACTAGATGGCATCGAACCACTGAGGATTTTTTTTAAATCTGGTCTTCAACCATCGGAGGCCCAGGTCAAACAATTCATCCTTCAAGTATATTTTTATTTCTTGACTGACCCTGTGACACCTTCTTCTTAAATCTAAGCTACAAAGGATAATCCGTTTATCTCTTGCCTAAACTGATACTGGAAATTGGCAAAAAGCAATGCACACACAGTGTTTGAAATTGAAAATTGTATTTATATAGCACACACTACAACTGGTAAGATGTTGAAGAGCTTTGCACACTACTTCAGCACCCAAGATTAGAGATTAGTAGAAGAGTAAGTTTTTTCTTTTCTTTTTTTTATTAGCTGTGTTAGATTTGTGCGTTTCGTAGACTTTAGAGTAGGGATAGGACAACGAGGGGGGGGGGTTAAAAGGGGAAGTAGTTGTTTTTAGGTCGAGCGCCCAAGCTTTTTGACCCATTATAAGTATTGTGGACTTATAACCATGCCCACCTCATGCCCATCACTTTCACTCGTTTGTGGGTTTGCCTTTCAAAAATCACTTGATGTAATTGCTTTTACGTTTGTCCCGCCTTGAGGCTGTTTTGTCATGCCATGCAGACTGCTCCTCTTACATGGATTATTGCACGATTGCCGATATACTTCAGCATGGGAGAACTATTTATTTTGTCTCTCCCCTTCGTGCTGCACAGCAGCCATGGCTTTAAGCAGGGGTGCATGTTTACTCACTTGCTATTCATAGGGAACTGGTGTTCCTCCTAGTATTGGGGGGAAGGGTTTGGGGGCAGGTGATATAGTAATTTTGGACTTAACCCCTAAAGGCTTAAATAGTTGCCTAGTGATGTTGCAGCAGTATGCGGACACATTTTTAAAAAATCAATTCCTCAAAAAGTAAAAATCTATGTTTTCATGGATAAAAAAGTGGTAAGTATGCCAATTATTGGAACTAGTTAAATCTTATACGTTCTTGGGGGAAATTATGTGTAGCAATTTGAATGATACTGTCCACATCCCCAACATTTGTTACTAAGGCATTATCTCAGGCCCAGGAGCTGGGCTTATTCTATAATGCAGTGGGTAGAAGACATTTTTCTCATCTCTTATCTGTTTATCTGGCCAGAATTCCAGACACCTTATTGTATGGAGTAGAGCTAACTGATGTGCCATAATGTTTTTTGTTTTTAAATAAAATGGAAGGGCAGATATTAATAAGACTAATTTTGTGTAACACCTCAGCAGCGGTAGACGCCTTAAGACTGGAATTTGGGAATAAGAGCTCCTTTACGCAAGGTTTTACCCGAATTATTCAGTGGGCCTCCTGTCTTCTGAGAAGTGAAGAGGAAACTTTAAAACATCTCATAGGGAAGAACATTTACGAAGTGAAAAAGGAAAAATATCTGTTCTTTAGAAACTTCAAATTTGCTTTGGACCAATTTGTGTTGGACCAAAGTTTGGTTCCCTCTCTTTTTACTAATCCAATTAAAGGTCTGCCTACAACAAGCTTTGTACGATCTAAGCTTTCGTTTAGACAGTAATGATTGTAGTTATAAAGGGAACCATCAAATAATAATGAATACCATTACTATGAAGGAAGCTCAACCATACATGAGATGGAATATACCTCATGGTGTTAGACAATTTAGGACTCTTCTGCTGTTAAATATCAACTTTTAATGGTATAGATAATCGGATACATGCAATTTTTATCACAATGGTGTCTAAGACTTCAAGCATATTTTATTTATTTGCCCTGCTTTGATACTGCACCGTCTTAAGGTGTTAAGACATATTTTTCTGAAATTGTCTGTGTGAACTAACTCTGAGGCCGTGCACTTCATATATAATCCCCCAGGACAGCTGTGTACCTCTTTCATACACTTTTGCATATATTCACAGTATTAACCGGCATACTTGATCACTGCTCTGTGCGCTCAGCAGGGAGGACAAGGATTGGACGAGCATGTATTCTGTCAGACATGAACGCCACGGTTCATCCCAACCCTAAATTCACACAGCTACATAGGAGCTACTTTTTTGATACTGCACAATGGGTCAGGATATTTGCATATGGGCCACTGGCAGGACCCAAAGGACGATGCCATTATCAATGACAGATGATTGCACCTCTGGCTTCGTATAGGTTTTATCAACTACATATGCCTGCATAAGACTGTTCGCGTACAAGCTGCCTTCTTGCTGTGTCTCTAAAATCTACTGAAGAATGTAAATATGCTCTTAGCTCATTTCTTATACTGCCCTGGGACGTGTTGAAAGATGTCATCTATTTCCTCCTTTTGCTGATGATCTTATCTGCTTAGTAAGTCATTAGTTAGATGTTCTACATTGTGTAGCAACTGCCTTTCAACTTTTTTTTCTGTTATGTCATTCTATCCTTATTAGTCCCTGCTTTAGGATGCTTTAATATTTGCTCTCATTCTTGCATCAAGGAGTCTGCCTCAACATGTCTACACACGAACGTATAAAGTGGATCTGTATTTCTTCTCCACCCTTGGTGTTACTGCCTTAGGTGTATTTTATGAAACATACTTTCCTTGTTTGAGGTATGCTTGGTAACATTGGAAGAAACTGAATTTTCTTTTGTATTGGGTATAATGTCTGCAAAAGTAAGAAGACTGCATCTGTTCTTTTTTAAAGAAGCTCATACAAGTTAAAGTTTATTTTCTATAATTTGCAACTCTGAAGATGCCCACATAAAAGTAAGAAAATTCAAGAACAAGCATTTGCAATGCAGTGTGTTTTATGTTTGCTCGAATTAAAGCTGTTAGCGTTGTAAACTCCTAAACAGACTTTTCTTGCCACATAAATTGAAAATGAAAAGTAAACCAGTTTCACATTAACTAACTGGACTTTTCTTGCCACATAAACTGAAAATGAAAAGTAAAACAGTTTCATATAAGCAAGCTGACGGCCGCCAGGAGCACAGAGCAGACACACAAAAGGAAACAGACGTTCGCTCGCAGTGAAACGTAGCGGCAAAAGTGCAATTATTCATGTAACCTGCAAAAGCACAATTATCCATGTAACCGGCAAAAGTGCAAATATCCATGTAACAGGGTCGATGTCATGCAAAGCGCTGGACTACTGCCCAGCGAGATCACACTGCCTACGAAATAAAGAGAAAAAGTAGTCCAGAAACCATTCCGAAAACATGGAGCCTTGTATGTTTTCAGTAGTTGGCCTGTGCGCTAGAGGGCATGCCCGATGCACGTCTTTCACTAATTAAATCAAGCACATTTTAAAAAGCAAGCCCACAAACCAACCAAATTGATGGGTGTGACATGGACATGATTAAAATCCCACAGAGAGATTACACCAGGGACAGAAAGCTTTGCGCTCAACCCTAAGTTCAAGCATTTGCAATGCAATGGGTCTTGCGTTTACTCAAGTTAAAGTTATTAGCGTTGTAAACTTCTAACGGACTTTTCTTGCCACATAAACTGAAAATTAAAACAGTTTCACATAAGCGAGCCGACTCCCCCAATGAGCGCAAAGCAAACACACACAACGCAACAGAAGTTTACTCGCGGTGAAACGCATCAGCAAAAAAGCAATTAGCCATGTAACCGAAAAAAGTGCAAATATCCATGTAACAGTGTTGATATCATGCAAAGCGCTCTACTATTGCCCAGCGAGATCGGGCTGCCAACCAAATAAAAAGAAAAAATAGTGCAGAAACCACACTGAAAACATGGAGCCTCGTATGTTTTCAGTAGTTGGTCGGTGAGCTCGAGGCGGGCTAAACACCAGAAAAGGCATCACGTATGCATGCCTTACACAAATTAAATCAAGCTAATTTTAAAAGGCAATCCCACAAACCAACCAAACTGATGGGCTTGACAAGCCCACAGAGAGATCACACCAGGGACAGAGCGCTTTGCGCTCGACCCTAAAAATGCATAAATAATGTAACCCATTTAAAAAAAAAAAGGAAAGAGCAATAACATCTTAAAACATGATTCATGCTAAAATTTCAATATAAATTTAAAAAGCATCTTTAAAAGTTGACAATTCGACAGCGGAACATTCAAAGCTGCGGCTGTCTTTTTTTAATGATTGCATTCGAGCGAAGAATGCAAGTTTCACTGTCTTCTTTGGGATCCATTTGACCCATATGAACTGTGGCTGCAAGGCTAGCAAGCGGTCGGCACGAGGATCTATCTGACCCTGTAAAACAGCTTCTGATAACCATGCATCCAATGTGTTTTTTCTAATGAAGAAGGCAGGTTTTTACTGCCTTCTATGAACACAGGGATTTTTCTGAACCTGCTGAAGTGCTGTAGACAACGATGATTCGGTGGAAACATTATGACTATTATTAGTGCCTTTATTGCTCCCCATCCTTGGTGGGAGGTGAGCCTCTACTCTGGTCAAGACCCAATTCATGTGTGTTTCAACATTTCTATAATTAGGCTATGTCTATGACTTGTCCTGTATGTTAAGAGACACTATCCATTAGGGTCAAAACGTCACTAGTACTATCCATTAGGGTCGAAACATCAATAGTACTTATGTGATGGCCCCAAATTCCTCATTTACACAGTGAAGAATGTTCAAATGAAAGCCTAGCTGCTTCTACAGAGAGATCCAAGTTCAAACAGGGACAATGCAAAAGGCTGGAACAGATTTTAAACTATGTCCTCTTTTCTAGTCACTTAATTGTGGTGGATGATTACTTCACTGTTTCACTCACATTTTTGATTGCCGTGTGTGAACCTTTCAATCGGGTGTAACGTGGTATATGAAAATTAATATACTTCGATCATGAAATGTATGTGTGTCTTGTAATTCATTTATTGAATGATTATCCGTTCTGTGTGATTCATTCACTGAATTATTATGATTTGTTGACACACTGCAGGACATTTAAAGTTATACGTGTGTTTTTTCAATAGAACCATTGTAGTTGTATATTGTTTACGTGCGCAGATTCCGAGGAACACAAGGTTACTTACCCCTTTGCAGTTTACAGATTTGCAAACAGTACTAGATCAAGTCAGCGGCACTAGTACCAACAACAGAAAAGAGTACTCACATTTAAGAAACAAGTTCACGTTTGCAAGACATTTCACTATCTTACAGTAAAAGCCGTGATAAAAATGGTTGGAATGATGAGTGTCATGCATTCATTTAATGCAAAATGCCTTCATGTGAAGCTTGGCCATGAATGGCTAACAAACCGATGGTCACAGACACTAAGGGATTGCAAGGATCTAGTGGTTATCACAAATCAGCTACAGAGTTAATCTAGTAGACACAAGGCAATGTGACGAAAGGCACAACATTCAGGGAGTTATCCCAACAGTGACTAAAACAACTGATGCGCCACACACATTTGCATAGCTGAGCAATTTACAAGCTAGAGATTACGGGACATCAGTGGAATCAATCAAACGATTAAATGTGTTGGAAGTAAAAACTGCTTCTCACACTAAAATTCTTTTGAAATCAAATAAAGAGTGCAGACATAGACAACAACACTGTTATGTTTTACAAACACGAGAAGGGCGAACAAAGCCATACATTGTCACAACCAGCTAAGGACATCAGGCAATCAGACATTCAAGATCACATTTCACTGGCGGGACATCATTTACCAGGAGATAATATGTAGAAGGATACAAGTTAAGCAGACAAAGAGACACATCTGGCAAGAGGGAGTTGGATGAGTGTGTTATTAAAAGCATTTTCAAAGTATGTGGCTCCCCAAACATACATCTGTTTACCACCAAAGAAAACCAATGTTCCAAAACATTGCCTCCAGGTTTCAATGCCCACAATCTAATGGGAATAAACTGTCACACAGTTGTTATGGGATGTTTGTTTATGTATGCTTTTCACCAATACCATAGGCACCTCTTGTAATCAACAGGTGCAGGGCCTCACACATGATAGTGATAGCACCCTCGCAGGCTGGAGAGCTGTGGTATTTTAATTTCATGACAAAGTGGCACCAACAACTGAGGTGAATACTTGTCTTCTCATAATTAATAATAAGGGGAATGGGAAAATCTATCACCTATTGCCAAATACCTAGAACTTAGCAGAGGGGCTACAAAGATGTATGATACGACAAGGAAATAAGCCAGCGACATAGAAGTGTCATGTAACAAAATGGTTTTGTTTTATTAACTGGTGGAAAAACAATAGATATGAAAAACAAAAAATGCAGGAAACAAGCACCATTCAATAATTAACGTATCTGACAGTAAGCTATCTGTCATATGCATCACTAAAGGTATATTTATATGAAGTCGCTTCATACACAGGAGTGTCAGTGGCAAACAGCTTTTAAATACGCTTGAAATGTGCTAAAAGGATATATTGTCCTACGGACAGGTGCTACATCAACATCTATGTTAAAAATTGTATTGGCAAGTCTTATGAAACGGCCATTTAATCATATGCAAAAGCAAGTATAAAGCATTTCAAAATAGTATTTTAACTGCTATTACTTCCTAATGTAGAGTTGTTGCAATTTAGGGTGTAGCAGTAGAAGAACCTTCCTGACAAAATAAGGATACGTACAAACCCAAAAAATAATTCCCAAGGTAGAATATAACTTTTATGCCAATCAGTCAACCGAGCTGCCATCTTTTTTCCAAAAGCCAAACACACCTGCCTGCACGGTTTAAAATGCATTGGATGTTAGGAAAACTACAATGTTCTGGAGACAGGAGACAAAACCGGGAAGGAAACACAACCATGTTTTGTCACATACTCAACCAAGGTGAGACGAAAGCTGCTAGCTACTAAGGGAACTATAGGTAGATGGACTGTGCAAACAATTCAGGTGAGCTATTGCATGTGGGAAAGTATGGAGATAAAGCCATGGCTGCAAGTTCCAAGAAAGAGGGGAGCAAGGTTAGCATCCATTGGCAACGTATCCATCAATACAATTTGCTCAGCAGAGAGATGGTCATTTTTTACTAATGTTCACTAAGCACTACTGTGTAGATGGATAGCTCCAAAAAGAAGCTCAAGTCTGTTTATCACCACTCACACTTTACTCCCTCTCCATAAGGGAGTGTTATGCTACATAAGCTACCCGGAGTATCTGAAGCTAGAATAGGTTCACCCTATTAAAGAAGCCAGATAGTACCTGACTCAGCAATTTTAAAGGTTCAAACGTTTCTAAATTTATATGTGACCCTCACGCCTCAACAGCGTTGAGGGTGGGTGGTGCGTAAAAACAGGGACAAAGTAAACAAAAATAATAATAGATTTTATACTTTAGACAGAGAAAGTGTAATACAAGTAAAACAAAAGGAGACTATTTACTCTGGCATTGTGGACATACGTTTAACACCCTGATGAGTCTGGCTCCACCGATGCTCATCATTCAAATCAAAGAAACTTTATTTATTCCCAAGAACGTTTCTTAACGTAATGCCTGGATGACAGAACGCACAGCATGTGAGTCTAGAAGAGTTTCAAGCTGTAAATTATTATTACAATCACATAACTAGTTGTGCACTCTCTCTCATACAGTGCTAGCATTAGCAATTGTATTTTTACTATAGTACTGCACAAGAGCAACAAAGGTGTATGAGTTCCCAGAACTCTTAATCTCTCTGTGTACTCTATCAGTGTTCTTCTAGTGACCAAATGTTTGTATCACATAAAAACAGGAGGCAAGCTTAGGAAATTAGTTTGTGTGGGTTCTACAAATTACCTTATGCTTTGTGAATGTGTATAAAGGGCTGTTCATTTTGAAAGACTGTAATTCAGCGAGTCCCCCAAGTGTCACTATTAGGAAAGCCACAATGAAAGGCAAGTCTTAGAGTGTACATTCACTCTTCTGTGGGCATTTACGTCATATGATGGAGATGGCAGTTCAGTAACACGTTATGCTTGTTATACTTCATGTGAACCACTAATGCAGCCACACATATAACAGAGGCCTATGCTAGCCTTTTCCATTTACTAAGTGTTGTAGATGTTTTGCTGTTGTTCTTATACATTTATAGTGGTGAATGTTTTTCCTCAGACACCAAAAAAAGCAAAGCAGTTCCACTTTTATGTGTAGCTGTTAGACCTGGCAGCTCTTGGCGTGGTTTCCCTGTACCTTTTGCTTTTGACCTCCTGTTTTTGGATCCTGTACTGTAATTCGTTTTTGCTTTGCTAGATGCTCTGGGCACTATACCACTGCTAACCAGTGCTAAAGTGCAAACGCTCTCTGTCTAAATTGTATTGGTGATAGGTTTATCCATGACTGGCATATCTGATTTACTGGTAAGTCCCTAGTAAAGTGCACCAGCGGTGCCCAGGGCCTGTAAATCAAATGCTACTAGTGGGCCTGCAGCATTGTGTGCCATCCTCTTGAGTGGCCATATTAACTTGTCTCAGACCTGCCACTTCAGTGTCTGTGTGGGCAGTTTGGAACTACTAGTTCAAACTGGCACACGTACCCAACTGCCAGGCCCAAACGTTTCCTTTTCCTGCATATGTCACTCCTAAGATAGGCCAAAGGAACCCCTATGGGCAGGGTGCAGTGGATTTTAAAGGTAAGACATGTACTGATATGTTTTACATCTCCTGATAGTGAAGTACTGCCAAATTCGTATTTTACTATTGCCACGCTTCTCTCTCCCATGAGTTAACATGGGAATTGCCTTTAAATACCTCTTGTGCAGTTTCCCATTGGGAACAAATAGAGATATGGAATTTGGGGTCTCAACTCCCAATTTAAATATACATATTTTGGTAAAGTTGTTTTTTAGATTGTCTGTTTGAAAATGCCACTTTTAGAAAGTGGGCACTTTCTTGCATAACCATTTTGTGCATCTGCCTGGCACCTGAATACATGTCTGGGCCAGACTGACAGTTGGGCTGTTTGTGAATTCACTCTACACAGTCACACAAAGGGAGCTGAGTTGTGTGTCCTGCATATCCTGATGAGTCTTCCTGGGGTAAAGTGGAGAGAGGAGCTCACACTTGCACCTAAATAGGGCTGCGCCTGCCCTTACACAAGGCAGTCTCCAACCTCCCCCTAGTGTGTGTCTGGGGCAGGGCAAGGAGGAGGCAGGGTCTTGTGCACTACAAAGACTTTCTTTTGAAGTTGCCTACTTCAAAGGCAGAAATGAGTATAGGTATTGGACTGCTGAACCCACAACTTTAGATTACTTCTGGATCAAGAGGAACCTCTGCCAAGGAGAAGAGCTTGATTCTTGAGGAGGACCTGCCACCCTGCCTGTTGCTTTGCTGTGCGGCCTGCTGCTGCTTCTGCCTTAAGAGGTAAAGGACTGGGCTTTGCTTCCTGAAATCCTGCTTGTGAAGTTTCTCGAAGGGCTTGGACTGAACTTGCCCCCTGTTCTGAAGTTTCAGGGCCATCAAAGACTTCCTCTGCCAGCACCTGGGCTCTCCTGCTGATACTCCTACCCTGCCAAGTGGTACCACATCCAGTCCCTGGTCCCTTGAAACGAAAAGCTGGTGAACCTAAGGTGAAAATCCACACATCAGAGTCGTGCGGCAGAAAAATCAACAGCACGTCTGCACCATGGCTCAAAAACTGATACACCACCGGTGAAATCGACGCATAGCCAGTTCATCGCGGATTAATCGCAGCTTTGAGTCTGAATTTTCCATGCATTGTCCCAGGGCGTCAAAATCTTCAACATCACCGCATGGACACGAGGCTGCTTGTCTGGAAACCGACGCATCCCTTCCCTGTGAAAAAAGAATTGATGCATAGCTTACCTGGCGGAGAAAGAATCGACGCACAGCCTCACTTGTAAGTAAGGAATCAACGCATTGCTTGCTTTTTCGATGCATGCTCGCCCCTGCTGCTTTATTTTTGATGTATACCAGGTACTTTGTACTAAAACAATGCATCCATTGAGACTCTTCTTACTTTAAAAATGTATATCTCTTTTTGTGTATGCTGGATTTTTGTCATTTTGGTCTTGTTTGATTTAGATAAATATTGGCTATTTTACTAAACTGGTGTGGGGCCCTTTTGTGGTGTTTTCACTGTGTTACTCTGTGTGTTTGTACAAATACTTTACACATTGCCTCTGAGATAAGCCTGACTGCTTGTGCCAAGATACCAAGGGGGTGAGCAAGGGTTATCTGAGCTGTGTATCTCCCTTACCCTGACTAGAGTGACGGTCCCTACTTGTACAGGGTGTAAACTGACTGCCAACTAGAGACCCCATTTCTAACAGCAGTATAATCTAGTTGTCAGACATTTGGCTTCATTAAGCAACTCCACAAACCATTGAGGTAGATATAAGTATCCAACTTACATAATCTTAACACCAGATGGGTATGTTCAAAGATCTGGGCTATGGATGCAGTGGGCTAGCATGAAACATTAGCAACCCCCCCCAAGTGTAGATAAAAGGGCACCAGGACAAACATTGGTACTACGCATATCTTTTGTCAGTATGTAGCTACTGACAGTAACAATGGGAGGACCTAAATCTTACAGCAGAAGAAATGACACAGGATGAACCTTACCCCAGGGTGAACCTATTATTTGTTATGTAGGAAATGTATTAAAAAAGTAATTCTGTATGGCATGGTACACAGTTGTGAGAGGCGACAGCGCTAGAGGGTTTCGGAAGGTCTCACCTCATTAACATAGCACAACTAGGTGACATTTGGTCTGGAGCCCATATACGTTCCTTCCATGAACGTCAGGACAGGTATACACTTCTTCCCAATCCTACAAATAACTAGAGCTGCAACACGCACTTCACACAAACATGTCCCGCAAGGTCTCCTCTCCTGAATTCAGCCCTCTGGCGGTTAGACTCCTGATAAGCCTGTTGGGTTAAGGGGGCATCTTCCAGATCTATTTGTACTCTGGTGCTTAACACCTCTTGTACACTGGACCAACTTAGAGCCCGCTGGGAGGGTTGGCTGAGTCCCCTACAGGATGTCAACTGGCAAGATACCATAACAGCCCCTAGTGTTATAACGATATTGTCCAGGCTCCACTTAGTTCAGACCTACTACCTTCACTGTGCCTACCACACGCCTACCAGATTACACTGGGCAGGCCTTCTTCCGGATCCCATCTGTCCCTACTGTCCCCATACCCCTGCCAACTTTTATTACATGGTGTGGTTGTGTCTGGCGATTCAGAATTACTGGACTGCTATAACGCAGGACTTGAATTATGTGTTGGGTTGAGAGATGCACCTTTCATCTTTGCTGTTGCTACTTGGGGTTCTGGAGGGCTCTGGAGGCTCGAGGGCGAACAAGGTGTTCCTGGGCATAGCCAAAAGGGTGGCAAAGCGGGACATAGCAGATCGCTGGAAAGCTACCCCTACCCCTATAATGAGGCAGTGGCGAAGAAATATGGACTCGTGTTCACAATAAGCGAGACCTGTGTACAAAGCTAGGGGCTGTCCTGCGAAGCATGGACCCCTCTGGGGGCAGTTGTTGGGGCAACTGTTATGAGGTATATGTTTCACTCTACTTCTTGATTGTATCTCTTCCCTGGCTACTTGTCCTGTGGTGCTTTGCACGGTCATCTTATGTCATAACTGATACATACCTTTTGGTACATTTTCTCTCTACAGAATTCAATAAAATTGGTTATCGAAACAAAATGTAATTCTGCAGCAGGGTTCATGTTTTTCTAGATATCCGACGTTTTTAAATGTCCAGCCCTCCAACAAAGAGTCCTTCTAAAGTTTGGCAATGTCTTTCTTAGCTACCAGGAGACCCATCGACAACATTTGTTATTGTTTGCTTTAAAAATCAACAGTAATATGTATGAGGGTGATTTAAGCATCCCAGGGAAGCAGCCAGCCCAATCTCCAAACCAAAGATAAAGCAACCCCTCCGAAAAGGGGGCAATCTTATCACAATTCTAGACTGTATGTTTAGTGTCTCCTTTTTGTGTCAGCCATCACACACAAAGTGGGGAGTCCACCCCTCCCATCTTCCACAATCTGTTCTGTGTAAAATAAACATGATGCAAGTATTTTAGTTGTATAAATCTGAACTATGATGCTATTGCTGACTCCTGTGGAGATGCACATGCTTCATCATAAGAGAGATGTCCCAAGTCTTGTTCTCATGCCTCACATAGTTAAGCAAAGGGGTCTGGAGTGTTAACCACTAGTGAACGGTAATTCTGTGATATTATATGATCTGTCCGTTTCTCAGTCAAGATCCTGGCATTCACCAGACTGGAGTCCCGGAGCTCCACCAGGCCAGCAAAGTACGGTGTGAGTGCATGACAGAGTTGTAAGTAACAGGAGAACTGGCTACAGTGAAGGTCATATTCCTTCTGTTGGTCAGCAAATTATTTCATCACTACATCGGACATGCCACCCAGTTTAGAGATGCCAATGACATCCCACTTTTTGAAACCCTGCAGTTCTGTCACCTGAAGAAGCCACTGCCCGCCCATAACAGGGTTTCCTTTGTTACCTTATGTGTTTAATCCAAAGCCCTAGCTGTATCTTCCTAGTCCTGGAATAACACTAGTGGCTGGAGGGAGAGGAAGATGAGTCAACTCACCATACAGTAAATGAGTTATCTGTGTAAGATATTTTTGCAGTACCAAAACAATAATAGTTGAAATGCAAAACAATAAGAACTCCAAACTGAATTACAGATAGAGTACAATTTAATAACCAAAATGAAAAAAAAAGAGGGGGCGCTGGAGATAAAAAATAAATAAAGTGCAAATAGGAATTGCGCCAAGAAGCACGAAGTGTCAATGATAGACAGTTGTTGCAGGAGACTGGGACCATGGCACAATTTGTGGATGGCTGCGATGGAGAGCATGGCAGATACACCAACCAGGTTTGTCCTGGTAAAAGATTTTCCCTTCTGACATAGTTCTTTCAGTCCCAATCCACCACAAGAGTACCCTTTTAAAGCCCACCAGGACCTCAAGGGAGGCACTTTAACACTCACAGGGTGTCAGGCAGAGGCCAACAGTTGGGTCTAGTCCAGGTCCCGTTATCACAGGTCAGTTGAAGGAAAGGTCTCTTATAGCTTGTTGCATGCTTGCAGCTTGAACAGGAAGGGGGTCAGCCTTATGAACCTTGCAGTCCACTTCTTTATCTTGGCTACAAGGGGAAGCATGTCTAGTCCTTCAGGGATTCTATCAGGTCACAGATAGTAGGACCAGCCCTCTTCCGATCTTCTGCAGGTTCGGTAAGTGTTCTAAAGTGGGTTCCTGGCGATGCCTCGTTTATTCCTGGCACAAACAAGTGGGTGGACTGACCCCTGGCCCTCTCCCTAACCAAGAGGGTAAACATTTCCAGAGCCAAGTTGCTCACTATGGGCATTTTCAATATGGCAAAAGTCTTCAGCCACACCACTAAACGTGGGTTCGGAGGGCTGGAGCTATGTGTGGAGGAGTGCACTATGGTAATCCTACTATCCTCTCACATCTAACACTAAAATCCAGTTGAAGGCAGCCACTATGCCACGACAAATCCAAGGACAGAAGTCTGGTATGACAGCACTAGTGGTAATTAACTTCCAGCCCTTGGCATGCATTGTACAATTTATTAGGGTCTTATAAGTAAGTTAAATATACCAATTAGGAATATGCCAATTTGGCCATGTTAAAGGGGGAGCACAGGCACTTTACTACTGGTTAGCAGGGGTAAAGTGCACAGAGTTCTAAAATCAGCAAAAAATGTAGGGGTCAACAAGAGGTGAACATTCCCAAGTAACAAAGTAGAAAAGGCAGATTTCCTGCAACGGTTTATGGGCAGTTCTGTAACTGGTACAACAAACATGCTAGGATCACCATCTTGACGGTTGCAAGAACGCCCTGAGCGCCAACCGAAATTTCATATCCCAGAGCAGTTTCCCTAGATGGTTGAATATTTCCATTCAATGCCCACTTAGAGGTTACAAACCTAACCAAGATCTTGTGGGAGATGACCAATCAGTAACATTAATTATTTGTCCCTATTTACTGCGAGTCCCAAAAACTTTCCAAAAATATTTAGGACCTGAAGAACTCACAAACTGATTTTTGAAGAATCGCACATCCACTGAGCAGCCCAATTTGAATGCAGAGACTGATGCTTGCAGGAGGCAGAGGCATACCATACCAATCTTGCTGCATTGTATGTTTCTTTCTGACACCTCTGTCCTGCTGACCAGCTTTGTTTGCTAACACTGGAGAAAAACGCATTTGTGTCCTGAAGACGTCATTTAAAATTGTGTGTAAAGTGCATAAACACTATGTATACGTTAATAATTATTTCTCGGCTGCTGAAAGAAGGCCTGGAGTTCTTGATTTCTCTTCCTCTACAGAATCAAGTGCTTAAAGGGAGGAGGAGCGTCATTATCCAGTAGGAGTGCCATAGTTTTCTGGCTTTGGGATATCAGTCTGGCCTGGGTTTGCTTGTGTTTCTCTTCAGAGGGATCTGATCTATCAGTTTGATGTGGACTGTTGCAACTGGTACAGGCCCAGGGCTCATTTGCATGCGACTGGCCTCTGTCTGGCGTGGCATAGTAGGTAAAAAACGATGGACTGGACTATGGCCCCTAGCCATTGCCAGTAGCAGACTTCTACAACCTTTGTATTTTTACTTATTGCCTAACAACCTCTGACTGACCCTGGACCGCAAAAAAAGCTCTCACAAAACCCTTACCTCCCTTATGACCAGCGAGTTTTCCCCCAAGAGGAGAGAAGGTGTAGTCAATCTGTGGACGACGGGTCAGATGCTCCCATACGTGATGGGAGAGATCCCTGCCGGAGTGTTAGGTGAAGGCAGTCTATTCCCAGAATCACCTTCAACTGGAAATGATTCGGGACGCGCGGCTCTGGAGTCTAGCTTTCATCCTCCAATATTTTCCGCTTTTATATTTTTTTATGCACGTCTTAACAACTAACCCATTGTGACACTACTTGCAGGACAGGTTTTTATTACGGTGCAGGGAGCGAGGGTTGGTTGGGGAGGAGCGAGACGGGGTCATAGCAAGGGCTAGAGCTGCAAGCAGCATGTGAGCTGTAGTGAGCTGTCAACACCCAGCCTGTAAACGTGAGCAGGCCCCCTCTCCGCCCTCTGGCGTGGCGGCCACAGAAAGGCCTGGTTGTTAACATCCACCATTTGCAGCTGTAAATGCACATAGGCCTCTTTCCTCATGTTCCCGTCCATATGACCAGGTATGGGCGCCGAGTCGCGCGACATCCGCAGTTATGTGAGAATGACAGAGTGAAACACCCCCTCACCCCCCCCCCCCCCCCGGCTATATCTTGCGTGGGCACCGCAGTCACCAGCAAAAAGAAACCCCTGGACTCACTGTTAGGCCATGGGGGCAGAAAATTCCATCTGCGACTTTTTATGGGTTATTAATAAAAAGCTATCGGACACTTTGCAAAGTTTAGTTTGCCTGAATAAGGGAGTATTATTTTTCCCTAACAACCTCTACCGTTATGGAAATGGAAGAATAGAATTTGTGGACGGTCTAAAGTGTCTAAACTAGATGTCTGTGTGCGTCCCTGCTAGTTCAAAGTAAATCGCCCTTTCCATGGAAACTCGCATTTCAAAAGTGCCACTGGCATTGAACTACTCTTGTCCCGTCAATTCGTATTATCTCCATCTCACCCTGGAGGTGCCATCGTGTTTGACTCAGGGTCCATAACGTTTCTGTGAAGCACTTGAGACTCAGCAGAGCCCAGGGCCAATTATCCAAGAGTATCACAAAGCTCGGGATATCTATCTATCTATCTATCTATCTATCTATCTTCACTGAAAAAATCAAGGTTACACTGGTACAAAACAATAGAAATTCAGCAGTTAAAGTTATTTCACACAAAGCTCTGGATATCTATATATCTATTTATCTATTTTCACTGAAAAAGTCAAAGGTTACACTCTTACAAAACAATATAAATTCAGCAATTAGAGTTATTTCAAATAACTATAACTCCAGCCTTAAACTCACACCTTCCTCATGCACAGTTTTCTTATACATAATTTTACTGCAAATCCTGCAGTGATAATATCAAAAATGCCATTGAAAAATTTCATCAATGATATAGTGTGTGGAGTAATTTTAATTACTATACGTTCATCCAGCCACTACTGCACACTGCCTTTAGCTGAGCGTGGCAGGGGTTGGCCGCAGGGCATGGCCTGTGGCCTGGCCTTGCAACCACTAACTTATAACCAACTAAACCTGCGCTGTTCACACCTTTTGGCCATACGCAGCAGGGTGGTTGGCCACAGGGCCCATCTCTGTCAGTGAATCTGTGAGTGGGTGCATGAGTGTCTGAGTGGGTCTGAAAGTGGGTGTGTGACCCTATCAGTAGGTCTGAGTGGTGCTTGAGTGTCTGAGTGGATGTGTGAGTGGGTGCATAAGTCTCTGAGGGAACGCTAAGTGAATAAATTAGTGTATGAATTAGTCTATGAATGTTTTTTTTTTTTTTAATTTAGCATACCCTCGATTATTCTCGAATGTCCCTAAATATTTGACGATATTGCGCATGATGAAGGAGACCACTCACAGACCAGCGCACATACTGACACACCCACTAAAATGCTGATGTATGCACTCTCACACCCAGACAGACACGGACAGCCACTCTTACCCCCAGATAAAGCCTGTAGGAAGGTAGCCTCTTTCTAGCCTTGTTACCCCCACTTTTGGCCTGTTTGTGAGTATATGTCAGGGTATTTTTACTGTCTCACTGGGATCCTGCTAGCCAGGGCCCAGTGCTCATAGTGAAAGCCCTATGTTGTCAGTATGTTTGATATGTGTCACTGGGATCCTGCTAGCCAGGACACCAATGCTCATAAGTTTGTGGCCTATATGTGTTCCCTGTGTGGTGCCTAACTATCACTGAGGCTCTGCTAACCAGAACCTCAGTGTTTATGCTCTATCTGCTTTTAAAACTGTCACTGCAGGCTAGTGACTAATTTTACCAATTCTCATTGGCACACTGGAACACCCTTATAATTCCCTAGTATATGGTACCTAGGTGCCCAGGGTATTGGGGTTCCAGGAGATCCCTATGGGCTGCAGCATTTCTTTTGCCACCCATAGGGAGCTCAGACAATTCTTACACAGGACTGCCACATCAGCCTGAGTGAAATAACGTCCACGTTATTTCACAGCCATTTTACATTGCACTTAAGTAACTTATAAGTCACCTATATGTCTAACCCTCACTTGGTGAAGGTTAGGTGCAAAGTTACTTAGTGTGTGGGCACCCTGGCACTAGCCAAGGTGCCCCCACATTGTTCAGGGGAAATTCCCCGGACTTTGTGAGTGCAGGGACACCATTATACACGTGCACTACATATAGGTCAATACCTATATGTAGCGTCACAATGGTAACTCCGAACATGGCCATGTAACATGTATAGGATCATGGAATTGTCACTCCAATACCATTCTGGTATTGGGGGGGGACGACAATTCCATGCATCCCCGGGTCTCCAGCATAGAGCCCGGGTACTGCCAAACTAACTTTCCGGGGTCTTCCGGGGTTGACTGCACCTACTGCTGCTGCCAACCCCTCAGACAGGTTTCTGCCCCCATGGGACCTGGGCAGCCTGGTCCCAGGAAAGCAGAACAAAGGATTTCCTCTGAGAGAGGGTGTTACACCCTCTCCCTTTAGAAATAGGTGTGAAGGGCCTGGGAAGAGTAGCCTCTCCAGACCTCTGGAAATGCTTTGAAGGGCACAGATGGTGTCCTCCTTGCATAAGCCAGTCTACACCGGTTCAGGGATCCCACCAGCCCTGCTCTGGCGCAAAACTGGACAAAAGAAAGGGGAGTGACCACTCCCCTGACCAGCACCTCCCAGGGGAGGTGCCCAGAGGTCCTCTAGTGTGTCCCAGACCTCTTGATGCAGAGGTATGAGGGCACAATGGACAGCTTTGAGTAGCCAGTGCCAGCAGGTGACATCAGAGACCCCTCCTGATAGGTGCTTAACTTTTTCTGTAGCCAATCCTCCTCTGTGGGCTATTTAGGGTCTCTCCTGTGCGTATCTCACCAGATAACGAATGCAAGAGCTCACCAGAGTTCCTCTGCACTTCCCTCTTCGACTTCTGCCAAGGATCGACCGCTAACTGCTCCAGGACGCCTGCATAACCGCAACAAAGTAGCAAGAAGACTACCAGCAAAATTGTAGCGCCTCATCCTGCCGGCTTTGTCAACTGTTTCCTGGTGGTGCATGCTTTGAGGGCTGTCTGCCTCCACCCTGCACTGGAAGCCAAGAAGAAATCTCCCGTGGGTCGACGGAATCTTCCCCCTGCTAGCGCAGGCACCAAACTTCTGCATCACCGGTCCTCTGGGTCCCCTCTCATCCTGACGAGCATGGTCCCTGGAACACAGGAGCTGGGTCAAAGTGTCTTCGACAGTCCAGTGGCCCTTCTGTCCAAATTTGGTGGAGGTAAATCCTTGCCTGTGTACTGCGTGAACTGCAGCTGCTCGGGCTTCTGTGCACTTTTGCAAGACTTCCTTTGTGCACAGCCTAGCCCAGGTCCCCAGCACTCCGTCCTGCATTGCCCAACTCGCTGAGTTGGACTCTGATGTCGTGGGACCCTCTTTTGTTGCTCGGAGTCGACCGTCGTCCTCAGATCTTCTAAGTGCCTGTTCAGGTGCTTCCGCTGGTGCTGCCTGCTTCTGCGTGGGCTTTCTGTGTTGCTGAGCGCCCCCTCTGTCTCCTCCCCCAAGGGGCGACCTCCTGGTCCTTCCTGGGCCCTGGCAGCACCCAAAATCCTCAACTGTGTCTCTTGCAGCTAGCAAGGCTTGTTTGCGGTCTTTCTGGGTGGAAACAACTCTGCATCCTCCAGCACGCCATGGGACATCTTCTGACCAAAGGAGAAGTTCCTAGCACCTTCAGTTGTTGCAGAATCTTTGGCTTCTTCCACCTGGAGGCAGCCCTTTTGCACCTTCATCCGGGGTTTAGTGGGCTCCTGCCCCCCTGGACACTTGCGTGACTCTTGGACTTGGTCCCCTTCCTTTACAGGTCCTCAGGTCCAGGAATCTGTCTTCAGTGTTTTGCAGTCAGTTGTTGTCCTTGCAGAATCCCCTATCTCGACTTTACTGTCTTTTTGGGGTAGTAGGGTAACTTTACTCCTACTTTTCAGGGTCTTGGGGTGGGGTATCTTGGACACCCTTAGTGTTTTCTTACACTCCCCGCGACCCTTTACACACTACACTAGGCCTGGGGTCCATTTGTGGTTCGCATTCCACTTTTGGAGTATATGGTTTGTGTTGCCCCTAGGCCTATCTCTCCCTATTGCATTCTATTGTGTTCTACATTGTTTGCACTACTTTTCTAACTATTACTTACCTGATTTTGGTCTGTGTGCATATATTTTGTGTGTATTACTTACCTCCTAAGGGAGTATATCCTCCGAGATACTTTTGGCATATTGTCACTAAAATAAAGTACCTTTATTTTTATTAACTCTGAGTATTGTGTTTTCTTATGATATAGTGCTATATGATATAAGTGGTATAGTAGGAGCTTTGCATGTCTCCTAGTTCAGCCTAAGCTGCTCTGCTATAGCTACCTCTATCAGCTTAAGCTGCTAGAACACCTCTATTCTACTAATAAGGGATAACTGGACCTGCCACAAGGTGTAAGTACCACAAGGTACCCACTATAAGCCAGGCCTGCCTCCTACACAGCCTGTCCCACCTATTCTCACACCCAGAGAGGCTGCAGACAAATTCCGCCACGCATGAGCAAATGGCCGTGCATAGGATCGGGCTGGGTGGTTAGGGGGGGTTGGCCGCAGGGACTGGGTGCAAGTCAGCCCTTGCGGGTAACCCCTACTCTGCACGGGAGAAGGCCATGTACGGTTCAAGGTTGGGTGCTTATAAGGGGTTGGCCCTGTGGCTAACTGTCGCTACACACGGCCGGCCAAAGGCCGTCTGTGGCAGTGGCTGGATTCATGGATAGCAATAAAAATTACTACACGTTAAAAATAAAAAAAACAATACAAATTCACAAAAAACAAACAGAGTAAAGGGACGTTATAGTTAGGTTCTGAATTTACTTGTACAAAACCATAGAAATTCTGCAGTTATAATCAGAGTTCTTCCAAGTAATTAAAACATGTGCCCTAAGGTAACTATAACTCACACCTTCGCCATTAAGGTTATGGGGCATTATAGTAAGGTTGACGTTTTACCCACTCAAAACCATGGAAATTCAGCAGGTATAGTTATAAGAAGCAGAATTTAGGGTCGGCATCAACCATGGTTTTGATGAGGCTCTCTTTTAAAGATGGATGCCAAGAATTATATTCAAAGTTGTAAGGTAAGATTCTGGCTTTGGGTCTCTGTGGATTTCACAGATGAGGGTCGATAGGCTGCCTTCCGACAAGGGGTGGAGACCTGCCCTTCTGGTTGTCAACAATCACTCTCCCACAACCTGGTATGAGGATGCAGGAGCCACCTTCAACTACTGGTAGAATACTCTTGAGTTCCATATCACATCAGCAGTGCCTTGTGATTACTGCTGAACACTGAGCATTTCCAGTGAACTTGAGATTGTATAGTAAACTGGGAGGTGGGATGGTAAGGGCCGATCAGGCAAAAGGACAACCACGAAGGTGGGTTAAACAGCTTTTCCAAGCCACGCTATGACTTCTCTACCTACATATTAGTGTTGTTGTCATTAGTCATAGAATCTAGTTTGTTAAAGGTGTGTTTGTCAGAGCTACTGTGTAATTGAAATATACAAATGTATCCTTCCAGTTTTACATTGTCAGTAAAGGAAGACCAATGCTGAAGACCATACTTGCACGTTTGACAGCTCTATTTCAAACTATACCTGGCACATGCTAACGCACAGTTTTTAAACACTTAAGTAAATTTCTTGGGTCTCACATTTAAAGACTGTTTTCTCTATGCCAATTTCTGTTTTTGGACTACTTTCCTAACTCTTAAATCTTCCTAAGGTACTAGGGTGACATGCACAATTTGGGGAGTTATGGGTGGCAGAAAGCTTGGCACACGTGGTGATGACACCAGCATTCGTCTGGTGACTGGGAGGGAGGATGAGCATTTAACTGCACCTCTTCAGATTCAAGGCCTCCACGCAGGAGCCAACAGGTTGGTGAAGTACCTAGTAGCCTCCTCTCTGGACCTGCACGTTTAGACAAATGCCTAGGAGCTCAACTATCTAGACTAGGACTAAATACACACTGGACAATTAAAATGCCAGAAAAGAAACTGCTAGCTCTGTAATGTGAAATGGGGAAGGGGAAGGGAGTTAGTGCGTGGTCCAGTAGGGTACTATGCTAGAATATGCATGGATGGCACTTCAGCAGGCTGTGCAGCAGAGGCGCAGAGCCTGGCTCTGCAGCTCAAATCACAGTAGACAATGGCAGTGCAGCTGGTGTGTACGGGGGCCCGGACAGTGCAGTGCAAGCTGTGTTGAGGAAAGGCAGGGTACCTGCCAGTAGCCCCCTCGAGTACAGAAGATGGCTCGGAGGGAAGCAGGGGTGTAGGGTTATCAGCTCTGAAACCAGCACTATGAAGCAACTCATGGGGATTTTAATTTACTCCCCGCTGATTCTCCCAGGCTGTTGCTCTCTGAGGCACGAAATTACAAGATTTACAGCAAATGCAGTGGTCTGGTTTTACAATCTCTTCAAGAGGCGGAAGGTTGAGGATTCTGCGCCGTACAAGGTAGCGCCATCCACATTCCCCTTCCCTCTAGTACCCCCTAAGACTTTGAGACCAAGAAGAAAGGGAGTCCAGAACAGTTCATGTGGACGCAAGCGACAGAGCAACCACCAGTCGCCCTCTCTTTCCCATCTCTAAGAACAGACTTCGTCCCTTCCCCCATCCAGCCTCCTGGCGCTATCCATGGAAACCATCAAAGAATTGATTACTAGGGTGGTAATTCGGGAGAGGAGGGGGGCTCATAGCAAGCCTATAAAACAAGGGACCTCAGTCCCAGAGTACTCACAGGAGGGAAGGTAGAAGCCTGACTCACAGAAGGGAGTGGACAGAAGTCCAGCCTGTCACAGTGTAGACAGACACAGGTCATCACAGATGGGTAGAAAAGCTCATCACAAGAGGGAGTGGAAAGAGGCACAGCCTATCACGTGAGGCAGAGCAGAGAGATATGAGTCATCACAGTAGGGAAAGCCTATCACAGGAGCAAGTGGAGAGAGGCCTCGCCTATCATAAGAGGCAAAGTAGAGAGACATGGGTCACCACAAAGGGGTAGAGGGCAAGCCTATCACAGGCAGGAGTGGAAAGATGTCCAGTCTATCACAGGAACCAGCGTAATGGGACATGGGTCATCACAAAGAATTGGAGGATAAGCCTATGACAGGCCCTGCATGCCTAGCTTATCAGAAAAAGCAGAGAAATAAGGTTTGGCCTAAAACAGCAGGCAACGGATAGAAACCCTACTAAAAACATTAGGCATATGATGCTGACCAGCCTAAAAGAGTAGGTCTTGAATAGAGGCTTACCCAGTGCTTAATTTGAGCACTTGGGGTCCACAGGCAGTTATGGTTATGGAAGTACCTCAAAGGTCATCCCACACTTCCTACCTGGGGAATTAATGACTTACTATTTCTACTATTGAGGAGGTACTCTGCATGATATATTTCGTGACTAAAATATTGGACTTCTGAAAGAAAGTGTTGCCTGCAGAGATGAAGAACTGGCGTATTGAAATCTTAGTAGAAAGCCCACTTTTCAACTGAGTCACTACAAGGATGCGCACATCAAGCGAACCTGAAAACAACATCACACTAGACAAATGACTGGACAAAGGAGACAACTGGCAACGTAATTGTTTAATCTAGAAATAGACCAAGGTGCTGTGGGTTTCACCTATGTCCTCCTTTGTGACCAGGGTAGAGGGAGTGCTAATCTGTGCAATGGTGGCACACTGAATGACGCACTTGGACAGAACTGAGGGAAAGCTGCTGTTTTACATGCTGGTGGCCCCTTGTTTACTAATAATGCTTCATGTTTATACAAATTTGTAAAGACATCGGAAAAGTTTGTATCCCAGGGAAATTGCTCTACAGAATAAGAGTATTCCTCATAAATGTCTTTGGGGCCAACAGTAGTTCAAAAATCACTATAGTGTTTGAAAACAGAAGCCTTAGAAATGATTCTAGTTGCTAGAAATAATGACCCAGGGTAGTTGTTCAAAATCTTGAAAGACACTGGAATTCTTTCTAGTTCGGGGTGCTTTGCAAATCCCTCTAGGACACGTTCCCAGTATGGGCATAAATGACAAAACAGGTTAGTGATGGCCCATTACAGTGTGGTTTACTGCTACTCATTTTTTTCAGCTTAAAACAAAGCCCTGTTATTATCTTATTTTGACCAGAGCCTGGCGCCCCACTGGGATCACTTGAGGCCCCCCCAAGGGGCCCGCCAGCAGTTTGAAGACTCGTGCTCTAGGAGCACAACATAGAATTAATAACTCCAGGGCCAAGGGGGAACAGCACACATGAATTATTGCGAGTTTCTCCGCCACTGTCAGAACCTTGTGTGACAGTTGCAACCAGAGCGCGCCCTTTCAGGCAGCCCGCCCAGCTCTCCAACACAAGCGGAATTACCACATTTAAAAACAAGCTAAGCAAACAAAATAAGTACTTGGGAGAGAATTAGCTTTGTACGAGTGATCTGTGAACTGCATCCCCTTTAATTGTGTCATTCAAAAGTCATTAGTATTACACCCATCGTTAGGGATGAGGAATGGCTGGGACCGCAAGCGAAGCCGATCATCAAACCTCTTCATCCACAAAACAATAATTGTTTTCTATTAGGGAAGTTGCAGAGCCCGCACCACAGCTTTCCAGTCGGCCCTCAAAATGACAGGAAAGTCCTCTACCCAGAAATCTTGGCAACTGGCAACCTTGAGAGACTTTAGTCCATAGCAGGAGAATAGAGGTCATATATGGTTAGGGGAAGTGCAGAGTTCGGAGTCCTAAAAGCTGTAGCAAAAATCCCATTTGGCCAATTATACATGGCTTCTACTTGATTCATTCACAGGCATATTGAACTTTGAATTCCTATGGATAAAATGGCAGTCCAATAGTGGCTACAAGTTTCCACTTACAGTTTCATTTAGCCACTACAAATCCCTTTGTATTCTTCACCGGGGATATACTGCATGGTTTTGAAGCACCACTGAACCCTGAACAATGACAGGCTATTGAGTTGTGGGATGATGGGGAACGCAAGAGGGGACAAAACCTACCTACCTGTGCGGACCCTGAGAGAGGTCAGTAAATGGGACAAACACGTGATGTGGGATTAATCATAATGATAGCAAGGTCCTTCACAGCCCGAGCCTTTCCACCATTTTCCTGTTCCATATTTCCCCACTTCCCTCGACTATCCCTCTCTCGATTAATTATTTTCTCTGCAGTCGAGACACAGCCCTTCAAACTCGACAGGAGTATCTGCTAGTTTTAGCTTGCATTTCCATTGTTTACATGTCCTGGAGAAAGCCTTTTACTTCTGTAGCACGTTCTACTGTGGTCGAAGGATTTCTTGCCAAAGAGTTTCCTGTGCTAGTATCTTTCCATGATGCTGTTTTCATCAACCCAACACAGCTGCATTAATTCAGCATGTATTTGTTTTCTCTATGAAAGAGTGTGCGTATCAGACATACATTAGTTTGCCTTGTACACATTTACACTACACACTTACACAAAGGTGGCACAGTAAAGTGAAAAGGAAGGCGTTATGTAGGCCTGGTCACCCTTTTAGAAGGCATAACTGCCACAGACCACCCAATTTATTACATCACTTAAGCCAGATGCCGCCAGTGTTCCCCCTGAAAAGACTTGCAATGCACTTACTTCATCTGGCAAATAGCAAGAAAGGCAGGGCCCAACTTAATGGCTTCCCTGATGGATCTTGGCGGTCCCATAGTGGCATTCGACACCCATATGCCATTGTTTTCACCACTATCAACCACTTTTGCCAACAAATTAAAATCACACCTGTACAAAATATTAGACTACTGCAGCAATGGAATGATGCACCTCTAAGGTAAGGCTTGAGTTTTCCAGAGTGGCAGGAAGAGACAGGCTTACTACCTTTCGCTCTCCGATATGGATCTTACCTAAATACAGGGTCATGCTCCCACGTCTCTGCATTATGTAGTCAGTACCTTCAGATAAGTCTATTCTCGCTCATTTCCTTCCATTCTGGCGATCTCAAGGTACTAATAAGCAGAACACACCGCTCACACTGGAGTCCGCATTAATTCAACAGAAGATAAAGAAAAACTCGGAAAGAGGAAACGGGCATTAGCAAAACCAGCTGGTCTGGCATTAGCCGCCAGCCTTTTGGCTTTGTGGTGATTGTTTTGTTTCGTCATGGTGTTTGGAAAACTGCTGGACCCTCACCTACAATAAATAACTACAAACAAAAACATGTTTGTGCTCTCAGAAAGTGCACGTGGCCGTTGAAGTCCAAGGAAGTTAAGGGAATGACTGAGTGTGGATCTGCTCTTTGTTTTAAAAGGGCGGAATTTTGCCACACACAGTGAAGTTAGGCAGTAGCTTAAGTGGACTGACCCATTATCCCAAACTCTAGGAGGTGGAAGACAAATGCAAATGACAATGGCTAACCAAAGTTGAAGAGGGCTGGCTGAAAGACTCTGTAAGTATAGTACACATATCATTTGAGTAAGATCAAAATATCTTGGCTAATATCAGAGCTAAAACAAAAAGTGGGGAACCAAGAGACGGAGATGAACGTGGTCCCGGGCAGTTAGCCGGGCAGGAAAACGACAGCAGCAAGAATACCATGGCCTCCACTGAAGGCGTTGGCTGTGAAAGTGGAGAAAGGAAATACTAGTATAAAGCAAAATACAAAAAATGCAGAAGAAAAGCACAATTCAAATATTTTACACCTATTCAATTTTCCAAAGTGTTCTGTGGAAAATTTCTATAAATTACTTTTACACACGTCTCTAAGCCAACAGCGCTGCGCGCTGGAATTGGAAGCGCATTGGTAAAATGGCGGCCCACATGTGTTTCTGGATTGAGAGCGACGGTAAACATTCCCAGACGGAGCGGGGCTCCCTGCACCATCTTAAATCAGAACCAAATGGAGGGCCGCCACGGACTGGGGAAGCCGCTGCTAAAGTGAGATCCTTTATTGGTGCAGGCGGGTCCCAGCGGCTGCGCCCCCACCTCGCCTCCTGCCCCGTCACTTGTCTGTCTGCAAAACCCGAGAGTTCGGCCAAGAAAATAATCAAGAACAGAAGAAAACAGGTTCATTGGCGGCGCAAGCCAACATTTCTCTGCAGATTCCTGCGCCGAGTCCAACAAAATAGAAGTCCAGACAGTTAGGGTTGCGTATGGACTGTGTGAGGTGGCCTGCAAATTCTGACCTACTTTGTTTTTTTGGCTGCCAATTTCTCGAGGAAGAGGTGCAGGGGGAAAAGCTGTCTGTCTTCCATGGATGAGCAGGTAAGGATAAGA
Source organism: Pleurodeles waltl (assembly GCF_031143425.1). Classification (NCBI taxonomy): domain Eukaryota; kingdom Metazoa; phylum Chordata; class Amphibia; order Caudata; family Salamandridae; genus Pleurodeles; species Pleurodeles waltl. Next base: position 419,152,699 of record NC_090445.1, on the reverse strand, counting down.
AAAAGAAGGCATCTATCACATTACTTTCAAAACTGGAAACATGCTTCATTCTGCAAAGGGGTTAATAGAGTGGAATTAATGGGATACCTGCATTTTTGCTTCTAGAAGAATATTGTTTTCTCACCTCTACAAAGAAGCATTAGTTTCAGTAGTTGATCACACCTGTACATGTACTAGGTTTCTTGTTTAAAGTTCCTGTCAAGTTTTGCGTTTGCCCAAAATGGTGCTTTCAACAAATTCCAGCATGGGACTTGGGACAGACGTGCATGTGTTCGTATATTTACTATTGAAATGGCACTGAGTATTCAGATCATTTTAGTGGAATAAAAATGAAGACATAAATGTATCCATATCCTTCCAACCCCACAGCGGACTCCTACCTATTGGTGAATATTAACGACAAAATTCCAAAAAAGCGTGCTAAAACTACTTCAAGTTTAAGACACTAGAATTATAGTGAAACCTACTTTAGCATATCAACCCTTAACCCATATATAGATTTTGTCAGATTATTTTGGATAACTTGCACACTTTTACATTTTACACACTGTGAGAAATAGTAAAGTTTTGTTATTTGGAGAGGCAGAGAATTAGTGAGGATAGGGGGGAAGGGGAGGACGATGGTGAAGAGTGCTCATAATAAAAAAGTATTGAAGCCACTGATTTATAACCATTTTGTTTTCTACATCCTTCATTAGATTGTTTTATATTGTGTACAATCTTATTTATAATTTGATTACAATGTTTGATTTCTGATGTTGGCTTAATTTACATTCTGGTTCAGTTCTGATTAATGAGTCGCAGAAGTTAGATATAAATATGGCATGGTAGGGGCTGTGATAATTCCATAACCACATAAAAATCTAGGGCGACAGGGTTTGGTGGGCACCTAGATGGCTATCTCGTTTGGTGGCTATAGCTCAAAGGTCCACCAACAGAGTCACACCAGAGTCGGAAGGAGCCAAAAGAGGCTCCAGTAGGAAGCTTCTGGAAGACAAACCAATATGGAGGTCGGAGCCATCCAGCAGAATTAAGCGTGTCAGAAAGCAGAGAGACAGGGGTTCAAGCTTTGCTACCTTTATTTGTCAAAATAGCTTCTGCAGCTGTCCCTGTATCCATCTCTCTTTGGAAGACTGATGAACAACCGTTAGGTGCACTGAGACGTGGGAGTGAGGGAATGTTCAAAATATTCACAACACTGCAGGGGAACCAGATGTGTAATTTACATCTTTAACCCTGCACAATGTTTCAGGAGGTGTAGAGGTAGTTGGATGGCGAGATGGCAATGCAGCTAAGTTTTCCCAGAGTGTACAGGAGTATGTAGGACAGCTGCAGTATAATGGTCAACACCTCAACAAGGCTTACTACTGCTTAGAGGGCTAAAGTGGTGGCTTGCTTGCCACACAAGAGTATACAAGAGGATTAAGATCTGGGGGCCACCTTGGGGCATATATCTAACAAACCTATAATGATATAGAGGGACACCCCACAAAAACATTGAAGTCGGGGTGCCAGGCGCTGACTGCTCAGTCTTACAATGGCCAAAATATATTTTTATTAGTCTATCCATTTTGACAAGTATAATGGACCAAGAGCTAGTGATCATGTCAAAGCTGGGAAACAGTCCCCAGTCGAGAGGAGCCAGAGTTTTTCATGCCGCACCCACAACACACCGCACCCCAGGAAGCTTCATTGGCTCTGCATTCACAAGCACAGCCAATTCAAACTTTTCACGCACACATACAAGGTCCTAAACAACACAGAACCTGAATACCTGAACAGCCACATACACTTTTACTAACCCACCAGACATCTATGCCGTGCCTCACTCTTACTCACACACATTTCTCACATAAGCAAATGCAAGACTAGAGGATGCACTTTCTTCTACATTGCACCCCAAATCAAGGAACGACCTTCCTCAACACAGAGAATTCTCCTCACTTCTTTACCCAAGAAGCTGAAGGCCTGGCTCTTCTTATAAGCACCTTGGGACCCACACACCTTCACATCTACCCAAGCGCCTGGATACCCTCTCTGGGGTTATTAGTGCACTATACAAATCAACATAATAGTGGCAAGAACACCTTTCACTAGAATTAAAGTACAGCAGAACACCTGCTTTCCGGTCTGACCAAGGAGGAAGTGCTAAAATGAGAGTGGTGGGACAATGTGCTTTGGAATAGTATTCTCTATAGCAGTGGTTCCCAACCTGTTGTCCAGGGACTACTGGTGGTCCACGAAGCCTCCTCAGGGGGGTCCACGACTGCTTAAAAAAATTAATAATAATAGATTAATAAAGTGCACATAAATCAAGTGGCTAAGTGTATAATAACTTTTTTTTAAATGTACTGCAAATGTGAAAAAATTTGAAACTGGAGACTAAAAATGTAATTAGTATCATCAGATTAATTCGTCAAACAGAATATAGCAGGATGATGTGTGGCTTCAGTTGTATTTATAAAACCTCCAACCTTCCTATTAAAATATATTTTTTAATGTATATTTGTTTGCAAATTAAGTAAAATGTGTTATCTTTTGTGTTTGTTTGATGAATGCTTGTTTCTGTATTTTTTGTGGATTGTTTTGTAGTTCTCATCATTGACAATGTTTAGGCCGGGGTCCCCGGCTTCCACTAATGACTCAGTGGGGTCCCCGGATTCCAATAATGATTCAGTGGGGGTCCCCAGGTTCCATTAATGATAAAGTGGGGGTCCAGAGAAGTCAAAAGGCAGAGAACACTGCTCTATAGAAGAAGATGATCACTAGAAATAACCGAGATTATGTTGGTGGAATGTGAGTCAGTACTTTCTCAGTGGGAAGCATCTCGTGGTAAGATGAAGTAAGAGAGCGGCTCCACAAGAGGGGGTTGACTGTTCCAACTGTCAGGATGTAGCATAGGATGCACTTACTCTGAGACTGATAAACATGCATGTCTTAAGAATGGAGCGTGCCCAGGTTGTAATTGATGCCTGAACCGAAGCCTCACATCTTAGAATGACAAGTTTCATGAAGCATCTGACTGTAGAAGGAGTACATGTCTCATGAGCCTGCAGGAATCTCCTAAGACTTTCTGAGGTAGCAGCAACCTTGAAGCATAAACTCCTTGTTGTCCACAGTGTCCTTAGAAGGCAGTTGTGATACATACTTGCTGCAGCTAGGTTAGCTGCAATCCTGTATACTGCATTTCTCAGAAGTCAAAAAATTCACCTGGGAACCAAAGTATTTTGCAAAAAATAGACCTACACTTGTTTAACAAGGAGTCATTAATTGGGATGACAAACTCTCTAGCATTTGTTTGTTTCACAAAAGTCATATGTAGGATTATTAACTCCATTGAGCTGTTTACTTTGCAAGGAATCAACCATGTGCATTATGAACTATTGTAAACTCCACTGGTAATATATTAAGCACAGAAGTATTGTTGTATGGTACGCTGATATTAAAGATAACTAATATGCATATATAAACACGGTTAGAAACTGCACACGCAGTACTAAAAATTGCTTTCACGTTAGTTATGTTCTAGTCACCATAAACGCAAACCAAGCCGAAATATTATTTCCTCATTTTGAAGGAGGCTCTCATTAGTAAAGAAGCTTACTATAATCTTAGTGGTTATTCAGTTATTACATCAAACTTTAATTGTATTTCAGTTAGAAAAAAGGCTGAGTTTCAAATAGTAATAGAGTGTGAAAATAAATAGTATCAGCGGGTATATATTAGATAAGACTTCAAATAAGTGTTCAAACTATAGCTATACTTAGGCTCTCCTTCGTTTTTTGGATACCAATGTTCTGGTAGTTCAGATAAAGCCCAGATGTACCACCAGGCATGTGATGATATCTTGTGTCTCAGTTTCAATTTCTTGTCCCATGCCCCCTAGTGTATAAACCAAGATTGCAAGGCCTTAAGTCATTTGCGAATCACACTTTAGTTTGAAACCGTTCCTTCATACCTCACTGAGTTAACAGGATCTAAAGCTTAAGCAATTCTCTTCATACTCAGTGGAGTTCTGCAAGTCCCGTGATTAGCGAGGAGGCATTGCGGGAGACAAGAAGGACTAGGATTCGGGAGGGGGACTTTTCTTTCATCTCCCAAAGACTTCACCAGATCTCGTGGTTGTTATAGCTATTTATGGGGTATCAATGGACCCCGTGGTAGGTTGGATCTTATGATGCTCTTGGGTTCAGCAGATTGGATGCAGGATGTGTTAAAGTTTTCTCCGGGTCCACATGGAGAACAGCATTTCTGACGGTCATTTCTTGTCCTAGCCCCAGGTTTTTAGATACTTCAAGAGTTAGTCAGGGCTTCCTTACCTACTTTCATAATCAGTGGTAGCTGAGACCGAGGACACAATGCCTACATTGAATGGCAATTAGGAATCGGGCTCCTATACCATAGAGCACAATAGCTCAATTAATCAAGATTGATGAAAACCCAGTCCTGATATTTCTTTGAAAGTCTTATATTATATATCACAGTAGCAAAATAGCTAAATGGATGATGATCACAAAGGAGAAAACACACATACCTAGTGTCTACAGCTGAGGAGTGGTGACTCCAGAGGTGCTGAAGGGCTTCTGCAAAGATACAACTTACTGCCAGTTCAATGGGATGGTCCTTTTTAATAGAGGTAGGAATTCAGGTTTACTAACGTGGTTTTAATAGAAGTAAGAATTCAGGTTTACTCATGTGTTTTTAGTTCCCTAGCACATTCTGTTACTGTCTAGTCTTTCTCTGACTGAACTAGCTCAGTCAAGCACAAGAGTCCTGGTTTCTTTAGGTCAAGGAATCTCAGTAGGCATAGGATATCCTGCAGAAAAGCAACAGAAAATGAGCACTCAGGCCGCCTGAAGAAAGTACTAATAGGGTTGGTGACACAGTTTTATTTTCCAAACTGTTGGTGAATAGGTAATATTTTTCAGGTTACACTGATGCTCCAAATTCTCCCTTATTTAAAGATAATGGTTGGGGCCACAGGATGGACTTCATGGACAGAAATACAAACAAGGTGGGTTGTGTGCAGTTTTTTTATATACCTGGGGCAGTCAATCATCAAAGCTCTATATATCAAGCATTGGCAAAGCCAAAAGGTCCCCCTTTGGATCCTACTGGCTTTGCTAATGCCTTTTGGCTATGACATGGCTGCATCATTTTGTAGATGTACACCTGCATGATGAAGTGTGCATGCGTCATTATGCAGGTGTGTGCCTGCAAAATGGCATGAGCTCCAATTTTTTTTATTTACTGATCTTTGAGATTGCAGAGTTTTGCTGCCCGTTCCTCTAAAAAATAAATACTTTTTTTTTTTTTTTAACTGTAGGGATGGGGGTAATGAACAGTGGATGGATTTGGGAAGGGAAAAGCAGCAAATGACAACAAGCAACAAGGGGCGGGGGAAAGCACATAAAGCAAGAAAGAAAAACAGAGCAGGGAATTAGACAGGAGGGCGAAGCACATGACCGAGAGCTTGCAGCATGAGGGAATCAGCAACACAGACCATGCATGACATGCATATTTATCTGAGGTTAAACACACAAGGGGTGGGGAACTGGAAATCATGTGCCTTCTCATTGAGGGTTAAAACAAAAAGAAAAAAGTAGTTCCCTAAAAGTGAGCAATGGAAGGATAAAAGTTGGCCAAGGCAAAGGATAGTAAACAGGCTATGCTCCAGGAGAGGGATAAACATAAGATGGACAAGAAGAACCACTAAATAAGAAGACTTCAAATAAGAGTGACAAGAACGCAAGCCAATGGTGAGCAAGGTCAAGGATGGTCACCGTCAGACTGAGCCCTGAGTGCCTTGGGTCATGATATGCTGGTTGAAAACAGTAAAGAAATCTGGGAAAACTTTACAGTCTAACTTAGTGGTAACTGATACTGAAATCCTTCATCATTGTAGGACACTACTAGCTTCGGTCTCCTTTACATCAGCTTTCAAGACTTCAGGAGAAAAGAAACAGGGATGCCCAAAGGGGCCATGAGGACTTTAAGTATTGAACCTCACAGCTCACTAAGGAGAAGATCGACTCCTAGCAACGGTCCTACAAAAATAGCAGAGAATGGGACTTGTGACACACTAGGTGTTCCTGGCAAAGAGAAATACAGTTCATAACGCTGATGTACAGACTGAGCAAGTAAACATTTGGAATGGAGGGGAACTGGTGAGAGTATGTTCCACCTTCTGACAAGCATCAGCATAGCTTGCAGAGCAAGACGGGGACAAAACTTTCATACCAAATGAGGCTAAGGGACACAGTGGGGTAATGAGAAACAGTAGCAGTGCTAGTTTTGAAAATGAAAGAATGCTGAACTTGCAGGCATTTCCATGAGCAGAAATGTTGGTAAACTGGTCTTTATTCCTTTTAGACACTTCACTCTCTGAGTGGTGAAGCAAAGAGTCATGGCTTGCTTCTGGATGTGACTGTGTTTAGTAAATGTAATGTCGGAATAGTGCTTTAATTTCAAAGATGACAACTGCCTTTATTTACAGACAGGTAAACAGAGCAGTTACAGCTAGACTACAGATGACCCTGGGCCGATAAGGCACCAAATATGTTAAGAGGTCATATCTGCTATATTTACTGAAACATTAAACTTCTTGCTAAAGCTATCCTCTGCGGCTGCACTAGTGTTCGCTCATCGATCTTTATAACGTGTTAGGCATCTGGTTTGTTGTGAGGAATCTCACTGCTAGACATTTGGGATAGGTCAAGGGATAATGATGTAGAACCGGATGGGTCTCTTCACTGGCTCCTGAAGTTGCAGGAATCTAGAAAAAAAGTTTGAGGCCAACACAGCTTCTGTCTAATCAAAGCCTGCAGATGTAATAGTGGGAGGTGATTCACTCTACATGTGCTTCCATACTTGAGACAGAAACCTGCAGTAGTGGTAGCGCATATGGGATCAGGGTCACTTACAGATAACTGGCATCAACAATTCCCACTTCGAACAAGGGTTAGGGTCTCAACTGTGATTTAAAAAATAATTGCCTCGGAGACTGTACAAGCTAGAAGCATGGGTAAAACGAATCTGAAAACAACGCAGCTTCCTCCACCTAAAATAATTAGACTCCACCTTGGGGGTGGGAATGCTGAATGCCTCCTGATCCTGCTTGCATATGGATACAGATGCCCCTGTAGGGACAGAATGGGTGTGATGTTGCAGGCTCACCAGCTCTAGACAAAATGATGCTGTACTCCGAGATTTCTTCTCCTGGCCAACTGGGCACTGTGGCTCTTGTGACTCCAGGGTGACCTCAGTCTTTTTAGCTGTCCTCCAAACACTATATTGGCAACTGGGGCCTGCAAATGTCTTCCTGGGCTCAATTCAGCTCTTCCTGTTAGGCACAGTCTAGCTTCTCATGCAGATAGGCAAGCTCTGTCCTTCCTCTGATACAGCAGCAAGGCTTCACACAGGAATCACTGACAGGAAAGGCTGCCGCCACATATAAGTGGTTCCACTCTTGGTGCGATATTGAAATATATTGTCCAAATCTGGTGTACAAGAACCCGGAGTCCAATTGATCACTGCAATACTGACTCCAGGAGACCGTCATTTAGCCTCCTCTTGTGACCGGGACAGGAGTCCAAAGCCAATCGGGAGTCTGCTTTATTTGAAATTTCAAACATTTCTCCCATCTTGAAGAGAGGAATTTTCCTGTTGTCTGTTATTCTCAGGTTCTGAACCCAAGAGTCACAGGACAGACCTGTTTGGACGGATCAAAGTTGTGTTCTTGGTTGCAGGTAAAGCAAAGGTCTGCATCTATTCCTGGTGCCCTGGTGGATAGCATCAACTCGGAGGCGCTAGATGGGTTTCACTATACCATGGGATACAAACTGTACACAAAACAATAGGTTGGTGGCCTCCCAAAGCTAACGTGTTTCCAGGTAGGGTGCCTGAGAAGTCGAGGCTGGCATGGCCAACACAGGCAAAGTAAACTTTCCCAAAGGCTAGCTACCATCTTGTGCACTGTGTTCCACAAGCTAGATTCCCCAAGTGTTGTATATTTGTGAAACGGAGACACACCCTCCCATTAATATTCAACAAATGGTAAAGCTAGGTCCTTGAGTTAGAGAGTACAGGACAGACCTATACCTGGGGAGACACAATAAGCAATCTCCACACTGGGTGAATGTAAAAAGGTCTTTACCCTGGACTCCATTTCCACTACCACTTAGCCTAGGCTGAGAGGGAAGTAGCCACTCTCACTCTGAATGTGGGCTTAGCGCCATGGATGTTCACCAATCTTCGGAGCAAAGCGAACACCAGGAACATTAAAAGTAAAATGATGGAACCGTCTTAGTGGACTCATATGATTTATTTTTCAAGCTTACTGAAGAGAAAATACATGCTATCCAGAAAATCGACAGGCCTGGCAGTACAGTCATTCAAATCCCTGCAGAAGAATTTTGCCTCAGGATTAAACACCAAATGAAAGAGGGCATTAAAGTACTTACCTATAGTGAGTACATTTAAACTATGCGGATCGTGGGAAAAATGATTTAAGGAACGTGGTGATGACAACCAGGTATGCATCAAGTAACTGAAGGAGGTCCTGGGGCACCTGCCAGCAATTAGGTGCCAGAGAAGTTGTCAAAGCCTTATGCTCATGGCCAGTGAGTCGCACTGGATCCCACAGCTGGAGGGAGGCAGGGGAACTTAATGCTCATGCCTCGAGTACATTCACTGGGGCCACGATTTGGAGACGCATTGATGATTATCTGGTAGTTCTGCGGGGTTCGGTGTGCTTTACGAGGTTCATAGGATGCCACGTCTGGGAGGGGTGGTTGAGAAGACAGGGGGTGCACACCTTCAGGTCCACTGCACTCCCTGATCCTATGGCGGATGAGGCGGAACAATGAATCTCTACCGTGCGAATGGCTTACCTTCATGTCCTAAGCTCTAAATGGGAAGACTTCTGGGATATAGAGTGGATGGGGGGAGCTGGTTATTCCTTTAACTTTTAGCCCTTTCGTCAGAGGAAGACCCTCATTCAAAGGTTCCTCCCTCCGATTTCCCTCGTGCTTCTCGCTTTGCAAGAAGTAACTTCTAGATTATATGAGAAGCTGGAGGGAGGAGTCCTGTGCCTTGAACTTGTAGCCCTCGCTGTCTTGTGATGCAGACCTGCAGTTCAGTTTCCCCCTTCCTTCACATCTGATTCACACTTCTCCCCAGAAGTAGTCTGCTTAAAAGCTCATTAAAGTGCAGAGCCTGGTTCCGAGGAATGTCCCCCCTCTTGTCCCAGGATGCTGCCCCTCCGAGGCCTTTTCATATCCCCCAGCAACCACAGTGGGAGAGCCCAGGTGCTAGGCAACCCCTGAACCCGCTTGACCTCTCACCAGCAGTGACCCCAATAACAATGCGAGGGGGGATGTTGAGTGGGAAGCTTTTCAGCTCTATCGTTATTGAAGCACAGGGCGCGGGTGAAGGGAGAGTGAGAAAGAGGGAGAAAGAAAGAAGATGGAAGGGGAGAAAAGAGGAAGAAGACAATAAAGGCGCGGTGAAAAGGGATAGATGGAAAGGGAAGTAGGTACTGTAGTCGTTTTGTTGTTCGCATTAATATAGCGCTAATTAGCATTTCCATGGCATCGTAGCGCATTCTCATTGGGAGCACTTCTGTAAGGAAGCAGGAAGACCAGTTGCCCTGTACATACCCCTTTCAAGTTCCAGAAGAGCCTTTAAAAACAAGTGGCGCGTTACACCACAGGCTGTACTTGGCTGGAAAAATGTTGAACGGCGATGTGGCATATGCAAGTAGTATTTTGGTGTTGGGGGTGACTGACAAGGGGTTATGAGTGGGAGTGCGAGAAAGGGGGAGGAAGAGAGAAGATGGGTGTGAAGGAGAGTGCGCGGGAATTGGTTGGGCGGAGGGGGTGTTGGAGAGAGCGACAGGAAGTGAAAAGGAAGAAGAGACAGGCGCTTTCTTCTCTGCTGTCTCGCATACAGACTAAAAATGGCGACCTTCTGAGAAACGCATGAGGCAAAGCTCAGAGCAGAATATCGGCGCAAACAAATCAAAGCGCAGCAGCTGTACTGTGCCAGGACACGAGCTTAAGCCTATCACGGCTTTATTTCGCTCAGAGGCTGAATCCTGTGCCATTACTACGCATGGGGCATTTATGTTTTGGTGTGTTCCTCTTTTAGCGCGCACACTGCTAAACGTTCTTGCTTCTAGGCGCACAAACCAAGAAACATGCACACTTTAGGGATGGGTCTGACGTTGGTTACAGTGATCAGGATCCTGCTGGTTTAGTGCCCTGGCTTGTGTAGGCTACGGTTACATAAACTGTATCCAAGGCACAGAAATTACCATAAATGGTATATGGATCTGACGGTGGGTAAAGTGATCAGGACCCTGTTCACTCACTGCAATGACTGGGCCTGTGTTCAGTTGACCCAAGTGATGCGTAGGCCATAAGCAGAAGAGGGGGAAAGAGCTATGAAGATGAAAGTGGGATGAGATACACAGTGGCCTTTAATTTTGTTGAGAACTAGGCAACTGAGGTTCCTTTCCCGAGGTTTACTGCCCTGATACAACAGGATGCTGCAGCTGTACTGTGCCGAGGGGGAGTTACAATGCTGCTTTATTTATCCAGGGGTAGGGGCCTGCAGCCGGACTGTCCACGGGGGCCACACTGGTCAGCTGTAGGATATGGTTAAGCCTCTCTTTGGCAGCAGCTCTACATGGTATAGCTTTACTGTGCCAGCAGGAAGAGAGTACTGCAGCTTTACTGGCCTAGGGGACTGCAGCTTTGTGCCAGTGACAAAGACCACGCACAGTATTATTATGTCTGACGGGCTGCACAGTGCAGTTTTACTGCATCAATGGATGCCGAAATGAGCTGCTCTGTTGTGTCACGAAGAAGGGTAAACGAAGCAAAGGGCCTATGCGTGTAAACAGATTTATAACGTTTACTGCAATAGTTTCTTTCATATCCGTTTGTGATGGGAGGTATTACCAATGCTACATATGGGGCGGCGGAAAGCGGTGATTCAGGCGGTGGTCCTATCAAGACTAGACTACTGTACCTTCCTCTCTCTGCAAGCAGGATTGGCCACTGTGCTTCTGAATAGATTGCAACTTGTCCAGGAAGCTGCGGCTGCTACTAAATATTCCCCAACATCCAGTGCTTTAAATGGAAACACAGACGTTCAGGTACTCCCTATTCAGAGTACCTGTTTGCTCCTGTGAAGTGCCCGGATGCATCCATGGTAATGTATTACACGAGTGCTGAGAAGCGCAGGTAGTTCCCCCCTTCAAATGGAAGAAGTGTAAGAACTCCGTACCGGACAGTACCTGCCCATTTGAAGCACTGCCAACATCTGTCTGTAAGGAAATAGATTCGGGATTTACACTTGCTTCCGATACAGAAAAGAGCACGCTTGAATCGCTCTGTACCTGGCAGAAAGCATTAGCCAGCAAAGACCTAGCTGCCATTATCTCTTATTTTCAGACTGTACCAACCAACTCGGACTCCACGACCCACCTGGACGTACCACGGTTCTGAAAGTCACGTATTGGGAGTAGTTCACACAAATTTGGTACAGCTTGGAATCAGCCTCCTAGGAATAACAGAAATGAACGCAAACAACTGTTTCAGAAAGAAAATAAAGACCTAGCTGATTGCCTAGACGCCTCTAGTGCCGTTTCTTTCGGCCGGCGAATGGACACCCTTACTGTGTATTTACCGCGTTTCATTCAGTCAAGAGAACGCCCCACATCCGTTGTACAAGAGGCGATAAAATGCATCCTTTCCATACAACAGTGTGTGGAACGTTGCAACTTTGCCCGTGCCACGGGGTGGAAAGGTGCACCTTATACCGAGCCAGACAAGCTGCCCAGAACAGTTTTGTGCCCAAGGGAAGAGGGCGCTCTGGATTTACAGCTTCAAGTGCGCTGGAAAGAAGCATGGTTTACAGTGTCTTATCTGTAGCCTGATTGCGAGGAGAGTGAAAAACTGCACCTTTACTCTTCCCGAGGTTAGGCCCAGGGTAGCTTTACTACACCAGGTGGTGCTGGCCGGTGCTTTACTGTGCCAGGAAGGCGCTGCCCAGTGCAGCTGCACTGTGACAAGGAGCTCTACCCATTGCACATGTACGTGTGCCAGGGAGTTTGCCTGGTGCAGCTTTGCTAAGTGAAGGGGTGGCGGCAGCTGGCGTTCTCTTGTGGCGCGCGTCGCATCCCGGAGCGCGAGGCCATGTCACAGCAATCTGCGCCTCAGCTAGGCGCTGTGCGCTCTGTATGACACGGAGGAGCATTACATGCGTGATTACCCCTCGGACTGGGAGCAGAGGCTTAAATGAGTGACAAACGGCTGGTCCAAGTGAACAGACTTACAAACAGCAGTGTGGACAATCAAAGCCAGAGATACTGTACATTTTCAAAGGGGGGTGGGACGCGGGGAGAGAGTGGGGAAAGAGAACTAGGAGGACAGCCGAAGGGGAGGGGCGTACGGGAGGTGGTGGAGCGAGAGAAAGAAGGGAGAAGAATGTGAGAGAAAACAGAGGCGTCGAAGGGAAAAAGGGGTGGGACAGCAGGCGAAAGAAGAACATGGAGAAATAGAGACGCGAGAAACTGGATAGAGCGCGAGACAAGGGCGGGGGTGAAGGAAGGCGAAAGGAAAAGGAATGTAGAGAAATACAGGGGCACGCAGTGAGCGGGTGAGACTGACCGTACTACACCTCAGACACCACCCTCACCAGGAAGTGCCCCCCAGTAGACCCAAGCAAGGTGTAACACAACGAGCTTGATGGCTGGCACTGAAGTGAGGTAGGTGAGGGATAAGCTGCTTCTGCTCTCTCCTTCACATTACAGCCGCTTTATCACTGGGATGCTTTACACCACACAAAGTTGTTATGCTTGTGTTATTTGCATAGTGCTTCATGTCCCTGATGAGGCCGCAACGCACTCCAATTTTGTCAGTCCCTGGGTCATAGGTCTACAACATTTCACACGGATGTGAGATAGCTCCATCTGTAACAGACTTCAGCATCCTCAGTTGTGGCTGATGTGTACTTCATAAACTAGTATTAAAACACCGTGCTGTGAAGTGTATAATGCATGGGCTTTGTAGCTCTACCCCAGCCTTATCACTGCCTCAGTCACAGTCCTACTTCACTGCTGTATTTCCCACCTCCCTGCTCTTCATGTCTCTACACCCACATTTTGCTTCCTGTGTCTTCCTTACCTCCCCTTCTAATCAACCTGTGCGCATCCACACTCTGCCTGCGTCTCCAGCCCCCTTCTCCTGCAGTGCTCTCATATATTTTATATATATATTTATTTCTCACACATGCCAATGCACCCGAATTTCGGCGGGAGACACGATTTTTGAAGTACAAAATGGCTTTATTTCAGCTTTCTCCCACCTAAAATTGCTGCTGTTCAATGTATGTGTACAGGCAAAATATATCCCCCCGATTTTATTTACACAATCTCCCACTTGCCTGCTTTAAAGTGTTGGCATGATATATATATATATATATTTTTTTTTATCTCACAAAAAAGTCTCGGAATGCAGGTGCTCTACACAGCGGTCCTGGATGGGCTCCGAGAAGCCCCAATACAACTTCCAACACTCCTTTAAATATCAGGAGACCCAGGACACCTCCAAAGTGAAATTAAATTTATTTCAGCACAAACATCCAACGCGTTTCGGCAAAAGCCTTACTCATGGATAAGTCATTGTCACAGTGCTCCAAACTAAAAGCCCAAGTTGATCATAGACATAGAAAACAGACAAATCTAAATTCCTCCACCATGAAGCACCATAATGCGCATTATGGGTCTCCTGATATTTAAAGGAGTGTTGGAAGTTATATATAATATATAAATAAATGTTAAATGTATGTTAAATACTAAGTTGATGAGCTCATTTAAAAAAATAATCAGACTGCATCAGCATGTGGTACACTATTAAACAGCCGGTGTTAAAAAATAGATGCTGTAAAACACCAGCACAAATTGAGTACTGTCTCTAAGTACTGTCAAGACCCTGTATATCTCTCCCATTGCTGTGCCTGCATCCCTCCTCGCTTGAGAGGGAAGAGAACTCAAAGCAATTATTGGCACTACATGGCTATAGTACTTTCGGTACATATTAGTATGGACAAAACCAGGTTTTGACAATCTCATCAAAAATACAGTATCAGTTCTGCAGTCAATTAATATGTAGCAATCTGTTTTCAATTCTTGTTGCTTTATATAGCTTCTAATTTTGTCTGGGCCACCACCAAAAGCTCCACCCAGATGCAGTAGATTGCAAATGAACAGGATGAAGACAGATATAGCGAATATGGAGTTGAGAGTTAAACAACAAAGTAGCGAAATTACCAAGGAGCAGTCTAGAAGTTTATGCTTGAGACTTTGGTTAACAAAGTTAAAATGGACTTTCTTCAGAAGCGCAAGTTGATTAAGTCCAGTATGGCGCACATGCAGAATGCCAACAGAAGGACAAGGACATTATTTAATGATATGTTGTTTTAAAAATATTGAGCTTACTGTAGAATTTTCTAAACACATTTACTGAATAGATGTGAGTTATTCATAGTGTTAGTTTGGTTTAGCAAATATATTTCTTTATGCTGTTTTACATCGTATTGCACGTGACATTATATACCCAGTTCTACATGCAAAGGATATTTGATCACATACATATGAGGGCATGGCCTCAAAACAGGCTTTTAAAATCTGTGTAAGGACCACAGAAAGTTAATGTCTGTGTATCTCCTTCATCCTTCCAGCAGGTATGCAAAGACATGAACGTATTTGTGAAGGAATTTTACTCTGATGAAGGAGAATGGAGCTCCAAAATGGACCGAGGAAGAGCTCCTATTAAAAAGAAATTTGAAATGAGCAGAATGGAAATCATATGCAGCTTTTGTTAGCAAGGATGGTAATTTACTGTTATCTTCTTCAGCATTTTTTAATCTACACGTTATGTAAGCAAGTTGGAAAATGGCCACTGCATGTCTTGTTTCACTGCTTTTGGTAACATAAAGGACAAAACTAAGTTATTTGACATCTCTTTGAAACTGCTGGAGATCTGATTAATTCCGTGTGTTTTTGAGAAGGGCAATCCACCAGGAAGTACACAGCACTGACAATGCCCTGACTCACAATGAAGCACAATTTTCATTGAGGGATATCAAGTACAAGCAGCTAGCAGAACATATTTACCAGCTGATTTAATAAACCTTCAGTTTACAAGTTAGGAAACGTGGTGGAAGATGGTAGAAAGCTCAAGAAAGTACACAGAAACCTTTATACTCAGTCTTTCTCTGCAAAGACTAGGACTGGTCGAACATCGCCTCTAAGCTTCATGGTTAGGAGAAAGAGCGCGGATGCATATCGAATCGGTTACAGTCAGCTGACAAAAGGCTTAGGTGGACCAAAGTATGCAAGAACGCTGCGCTGCTCTGCACAAGTAAGTTTGTGGTGAGATACACATTCACTCAGGATCGTTATGTTTGTGCGAAAGGAAAATACATTTGAAAGACGTGAACCTGAGGAGTAGCATCAGCTTAGAACTGATCTTGAACCCCAGGTTCTAGGCTAGCTCGAGTCTACTCAGGCGAAGGGCATTGCTCAAGTGGCGAACCACAATATACAAACGATCTCGGTTTTGTTCCCCTTCAATGCCAACCAATTAATGCACATTCATTCAATTGCCTATTTATATTCATCAGTGTTCACACCCGGGGGAGACCCCATACCCTGATGAGGGGATCCTGTCGTCATTGCACAAGTAGAAAATGCAGCCCGACCATATGTTCAAATATGCCAGCAGTTAATCATTAATGTTGACAAACAGGGGAAGAGCTGATTCCAGTGGCAAGCTGTAGATTCTAGGTTATTTCAATGATGTGTAGCCACTAGCTGTGTTCAATCAGAAATAAGTTACACAGGAGAACGCAGCATCTCTTATACCAACATGATAAATGCAATTCCAACAAACAGTTAATGGTAAACTGCCAAAAGCTGCTAAGATTCCCAGCAGTAGCACCTGTGCAGTAATACCCTCAGCAAGGGGTCTTAAATCATCATGAGCAGTTACTACCACCAAACTACTGCCCTTGGCTAGAGAAAATCTCTGACTCATTTTAGGGTGGGAAAAGGCTGGATCGAAGTTTTGGAATGCCAACAAACTTGGTGTTCCCAAACTTCTAAAGACAACCACACCTAGTCCGACTTCTAGAGTGGGATTTACTGCCTCAGGTATTTCTGAACTCCTGGCAGTGAAATCCACAGAAGTAAATGCATTTACATCCCCCACAAATCTCTTTGTGATCTTGTGGCAGGGATATGTGACATATGAATCTTATTAACGTATGACCTAAAGAGAAAAGAAAAAACACAAACCTAGACTGACAATGCCTGTAACAAACCTATTTGCCTTATGTAGTAGATGTTCATATAACTTGCACCCCCCCCCAAAAGGCCAGATTCGCTCGGTACAACATAGGGGTAGAAAGAACACATTTCACGGCTAAATTGACCTCCCTGTGCACCCACCACTGGGGAGTAGGATCCAATCAACTGTTTCCAAGATGGTCTCTTGCAGCCTACAATGGTATAAATAATCCTTGGTTCCCGAATTTCACGAAGATATAAGGGAGGGGAATGTACAAGATTATCAAACACCATATTTCCCAAAAAGTAGAACAGTTTTAGCTGGGCCATTCTGCCACAAATGTCGGTTGTAGTCTCGTAGAGACTTTATGTGGATGCTTGTGCATTTTAACCAATTAGATTGGCTCAACTTTCTAGGAGAGTCACAACATAACAGAGTATGTATATTGACGGTTTCTGAAGGCGGAGCAAAGGCGCATAGAAGCCACTTCGTTCTGGTCCTTGAGTCAAACTGAACATGTAAGGATTTGCACCTAGCACTCCAAACGTTTTGTACACTCATATCAATATGCTGTACTTAATATATTTGATACTACCAGCACCATGTTCAGACAAATAACTTCTGAATATACATAGAAACATGAACTCAGGGCCTTCATACTCTGTACCCTCAAATAAATCAATTAGTGGGAATATAATACAGTCAAGCTGCAGGAAAAGCAAAAACCTGAATTCTCCTCTGACCTCCTGGTCAGCATCTGCTCACTGTCCCCTGCGCAGCCCCACCTGTTACTGCTGCTGCTGCCTCTGCTCTGTTTCGAACGGAGAGCCTGCCCGACTCTCAGTTCGAGACCCACCTCAACCACAGGCTCCCACCTGCACCTCATCCCTGGTGGCCTAGTGGCCATCTATATGTAAGTAGCTTGCTGTCTTTTTTTACTTCCTCTTATTTTTCTGTCATTTTTCTTTTCTTTCTTGTCTTTCTCTCTTCTTTGGCCTTTCACTCTCCCTGTGTTTCCCAAGCTGCTGCTGCCCCTGGGGCCCCAACCCTCTCCCTCCCTGTGAATCGCTTTCCTGCCTTCTTGCCTCCCAGCTGACCAGACCCCGCCTCCTTCCCCTTCTTAATGGCAGCCGTGCGCAGTAGTCATGCCAAAGGCAAGCCCATTAGCGCCAGTCTGTGCCTGGACCGCGCCCAGCGCCACAAACCCTGGTCCTCTGACCTTCCATTGCTACAACGCAGAGACCCTCCATGCGCGGAACACAAGACAATTCGCCACGTGTCATCTCGCATCACCCAGAGACACCCTACCGTTCTCCTGCCTCCACTGGCAATTCTTGGCACTACATGGCTATAGGACTTTCGGTACATATTAGTATGGGCAAAACCAGGTTTTGACAATCAAAAATATAGTATCAGTTCTGAACTCAATTAATATGTAGCAATTTGTTTTAAATTCTTGTTGCTTTATATAGCTTCTAATTTTGTCTGGGCCACCACCAAAAGCTCCACCCAGATGCAGTAGATTGCAAATGAACAGGATGAAGACAGATACCGCACCCTCATCCTATACCAAGCACCGAACCCTCCCACCGCTGAGCCATCGAACACCAACCCGGAGTGCCTCAGCTGCATCCTCCTCAATATTCGCTCCCTCCACAAACACGCCATAGAACTCTGGGACCCACTGGCCTCCACCCACCCGACCATCACCTTTTCTACTGAAACTTGGAGAAACCCAACATCGCCATCCCCAGTGACTACAAACTGCTCCACAGAGACCGGCCTTCTCATCCAGGTGGCCTGGCCATTGTATACAAATCCTCCCTCCACCTGACAATCAATGCAGAAACACCCTCCCCCTCCAATGGAGCACCTCCATTTCCAGATACACGCCACACCCAAATCAACCTTCTGCGGCACTCATCTACTGGCCACCCGGCCCCTGTCCAGCCTTCACCAACGCCATTGTCGACATAATTTTTCCTCACGCTCTCGCATCCTCTAACTATTTCCTCCTCTGTGACCTCAACTACCATATTGACAATGGCAACGACACCAACACCGCTTCCCTGCTCGACAACCTCACCACAATAGGACTAAAGCAACTGGTCACCTCGCCAACACACAACGCTGGACACACGCTCAATGCCATTTTCTCCACCAGCAACATCTCAGTCGACAAAAACCTCCACACTTCACTGAACTGACCACCATTGCATCCATTTCACTATCATCTCACAGAGCATCCACCTCCACACACTCCAAGCCCCAAACAGAAAATGGAACAGGATCACTGAGGAACACCTCTAACACCCTCAGCAAGACTTCCCCACCCCTCACCACAGACGCTATCAACTCAGCATGAAATTTCCACCAATGGATCTCCGAATACACCAACACCTCTCTGTGAGACCTCAGCTAAACACCACCTCAAGAAGGCAAGCTGTTTTTCCCCTGCACCCTAGGAGCACCTGCAGACAGCTAGAGAAAGATGGAGGAACAGCAATTATCCAGAAGACTTTGAGGGCTTCAAAGCTGCCACCAAATCCCACCACCACCTCAGAGTCACTAGGAATGCCCCCCTGAGGGACTGTATCAGCACCTCTGCTCACAACACCAAAGAGCTCTTCACTGTGGTCAAAGAGCTTGCCAAACCCCAACAGAAACAGCAAGCATCCCTCCATCTCAATACCTTTGAGACAGGCTAGCCAACTTCTTCTACTGGAAAATCAAAGACATATACAACAGCTTCAGATCCCAAGACCCTCCAAGACCTCCAACAACCCCCAATATCCAACCCACTGAACCACCACAGACCCTGCACCACTGGACCACCCTCACTACAGACAAGACCTGCACCATCACGAGCAGCATCCACTCTGGATCCCCTACAGACCTCTGTCAACACCACATTTTCAACAGAGCCAACACCTCCATAGCACCGAGTCCTGACACACCGTCAACTGTTCCATTGAGACAGCCACCTTCCCAGAGGACTGGAAGCACGCCAAGATCCGCAAGCTCTTAACCGATTGGGTGCCTTCGACGAGGTGATCTCGTCCTCAGTGCCGGTTCCCGGTGCCGAGGACAAGATCACCTCGTCCTGCTATGGGCCACCGCTCCCCCCGATGGCCAGGCACCCCCCTGCCCTGGGCAGGGATGGAAGGGGAATTGCTTCCCCTTCCACCCCGCCCCCTGTGACTCCCCCGTGGCGTTTGATGAGATCAGCGCGCGAGGCCTTCCCTCCGGAGCTGCTTCCAGCGCCCGATCAGAGGAGAAATGCTTTGCATTTCTCCTCTGATCACGTGGAGGGGGCAGAGAAGCCTGAAAGGAGAGGAAGGGCCTTTCCTCTCCTTTCAGGCTTCTCTGAGCATTTCTGCTGCCCGAACGCAGAAATGCCACTAGACACCAGGGAATTTGTTTGTTTTTTGTTTACTCGATAAGGAGAGCGGCCCCACTCTCCAGGGGGGCAATTTGTTTTTTTGGCTGTTTCTGCCCCCCCCGGGGGCAGATCAGCCTAATACAATTAGGCCGATCCAAGCCCCCCTAGACACCAGGGATTTTCTTTTTGTGTTTTTTTGTGTTTTTTATTTGTGGGGAGCATTCCCTTAGGCAAGGGTCGCTCCCCTGGGGGCAAAACTTTTTCTAAGCCATTTTTGCCCCCCCCTTGGGGGTAGATCGGCCTATTTTTATTAGGCCAATCTGCCCCCAAGGGGGCAGAACCACTAGACACCAGGGATTTGTTTTTTGATTTCTTTTATATGTACACATAAGGGGAGCTCCCCAGGGGGGAAATCATTTTACGGCTGTTTCGGCCTAATATAATTTAGGCCGATCTGCCCAGGGGGGGGGGACAGAAACCCCCTAGACACCAGGTATTTTTTTTTTTTTTCGTTATATGTGGGGAGCGACCCCTTAGGCAAGGGTCGCTCCCCTGGGGCAGATCGGCCTATTTCTATCAGGCTAATCTGCCCCCAAGGGGGGCAGAAATCACTGGACACCAGGGATTTTTTTTTTCAGTTTCACTTGAGGGGAGCAACCCCTTAGGCAAGGGTCGCTCTCCTGGAATGGAGGGGGGGGGGGCAAATTTGTTTTAGGCCATTTCTGCTCCCCTTGGGGGCAGATCGGCCTATTGTAATTAGGCTGATCTGCCCCCAGGAGGGGCAGAAACCTCTAGGCACCAGGATTTTATTTTATTTTTTAAATTTTTTTTATATGTGGGGAGCGAACCCTTAGGCAAGGGTCGCTCCCTTGGGGCAAAATTATCTTTCAGCCATTTCTGTCCCCCTTGGGGGCAGAGTGGCCTATTTTTATTAGGCCAATCTGCCTCCAGGAGGGGCAGAAACCACTAGACAAAAGGGATTTTTATTTTTATGCGAAAAGTTCACGCAAGGGGAGCGACTTCTTAGGCAAGGGTCGTTCCCCTGGGGCGCTAATTTATTTTAGGCCATTTCTGCCCCCCTTGGGGGCAGAGCTGCCTATTTTTATTAGGCCGATCTGCCTCCAAGGGGGGCAGAATCCACTAGGCACCAGGGATTTTTTTTTTTGCCCCAATTTCACACAAGGGGAGCGCCCCCTTAGGCAAGAGTCGCACCCCTTGGGGGCAAATTTATTTTAGGTCATTTCTGCTCACCTTAGGGGCAGATCGGCCTATTCTATTAGGCCGATCTGCCCCCGGGGGGCAGAAACTACTTAGGCCCCAGGGATTGGTGTGTGTGTTTTGTTTAAGGCCCATCTGCCCCCAAGGGGGTGCAGAAAGCCCACCAGAGACCAGGGAAGATTTGTTTTCAAAATAAGAGGGTGGGGGTATGGCCATACCCCCATCGCAAATAAATGGGGCCAAAGTTGTTCTGCCCACCAGTGGGCAGATGGGGCAATTACCCCCCGATCCACACCCCGGGGGGCAGGAAGTCTACTAAATGCCAGGGAATTAAAAAAAAGACTAGGGTGGTGGCTACCAACCAGTATGGGCATGGTTATGCCCCCACCCCAACTGAAGGGGGTAACAGTCTTTCAGCTCTCCCCCGCACACTAAAACATCTTATCCCACGGCAAGCAAGTGGACATTTGATTATTTGGGGTTTTGGTTTTACATTTGGACCATGAGAGATTGGGTAACTCTCAAAATTGTCCCACTTGGAATGGTGAGGGCTGCACTTTTTGGACTTTGGGATGCTGCCAAGTAGAAAAATCCGCAAGACCTAGACACATCTGGAAACTAAACATCTGGGTGAGTCCAGGGTGGTGTGCTTCACATGCACCCGCACCTGCACCATTTTCTTACCCACAATGCACTGAAAACCTCCAACTTTGTTGGAAATCACACATTTTCCCCACATTTTTGTGATGGAACCTACCGGAATCTGCAGGAATCCACAAAATTCCTACCACCCAGCATTGTCTCATCTATACCAATAGAAATTCTGCCCCACTTGTCAGCCTAAAAATGTTTTTTTCCAAACTGCTCTTTTGGACCCGCTTTGGTTCCCCCTCAATTTTGACATGTTTTTGGCTCTTCCCTGTCACAGGCACTTGGCCCACCTACACAAGTGAGGTATCATTTTTACCGGGAAACTGAGGGGAACATTTGGTGGTAGGAAATTTGTCCCGGTGCAGTGATCCCACACAGAAATGTGAGGAAAAATGTGATTTTTTAGCTAAATTTGAGTTTTGCTGAGGATTCTGGGTAAGAAAACACTGGGGTATCCACGCAAGTCACACCTCCCTGGACTCCCGCGGGTGTCTAGTTTTCAGAAATGTCTGGGTTTCGTAGGTTTCCCTGTATGGCTGCTGAGCCCAGGACCAAGAACACAGGTAGTTTTGTATTTGATAATTTTGATGTGTCCAGATAGTGTTTTGAGGCATTTCCTTTCACGGGCACTGGGCCTACCCATACAAGTGAGGTACCATTCTTATCGGAAGACTTGGGGGAACACTTGGTGGAAGGAAATTTGTGGATCCTCTCAGATTCCAGAGCTCTCTGTCACCGAAATGTGAGGAAAGTGTTTTATTAGCAAAATGTTGATGTTTGCAAAGGATTCTGGGTAACAGAACCTGGTGAGAGCCCCGCAAGTCACCCTGTCTTGGATTCCACTAGGTCTCTGGTTTTCAAAAATGTGCAGGTTTGGTAGGTTTCCCTAAGTGCCGGCTGAGCTAGAGGCCAAAATCCGCAGGTAGGCACTTTGCAAAAAACACCTCTGTTTCTGTGGAAAAATGTGATGTGTCCACGTTGGGTTTTGGGGCATTTCCTGTCGCGGGCACAAGGCCTACCCACACAAGTGAGGTACCATTTGTATCGGGAGACTTGGGGGAACATAGAATAGCAAAACAAGTGTTATTGCCGCTTGTCTTTCTCTACATTTTTTCCTTCCAAATATAAGACAGTGTGTAAAAAGACGTCTATTTGAGAAATGCCCTGTAATTCACATGCTAGTATGGGCATCCCATAATTCAGAGATGTGCAAATAACCACTGCTCCTCAACACCTTATCTTGTGCCCATTTTGGAAATACAAAGGTTTTCTTGATACCTATTTTTGACTCTTTACATTTCAGCAAATGAACTGCTGTATACCCGGTATAGAATGAAAACCCACTGCAAGGTGCAGCTCATTTATTGGCTCTGGGTACCTAGGGTTCTTGATGAACCTACAAGCCCTATATATCCCGCAACTAGAAGAGTCCAGCAGACATAACAGTATATTGCTTTAAAAAATCTGACATTGCAGGGAAAAGTTACAGAGTAAAACGTAGAGAATAATGGCTGTTTTTTTTTCACCTCAATTTCAATATTTGTTTATTTCAGTTGTTATTTTCTGCAGGAAACCCTTGTAGGATCTACACAAATTACCCATTGCTGAATTCAGAATTTTGTCTACTTTTCAGAAATGTTTAGGTTTCTGGGATCCAGCATTGGTTTCACACCCATTT
The DNA here is from genome assembly GCF_031143425.1 of Pleurodeles waltl. NCBI lineage: Eukaryota > Metazoa > Chordata > Amphibia > Caudata > Salamandridae > Pleurodeles > Pleurodeles waltl. The sequence continues at coordinate 419,129,412 of NC_090445.1, read as the reverse complement.
CTGTCACTGACTGGAAGGAGGCTGAAAGCACAAAAAAAATAATCGTAAAAATGGGGTATGTCCCAGTAAAATGCCAAAACTGTGTTGAAAAATTGGGTTTTCTGATTCAAGTCTGCCTGTTCCTGAAAGCTGGTGATTTTAGCACTGCAAACCCTTTGTTGATGCCATTTTCAGGGGAAAAAACACAAGCCTTCTTCTTTTTTAAACTAAATTTGCACTGTATTTTGGCTAATTTCTTGGCCTCCTTCAGGGGAACCCACTAAGTATGGGTACCTCTAGAATCCCTAGGATGTTGGAAAAAAGGACGCAAATTTGGCGTGGGTAGCTTATATGGGCAAAAAGTTATGATGGCCTAGGCAAGAACTATTCCAAATAGGCAAAAAAAGGCCTGGCACAGGAGGGGGAAAAGGCCTGGCAGCGAAGGGGTTAAAGAAACCCACTGCTGACCCCCTGGAACTCAAGAATCACTGCCCCATCTCTCTGCTGCCTTTCCCAGTCATCAACGCTCAGCTCTGTAAGCACATCAAGGACAACAACATCCTGGATACCTCCCAATCAGGCTTTAGGAGCAACCACAGTACGGAGCCCGCTCACTCCTCGACCACAGCCATACAGCAGCCCTCATCCTACTGGACCTATCGCCGCCTTCGACATGGTCTCACACCCCACCCTGTGCTCCAAGCTCCATGCAGCTGGCATCCGTGGAAAGGCCCTACAATGGATACGCTCCTTCCTGTCGGGCAGAACACGGAGAGTCAGACTCCTGCATTACCTGTCAGAACCTACAGAGATCAGCTGCAGAGTTCTACAGGGCTCCTCCCTGAGCCCCACACTCTTCAACATTTACATGGCCTCGCTCGCATCCATCGTCAGGAACCATGGGCTGAACATCTTCTCCTACACCGACGATACCCAGCTGATAATCTCATTCACTTAAAACCCTACTATTCCCAAGAAGAATTTCCACAACAAGATTGAAGCTGTCGCCGCCTGGATTAAGAACAGCTGCCTCAAGCGCAACTCTGAGAAAACAGAGATCCTCCTCCTGGGACCATCCACATCAACCTCGGATGCCTCCTGATGGCCATCGACCCTCGGCACCTCCCCACCCCCACTAACCACGCATGCACACAACCTCTGCTTCATCCTGGACTCTTTGCTCACTATGACCCACAAAGCCAACACCGTCGCATACGCCTGCTTTCACACACTCTGACTTCTCCAAAAGATCTGCAAATGGATCCCAAAGGACCGTCGCAAAATCGTAACCCATGCCCTGGTTATGAGCCGGCTCGACTATGACAACACCCTGTATGCCAGTACCACTAAGAAGAACCTGAAGAAACTACAGCACATCCAAAATGCCTCTGCCAGACTCAACCTAAACATTACCCACTGCAAACCTATCTCCAATCGTCTAAGAGACTTCCACTGGCTTCTTTTTTTTTTTTAAACATATTTTATTGTTTTCATAAACATAAGAAACAATGGAGAGCATACAAGGCATATATGGTTTGACATGTGCATTTTTCACCGATTTATATGCTATTACATTCTGTGTGTCTTTACATACCAACTCTTTTGTCCTTAAACTGTCTCGTTCAGTATGTCATATATGGTGGACTACATGCATTATTGCGGTGGCGTTTTCAAGTTAGTATGTCACCTTGTATTCTTTACATCGAACATTATTCTTAACTACCAACTATTGACCACTAATCAGACATCTTGGTGTTGAGGATAGATTTTCAATCGCTGCATTCTTTACTGTTATCAATTATTATACATTATTGATGTAAGAGAAAATTTCCGGTGGGGGGGGGTGGGAGCGTTTTGTCGATCTAATTATGTACTTGGTGATTATTATCTTATGGGTATCATTGAGATGCATCCTCGCCATGTTCACCTTTATCCAATGATGTGAACTTTTCTACTAATTCATCCCATTCCTGGGCTATTGGGTATTTCCTACATCCGGCATTTTCTTCTCTTCTAAGGGTAACTCCTGCTTTACCCCATTCTATTACCTCCGCCCTCCACTGGCTCACCGTGGGTGCTGTCGTGGCTTTCTATCGCCTAGTCAGTAGGCGTTTAACTAAAGGTTTATCCATCTAGGGAGAACTTTCTTTTTTTGGGGACGCGGGAGCATTCCCAGTATACATGTCTCCATTTTACAGTATATAGTCTTCCCTGCTAGTGTATTTAGGGAGTTGATTATATTTTCCCAGTATTCAGAGATGGCATGGCAGTTGAGTCCCGCCTCCTCCTCCCTGCATCTAGGGCACGTTGAGGGCAGTTCTGGGTATAAAATATGTAGTCTGTGTGGGGTAAGATATGCTCTGTGAAGTATAGCATATTGAATGAATTAAAATCTTGTATTACAGGATATTTGGCTTGGGTAGTTTAGTATGTTAGCCCACACCTCTTCTGATATCTCTCTTCCTACGTCTGTTTCCCATTTGATTTTTAATTCTGTCAGGGGTTTAGATAGGTGAGTTTTCAGCCCTTTATACAGCCATTTGACCATATGTGTCCCTTGGCCTATAGTATATATGGAGTGTAGCAATGCGTGCGTAGGTGGTTCTGTATTATTCGGGACCAGTATTTAGTGACGTAATGCGTAATACTAGCATGTAGGAGGAAAAGTGAGGTTGATAGGTTGCGTTCATGGATGTAGGCAGTGTGTGTTAGTAAACATTGGTCTTTAAACAAGGAACCTATGAACTCTACACCTGCCTGTGCCCATTTTTGTAGTTGTTCAGGGGTGACTTCTACTGGCTTCTTATTGAGAAAATAATTAACTTCAAGCTCCTCGCCCACGCTTACAAGGCCCTCCGCAACCTAGGACACACCTACCTCAACCACATCACCTTCTACTCCCCCCACCAGACCTCTCTGCTCAATAAGCACTAGCCACGTACCCCGCATACGGAAGCCCTCGGCTGGTGGAAGGTCCTTCGCCTACTTCACAGCAAAGCTGGAACACTCTGCACCTCAGGCAGTCACCATTGCTACTTCAAGTCAGAAAGGACCTTAAAACCTGGCTCTTCACCTGAGGCTCAGAGGACAAACCCCCTTAGCGCCTTCAGACCCTTACAGGTGAGTAGTTGCGCTTTATAAACCCTGATTTGATTTGATTTGAAAGTCTCTAATTGGAGAGGAGGGGACACATTGAGTTCAGTTTCCGGGCTCTCCCCATGTTTCTGCCGCTAACCCTTTCAAACGTATCCATTCACCTCTACTCATCATGCCATTTGAAAGATCTAGCCTAATGGAGCTCTGCAGTGCAATGAAAGTCCAGGGGAACACAGGAAGGGTGTACAGGTGGAGCAGAACATTGTAGGTTTGGGTTAAGATAAAAAGGGATGATATCTTGGGGAGTGATACAGAAGTGGGCAGGCAGCATACAAGTGGCAACATCAAAAGGAGCAGGTGGTACAGAGAAGTATGGGGTGAATCAGAAGGGATTATGGAGAGAGGGTGATAAATTGCTAATAAAGGGGTGTATGGGCTGATACAGAAAGAGTCACGTAAACTGTTCAGAATGGATGCGTATTACAAGCGATATAATAGATATAGGTGGTAAAAAGGGCTGTACCTGTTGCTGCTGAAAGTGAAGTAAATCCACTGGGCTCATCTCTCCGTTAGTTTCACTGCTTGCGCTGCCTTCTCTTACTCCACCTCCATCAGACTGGCTGTTGAGATTATTGACCCCATTTTGATTTGCTGGAGAAGATCGTATAGTTTCTGAGGCAGATTCAACCATCATGACGTATTAGTAACACCTAAAAGCAAACAAAGAGGCGCCATAACTGTGAGGCCACTGAGAATGGAATAACAGCTTTCAACAATGGCCCATTATAAAAAAAAAAGTGTAGGGCTCTGGAAGACGTGTGTAAGTGGGAGGAACCACCAGAGTAGGAGCGCCGAGGTAGAAGAGCTCCTGGGGGCTGTGGCTTTGTTACTGTTATGCTGATAACAGCAAAATAAAACACAAAACCAGCTCCGTAAGTACAGGGCCCTGGGAAAAGGGTGTGCTACCCGTAGAGGGCTACAGAATGTGTCCATCAACCTAGAGTCCAGCAGAGGGACTGGGGTGTAGTGCTTTATCACTGTGCACATCAAGAATAGCCCAGATCTCTCACTTCACTGCATCATTTACTTCATCTTCTTACTATTCTTAACCCCTAAACGTGCCAGGAAGACAGAATGCAGATCCATGAAATAACCCCATTCTCTCCTGACAACCCCTTAGAACAAAATACCCCACAAAACCCCCACTGCTGATGAGAACAATGACCTCTCCATCACAGAGACAGTGGACATACCCCAAATCGTCCACCCAAGGACCACAGATGGTAGATTGCCAGTTCATACAATGAGAAAGATACACCACCCCTTCCATGCAATCCTATGGACCTACATCGGCTACTATTCCAAACCCCTGAGGCAAAACTTTCAATTATCATCACATAATCAAACATTTCACTGGTACTCCCGCACCAAACACACACGCACACAATATTAACATTAACCTTCCAGCTCAAAACTAGTATGCAGGCAATAAAGCAGGAATGCTAAATATCTAATAGACAGCTTCCATCTCAAAGAGATCAGCCAACAAAACAACTAATTTAATAACCACATACAGCCAACCTAAACATTAACCAGAGCCCATGTTCAAACGGCCGCCATCCTAGATATGAGAATTAGTGGACTGCATACTTATTCTCAGGCTAAAGACATCATACATATAGTCAGTGTATCTCATGGTCACAGAATTTCCGTATGAACCATAACATAATCTGACCAGAAAACTAATCTAGAACCAGGCCTGACTGCTGCCTCTTTATCCCAAAACTACTCTGTGACAATAGCATTCAACATAAACAAGGACATTGAGAATTATAAATCAATTTGTGAAGTTTCCATAGGCGACCCTTTTTTTTAATTTTATTTTTACAAAGTCTTTTTATTCGTAAACTTCACTTGTACATGAAGTTATCAGCAAAGATTTTTAATTGGATGAGAATTCAATTTGTAAGTTTTTCTCTCCTGCAAAATACACTTTTTTTGTGGGTTTGTTCACATGAAATGGTTTAATATCTTTGCCAACTTCACAATGAAGAGAAAAAAGTAATCACGAAAATAAAAAAAAGTTACAGCTTTCTAAATGCTGCATACTGCTTACTCCGTAAACATAACAATCCCTCTCTACATAGTCTGATGTTGGCTAGTCTTCCCCTCTCCTGAGGGCTCTTCCCTCCAAAGTGCAACATTGTTAAGTTCAAAGTCTGACACGGCTCAGTCTTCCCCAAAGGTATATTTTTGAACCTCTCAAGCCAGTAGCTGTGGATTCAAGTCGTGGCTCTACCACCTGGGTGCACTACTCTCTCCCATGACCAAGGGCATCATGTGAGGCTTTAAATGCCCCTGAGAAAAAGGCAGTATTTTTCCCTCACCCAAATAATCCGTTTCCAACAGGGGCCCTCCATCTATCGTTGATCAAGGTGTAATTGAACTCTACTCTTGTGTACAGGCTCTCGGTCTGGTCGGTAGACATCTCCTCTGCAAAGTATGCTAGGTGGGCTGTGATGCCTGTGGAGGTTTTGAGATGGGATCCACTCAGATGCTCAGTGCCTCAGGCTGGAGAATTCCCCACTTCCCTTCACGATTAGTCTCAGGTCCACTCTGCAGTCCTGAAGAGGGTCTCAGAATGGGGGTTGCTGCTTAGGTGCAGGGACTCGTGTGGGCTCTGATCCATGTGAAGAGTGATAAGCAGGTTCTCCTCTCCTTAGGTTTAATCTTTCCTCCTCCTCCTCCCTGGAGACGGGCTCGGATCAATTGCGCAGGCCCCGGTGGGCTCTGCTCATTGTTAAGGGTCTAAGGTGAGGGGATCTGACCTTCCTCCACTACCTTCCCCCATACATCTAATTACTAGATATCAGCTGATGCTAATGAGGATCAGGATACATTCCTTTTAATTGATGCAGCCTCAAGGCTCCATTGTCTACTTTGCCATCTTTTGTATAGAAAAGGAAAATCTGGGCATCCTTTTGATTGGTGAGAGAAAAACAAAAGATTCCCGAATATGCAGATAATACAGAACTTAAAGATCTGCTGCTTCACCATCCAAGCATGGGTCGCACAGTCCTACATGAGGCAAATCCACTGAAAACAGAGTTTATCTTGCTTGTCACAACAACAAGCATTTGCAATGCAATAGGTCTTGCATTGTCTTGGGTTAGAGCTATTGCCACTGTAAATTCATAACAGGACTTTCTTGCCACAAACTGATCAACCCTGCCTCATATTTTAATCTTTTCCTGCCATATAATTCCAGTGGCCAAGCATTTAACTAAAGCACTTCCATTTACCTTCTTCCTCTATCGTAAAAACTATACAATTATCATATAAATCTTTTATCATAAATAAATCAAAACACCATAACAAAAATATCATCTGGGACAGATTGGAGGGTGAAAGGAAAGAGAAAGTTGGGAGTAAAGATGGACAGGACAAGTGGTGTAGTAACAGGGTCCTGAGCCCTGGAGTAAGAAAGGAAAATGTTTGAGTGCAATTTGGGTAGGAAAATACAGCAGTAATTAGAGTTGAGTGGGGTCCATAGGTCTCTGTGCCCTGGAGCCACTGTACCTGTTGCTCCACTGATAACTAGCCCTCAGGAGAGAAAGTGGATGGGGTAGAAAAAAGAAGCAAAAGTAATACAGACAAAAGGAAGAAAGAAGGGGGTCATAAAGAAATAAAAGAAAGAAGGGAAATAAAGAACGAGAAAATTAAAACACAACTAAGAGAAGAAATAGAGCAAATGTGTGAGACAAAAGAAATAAAGGGAAGGAAGCTAGTGAGCAAAAGCTAACAAGGAAAAATAATGAAAGAAGTGTGAAAATAAAAATAAAAAAGGGAAAGGAGTAGAAATAAACAGTTGACAGAAAGAGCAAAACCGTTAACATGTGGATTTTAAGAGCTGGAAAGAGAAAAGTGGGGGATAAAAAAAAACACTGAGAGCCAACAGAGCAAAGAACGGAGTGAGATAGGTGAAAATGAAGATGGCGTCTAAGGATAGAGTTAATTGGCTCCCTCACGTCCCCATTCGGAAGTCAATGTGGAACAGCAGGGGGCACTGCAGAACAGCAGGAGATGCCTTAGCAGAATTGTATGTGAACCCCAATACAGCAACATAGGGTGCTTCAGATAAGGATTGGGGGTATTGGCAGAGCTGTGTCCTAGCCCAGTGCTGGACTAACAGAAAGGCAGCCGGTGAGGAAGGAAAAACGGAGCGCCATGTAACTCCTGGTATTGGAATAATGGGCACTGCAGGTTAGGTTGGGGTGCACTGACAGAGTTGTATGTGGGCTGCAGTACTGGAATAGTAACGGGCACACAAGGTCAGAAGTGACGTATGTTAATGGAGCTATGTGTGGAACCCAGTATTGCTTGCCAGTGTTGCTGAGTGTTAGCCTGGAGCCCTGATGTTCCCTGGTGAAGCTGTGAGTGGGGTCCAGTATGGGAGTGCCGCTGCCTCTGACCCACAGAAGCGAGGAGTACATAAGGGCGTGTGTGTGTATGAGCCTTAGTACGGAGAAGAAATATGCACTATTAGAATTGTTGGATTCTGGCAGAGCTGTGGTGGTTCCCATTAACAGTGGCATTGGATGTTAGGTTTGAGGTGCACTGGCTGAGCTGCGTTTTCCTCTTTTGGTTCCAATAGTGGCTTGGCAGTGGGACTGAATATTAGAATTGAGCTGCTGTAATAGAACTGTATGTGAACGGGGTCCTGTTATAGGAAAATAAGTGACCTTGCCAGGGTAGAACTGAGGTACACTGATGGAGCTGCACCTGCGGTCCTAGTACTGGATCAGCAGAGTTTACTGACTGTACGCACTGGGGTGCTCTGGCAGACGGCATGTGTGGGGTTCTGGCAATGGCACGGAATGTGTGAACTGAAGTGCACTGATGGAGCTGTGCCCAAGGTCCCAGTACTAGAACAGCAGTGTGTACTGACTGTAAGAAATGAGGTGCTCTGACGGACAGCTTGTGGGGTTCTGGCACTAACATGGCTGAGGGACTTGGAGTGTGTGAAATGAGGTGCACTGATGGAGCTGCACCAAAGGTCCCAGTACTGCAATAGCAGTGTGCACTGACTTTAAGAACTGAGGTGGTCTGGCAGACAGTATGTGTGGGGTTCTGGCACGGATGAGGGGCTTAGAGTGTGTGAGCTGAGATGCACTGATGGAGCTGCGTTCGAGGTACCAGTACTGGAGCAGCAGAGTGTACTGACTGCAAGAACTGAGGTGCTCTGGCAGACAGCATGTGTAGGGTTCCTGACACTGGCACAGCTGAGGGCTTGTAGTGTGTAAACTGAGGTGCACTGATGGAGCTGCTAGTGGGATCCCAGTATGGAGCAGAAGTGGGCATTGTCTCCAATGATTGCTCTCAGCACACAGGCAGGCACACTTGGTAAAGAAAATCCAAGCCAGGGCAGGAACCAGGCAGCTGGGAGAAGGTGCAGAGGGCTCACAAAGACCAAATGTGATAAATATAACAGCCTGATTTATAGCCTTGTTTACAGCTAAGCTCAGAGGAGGAATGCCCTACAAATAAAAAGGGAAGCTTCCCTGGACAGGAGCAGGAAACAAAGTAAAAAAAAGTCCACTACAGACCAGACAAACAGGACAAAGCGTAATTACACAGTAGTTGGTCCCTGCTACCACACAGAAGAAGCTAACAAATGAAATAGCTGGAAGCCCACAGAAGAAGTAAACAAGAGGTCGTAGGCTTACGCCTGACCTGAAAATAAGCTAAAAAAATGTAGACTCTCCTCGCTAAGAAGACATAGGCTGCATGGCAGCAGCTATACGTTCCTGCAAAGACAACTCAGACCTCCAAAGCATACCTTCAAAGCTGCTGTAGTGCCCTGGTCCTTTTACAATTATATGATGTCAATGCTTTACTAAATAAAATCTGCCCCCCCCCCCTGCACCCACCCCCCAAGAGTGAAAAACAACAAAAATAACCACATGTATGATGGAAACACCTTTGAACTACAGGAAATAGTTTAACTCCACTTGAAGGCTTAAATCAATTTCCAAGATCTGCTGCATCATATTCAAGACTTGTCACTGCAAACGTACATCTACATACCAGACTAGATCAGGATCTTTGGTGAGGAATGCAACACACAACCAAGATATTGGCAGGCTTGAAGAAGTGAAATGCAAAAAGGAAAACACCAGACAACCAACCTTCCGTTACAATCAGCCTAGAATCTAAGACACCATCCAAATACAAACATAACATACACCTTCGATCCTCCATTTCACTAAGACAGAGGCCATACTCTACAAGGAGCACTTTGCCAAGAACTAGCTACTTTCACTGCTTGCCCCCCATAATCACCAACATCATTATTATTGATTCCAACAAAAGAATCCAATTTTCTGTTAACCCAAACAAAGATAAACTGATACACATCATAACAGTGAAATTCAGACAGAAATCAGAAAAGTAAATAGAAGTCTTCTACCGATTAACCATAAACATATTGAAGCACTCATGTCTGTGTTAAAACGTATAGTGTTATGGTTCCTATATCCCTTTTTGCCAGTAATCAACATGCAATAGTCCTTATTTTCTCCACCTTTAACAAGTAATCCAGAACATAACAAGAGTGGTAGCAGCAGTTTTTTTTATTGCTCTCAGGTTTATTGCATCTAATACAGATGACTCAGCCAACACAAGTTTTGGACAAAACTGGACTTTTTCAAGGCTAATCGCGATACTACTATGCAGTGGTAGGAAGAATACCAGAAAAACCTGTACCATTCCAACGGCAGGCCTAGATTAGTTACAAATCTGCTATAGTCAAACAGCTAGTCACTTATATCAAACATATTAAATCAGTTCCGTCCATATGCTCATAGGAAATCTGCACATAGATAAACCCTTAGGTGAAACGTACGTCAAAAGTCTCAATTACGGACATTAGTAAGTCTCATATGTGTCACAGACCTTGATAAGTCCTGAGCCTTCCACATGGGCAACAGGATTCCTGTGTGTGTCCTATCCGGCAAAGTCTTCTACACAGCAGAGAGGAATGAATCTGTGTCTGCAAACTATCATTGAGGTGGTGATTATACCAGCAGATACCCATAAAGAGAAAACTGTATGTTTTTGGGGGGGTTCTTCGCTTCGGAGTTCGATACTCAAGACTGATGGCCCCCTGTGTTCAACATTCATTCAATTACTCCATAAAGGGATGCCAGTGGCTGCCTTCATCAGCCTCAACTTTTTGTGAGTTCAATGCTGTTGTATTCCAGTCTGTGTGGAGGCATTTGAAGCAAAACACACTTGCCCTCACTTTGTACTACCACTCTGTAAAGCGCTCCTTTGCTTTGTAGCTAGGTGTGCACTATATCAATACTCATATATACATGCAGGGAGAAAAATCATTAGGCCTATTGCTAAGGGTATACAAAGTAAAAGCGTTCATCCTCATTTCCTTAGTGGTCCCAGTCTGGGTGACAGGTAAAGCAACAACCTAGTTCGAGGGTGTTATTCAGAAAGAAATTAGTACATTTACAAGTAGTAGTTTTAACTCTACGGTTTCCATTAAGTTCATATTTTTTTAATTCACAAAAATATCCCATGGCCTAAAACACAAAAATATATTAAATGTATGGATTATATGCGCACGGCTAACTGTAAAACAGAGGATTATTTGCAGATGAAAAAACTACTAATTTACATAAATTAATTTTTCAACACAGAATGTGAAGAAATCTTTCCCTTAAAGCCGCCCCCCCCCCCCCTAAAAAAAATTTTAAAAAACAATTCGGGATGTTAGGATGCTTACTCCTAATTTTTTTCACTATTCGAACCATTTTTAGCACAACAGTGCACGAAATACGTGTGAAAAAAGCATTAACAATGATCGAGACTACCCAAAGGCTGGGGCGGGGTTGATCGTTTCACTGAGAGCACAATGTTCCCAATACTAGTTCAGAATTTATGATGGCAGAAAATCTGCTGTATTTTAGAACGTTCCATAGGCCCGAATGTCCGAGGACCTGGTTCAGGAATGGGCCATTTGCAGGATCGCTCGACTGGTGCACCTAAGGGTAAGTGGTGCACATAAATGCTGTGAATTGAACCCTATTATGGAGTCTCAAAGCAAACTGAGAAATTACAGTCTTCCCCATCCGTTAATCAGTTTGTAAAACTTAATGAAAGAGACAGAATGCCTGAAATTAAAATTTGAAATAAGACGTGTAAAATGTATTCTAAATCTACTTCAAACAGCGTTCAAGGAAAAATAGGAAAATATTAGCAAAAGCTGTGAAAGACAAAGGCTACATGGGCATAAAATATGTGATGTTAAGTGAGAGAACAAACTATGTTGAAGGCTTATTACTACCTCAATGCTAAATAAGTTATTTACTGTACATAGTGTGAATAGATGTTATTATGAATGAGATTAAGGGATGGGTTGAAATGTGAGCTAGTCATTTAGTATTTCTGTATATACGTGAAGACTTTCTGTGTTGTAGAAAAGTATGAATGTCCTGTATCCACCCCTTCACACCCACACCCACGGCTCGTGTGTGCTCTGTTCCTCTGTGAAGGGTGTCTGATAACCGGCCGTGCTCAGCCCGACCCCCTCCTCACATGTAGCCAACATTTCCACGGATCCTAGTTGTGCCTTCAGAATTGGCCCGTAGCAATCTCTGGCCAGAAAGAGGAGGAGGCCCCGCCGCTCAGATAACGAAACACACCTGGGCCCTGGGCTGGGCCACCTTGAGGCCAGGACTTTGCCCTTGTTCCACCAGACACAGATAAAGCCGCGCAGCAGGCAGGCAGGCTATGAAGGAGTTCTCGGCCCAACCCGCTCTCTCCCACCGGAATCTGGATCCGATACGGTGGTTGGTGAGGGGGGCCCTCAGAGCTAAAATGAATACTTTCCCGGCAGACTCTTGTAAGGGGGACAGACTTTGGCTTACGAATTCATGTCATTCAACCAAATGCATAAATCATATTGAGTAGGCTATCTAGGTTGAGCTGCACATCCATGCTTTGGAGTAAATTACAGAGGTCGAAGAGACCTGTAAACACATAAAAACTTAATAGTTTGGGTCAGCGAAGACGCCTGGTACAATGGGGCCCTGGACCCGTTTTTGTCTAAAACAGAACTTTTATATTTGTGTTTGAGTAGGCCTTGAACTAAAGGTGGAAAGTAAAAGAACAGACAGATGGCCAGCAGTAATGGAGGAGGTAAAATGAGCTGCACATTTAGACAAACAAAAAAAGAAAATGTTTTTTGCTGCCCATCCCTTGCAAAGTTGAAATGCTGACGAGTATCAACTTCCTGTTGATAGGATTGAACTCAGTGAGTAATATAGGGTAATGAAGGAACCTTGTAGGGTCGCCTAAGAGCTGCTGAACCAGGCCCACTCCCATAAATGAAACACTGCTCAGGGCAACGGTTCTGTCAAGGTGTGGTAATGGAATCCACAACGAAAGAAAAATGCAGCCCATGCAACATAAACCAAATTCCAGCACTAACAGGCCCAACTACCACAAGGTTAGAGACAAGTTACACTTTTTTAACTTCAATAAACCATTTTTCCACGAGCCCTTTCCTATGTGGGGGCAGATTTTGAAGGTTACACATAGGCATGGATGTCTCTGCTCATTTCTACTTACAACTAAGCTCTGACTAGGTACCTCGCGGCCTAAGAACCTGCTCTTTTGAGGCCTATTCCTACTTTAGCAAATTTAGAAAACGATTTTCCATCAATCTAGCCTTCCTTCCCAACTCACACAGCAGGCCTTCTTTGCCACTCCCAATGCTGCTGGCATGTGGCAGTACGTACACTCGCATAAAATAGCATACAGAACTGGACAGCAGGGAAGCAGCCACATAGTGGTCACCTAGAAAGGCTTTAGACCACGGGTACCACCATTTTCCATGGGGCCAAAAAGTATGAAGCATGGTGTGACAGAAGGCTGCATTGATGCTATCCGATTTTACAGAGGGGGTTGTTACTCGTGTGTAGGGGAAACAAAGCATGTACAGGGGTGGAATGTGAATCATTGAGGTTTTTTGAGGCTCCACTCCATACTGCCCTTTAAATTAGTCTCTTAGTCTCTAGAAGAGACCACGATTGTCTTATAATTGTTTTATTAGACAGCAGAACAGGTCAAGGTCCAATATGCAGATGGGCAGTGATATTACAATACAGGTCATCACAGGCACAAAGGAAATCTTACTGTGTTATCTTCAGGTGTGAAGTTACATGAGAAACCGCAGCAGTACAAGCAATACAATATAAAGTAAGCTCACATGTCAAGTGGGGGTAGTGCCAAGCAACAATGTATCATTCTCCCGATTTTTAATCTCGGGCTGGGTGGGTGCATAAGGGCCACGGTGGAAGCCCAGTTTATAGAGGCACTGCTGCCATATCTCCACCAGGATGGAGGACAAGACAGGGGGCGATGGCACAGCAGTGCTGAGGTATGATTTCAGTGGAAGCCATATGTCTCTAGGCCTAGAGGCGGATGGGAAAAAGTCAGCATAGAGTTCAAGGTAAGCATTACAGTATGTGAGTGATTGCGATTTTTGAATTTAGGGGCTCTGCCAAAAGAAGACACATAGATTTGACAATACTGTGCAGTGCTGTATCTGAGTTGCTGTCTCTTCGATGCACCTTGGAGTAAGCCTTCTCTGCTTGCTATCACTCTCCCTTAGGTGAGTCAAGTGACTTGATTATTGAATTGGAATCAAACAGAATCTTAGGCCTCACTATCTCCTCACACTTTTAGCCTTTTTATCTTTAAACATTAGGAGTGTTTAGGAACAGGCTCAGTTAAGGTATCATGTGATATAAAAACTCCTTCACTAAGACCCACAACAAGGAGTTAAATTCATGCAGGTGTACAGACACAACCCCCCAATCTCCACCACTAAACATGGTGCAGTTGCAAAGGTTTTGCCATGGTACTAGAAGACTTGAAATGTAATCCTATCTTTATCACTTTGCCAAAATACGCTTGTTGTGAACTCTAGTTGAAGCCTGGGTAGGTTCCACAACACAGCGGCATTTCATTGGTGAGACCCACTCACACCCAAGTTGTTGTGTAACAAGCAAGATATAAACTATGGAACCAGAATGCATGTTTTTTATTAATCCTACCCTCCTCTTGTAACAAATTGCGTGCTCTTCAGCAATCACTTTTAGAACATATTTCTCTGCCACCATTTTTTTTTTACATAGAGACAAAGAACTTAAATCCAACCAAACACCCTTTGTGATAGGAAAACTAGACTGTATCCCAAAAATCCTTTATTTTTACACACAGGGAGAGAACACCCATTCTCATATTATACTCTCTAAAATGTGGTGCAGTGAGAAGTTATGGACCTTGAAACAAGGAGTCCTCCACTGTGCTGTTGGGTCTGCCACTTCACCAGATTGTTTGATGATGGTCAAATCATGTATTTCTTATGTCTTTGTCCCCTTACTTGCAATTATGTTTATATAGGTGGGTAAGCAAATGTTTCGAGCCAAATGCCTGGCTCAGCCGGAGCCACTCTTGGATCCTTAAGTCAAAATAAGCTAGGACTTTATGTGGCTTCAGTCCGCTACCTGCACTCTAACCTCAGGCACCAAGTAACAAAAATAACGCATTAACGTTTGGTGTAAAAATAAGAGCGGGAAAGAACTATATATCTAGTGGCTGAATTGCAGGATGTGAAACAAGAAAAGCTTGGTTTCCCCGCTTGACAAAGTTGCACTATCCTGAGCAATAGTTTATTTCACGTTGCTTCCTTTTTCACATATGAGAGCATATTGAATACAATGAGTTCAGGATGTGCACTCTACAAAACCATCTCTTGTGTGTGATTTAACAGCCTAATGTTGGTCCATGTATAACAACCTGGGCAACAAAGGAGTGGATATGACAACTGACTAGCTTCTCGGTTCATAAATGGCATTGTCGTCCGGGTGTGGGGGCATGAATGTTTTTAAGTTTAGAAACAGTCATATTTAATAAACATATGTCAATGTAGTGATATAACCGGATATACTAAGGTAAAATGTTCCCACGCATTAAAGAAGTACACTTTTTTTAATTTTGAAGAATATCACATTTGTACATATTTGTTGCACGATGTCTTCAAACTTGAAGGAGTTCCTAAAGATATGTGCTGCAGGACACCTTCTATGCTTCTTTTACTTTACCTAAGTTAAAGTGTAAATGAGGGCTTGCCCATTTAACTTCTTTCTGAATGTTAGTGGTCAGTCAAACAAAAATCAGCCCAGTTCTGCTAATCACCAGGGGCCCACTTAAACGTAATGAGGGCTGTAAGCAGCCCCCAGACTGTACATTGAGAGTCCCTGCTCTGGACCGAGGAGTGTGTGTTGTGTAGCCTGAAAGGAACTGGGTCGTGAGGATTTATGAAGTTAAACCTGAGAGGGAGATGGCGGAAGTCTGTGGTTGGTGATATTTATGTCACGCAGTACTGCGACCACAAGGACACTTATATATGTAAAATGTATTCCTGGTTAATGGAAAGCTCCAGGATTACAGTCCACTTCCTTGACAGTTCTACAGTGCAGATTAATGGTGACCTGCCGAACCAACCTCCCGCTATTTCAGCACCAGGATCCACACCGCACTCTGGCAGACTTGCAGTGCAAAATGCAGTGCTGAATGACATGCAAAACTGGCAAAATGCTCCCAGTGCAGATCCAGTACAGACCGTTAGTATTGTCAGATACTTTCAGTGCAGAACATCCCTTAATGCGATAATCGTAGCGCAGGGAATACTCAGTACAGAGCATTACCCTATGAATTGACAGTGAACAACGGTAACCCTGCACTGTAGACAGTGCAGACCCTTGTCCTACTGAAGAATGATACTCATCGTACAGGTATTATCGCATGGTCTGATACTACCAACGAGATAATGCATGATGTTATCACATGGTGCAGTACTTTACAGACACCTACCTTTCACGACCTGGTGTCCACACTGCAGAGTAATATGACCCAGTTCGCACAGGACACCACCCCCCTGTCTGTTTGACATACAAACCATTATCAAAACCTAAAAGGGAGGATAGGATGTTCGCAGTCCAAATATCATACCACGGTGTTGAGATGAAGTGCAGAACATGCTCGTCAGGCAGGGCTCTGTCCTCTTATCCCATGGCCTACCATATGGGTAAACTGCCCCCCCCACCCCCCAACATGGGGGGGCGCGGCCCGTAAGGGGACGGGGCCTCCGAGGCCCAACGCTCCCCTTACGCACCGGAGGTGCACAAGGCTGGCCAGAACTTCCGCCTACAAGCCTCGCGAGGCGTGGGGGCGGAAGTATAGTCAGGAAGGATCATAGCAGCTGCGTTGGCCGCTAGCCGGATCCAGCCACCGCGAACCGGTGGGGGGGGGGTATTTAAGAGCCCCCCACAAGAAGGCTCGTCCTTCTTTACCGTTTGTGGCAGCTGGTTTTGTGCTGGGCCCGCAGTTTTCCCACACACCCTCTCCTTAGTTTAAGTTGTGAAGTAAGGTTTTATGCGGAAATTGAGGTATAAAAGTGACTAGAAACAACAGGGGGGTCCCCAAGGTTGGGGCCCCAGGAGGACACCAGGGATAGGATCCTGAAGTTCTGAACCAACCTGCGGATGTACACACCAGATCAAGGGGTAAGGGAGCAGATCACTGGGGAGGGGGGCATGGGGCGCCAGCTCTTGGCCGCCCCGTTACACCCCGAGACTGATTGGTGTCTGGAGGGGGGGGCGGAACCCTGAGTGTGAGGACAAGGAACGGTGTAGTCAGGGTAACCGCCCTTCCTAAGGATACAGGTGAGATATGGGTCACTTGTGTGGTCCAATGGTGGTTCAGGACAGGAAGGGATCCTGTCAGAAAAGATTTATGGTCACTAATTCTCATGACTTGTCAATATTTGTGTAATGTTTTTTATAAATGATGTATGACTTTATGCTATAATGATAAAAAGGTGTGTTACTAAAAACCTCTTCCAACAAATAAGATTGTCAGTCTGCGTATAGCTGGTGGGGGGGAGTGTGGGCTGTCTGGAGGCCTCCGGATCCTAACTGCACTGAACATCATCTCACAGTATAAAGCACTGTTCTAACGCCCTTCACCTAGAATACCACGCAACTTGCAAAATCTTTCCCAGACGCGGGTTTGGTGAGGGAAGGAAGGAAGGATGGCAGAAAGGCTTTCCTCAGAAAGGGGGCGGGGAAGGCTGGATTAGCCTGCCTCTGATTGGACGGTCGTCCTCACATGACCTCTAAATGAGCACTCAAAGGCGGCGTAGTTACTCTTTCTATTGTTTACTCTAATAAAACGTGAACTCAAGACGGTGTTATCATGCAGATTAGTGATTTGCAATGCTCGGTGAAATGTCAACATCTTTGTTTCAATTTCTGTACAGTTTTGCATGTGATAAATACAACCCAAGGTGCGTCAAAATACGAGCCACGGACTGGTGTACAGAGCCAGGGAGAAGGGTGCACAAGTCTGGAAAGCATAGGAAAGCACATGCCACGCTATGGTAGGATCCGCACAGTACCAGGCAGGTGCCATGCAGTGCAGACGGAAGTCCAGGCCATGGCGGATCGGTGTGTATCCTCGGAGCTCGTGGCGCAGAGGCACCCAGCGGATGGTGGGACTCAAAATGTACGCCGTCGTTTAACCATTCATCCTCCGGATAGCACTGCCGGACTATCCTTGGCTAAACGGACAACTTCATTTGAAAACGCTGCTTTTTGTGACCCATTCGAGATGGCGACTTTCTCTATTGGGCACTTTGCTTTACGTATTTTAGAAGAAAAAATGGCTTTTGCTATTATCTGAGCATGGCATTTGTAAAATTATAAGTTAGTATATGATACATGTTTGTACAAAGAATGCACTAAGGTGGTTATGATTTTCCTGTACCTACAAATTTACTTATTACTCTGCAAGGCTTTTTTGAGTGTGTGCACTATAAAATCACTAACTGGCACAACAGAAAACAATACACTACAATAATACCAATTGCTTAAAATAACTCAAATAGAAAAGGGAAAGTTTAGTCTGTCCGTAATTGCAGCAGGCAGTGGACCTAGGGAAGTTTGTCTACCATTGCGGCATGAGGGGTACACCACGACTCCCGTATGTGGGTATACATCGGGCCATACTTATAACAAAGTAAACAATTATTTACAGAAGTCAACAATTTAACAGAGGTCAACAATGGCATATCCTAGTGCAATGCATAGTATTCAATGATTGTACTGACAACCACCTGGTAACAACTGTCCCAAAACATCTGTGCTCAACACTACCACCCTACACACCAGTTTTGGAGGTGGCGATAACGGGCAACCATCTAAGAACACCAACCTAGACCTGCATAGGTCTGCAGTGAAAGAGTCATGAGCAAGAGTGTTCTGCCCCAAAAAAGAAAGTCTAATTATCACAATCCCCCCCCCCCCCCACAATAAACACACACACACACACACACCTGTAAAAACGGGACAGTTATTAATCTTCAAGCAATAGTCTAACCAAATGAGACTGCTGCGGACTGTTCAGAAAAGCTTGTGACTGGGCTCCATGATAGCATTAAAGAGCTGGGACCCAGGTGTTAACGAGTGTGTCCACCACAAACCCCTAATCATCAGCAGAAGGCTAACATCTAGGTCAAACATCCCCAGGGGAGAAAATCCAAGAAACCAAGCCAGCTAATGGGAGGAATGACAGACTGATGCCTGAGGGGCTTGAGAGACCCCTATTGAGAAGTGCGACACTAAGCCATATTCTTCAAACCAGACATGACAGGGTAGTAAATAGAACAATGTCCCTCAAACCAGACAGGTGACATAACCACATGCTGAGCAATATCCTTCAAACTAGGCTCGACATGACAACACATTCAATAATATCTTGTACACCAGACATGACAGGGTAACAAGCAAAGCAATATTCTTCAAACCAAGTATGTGACATGAAGACACGCAACAGTATCCCTCAGACCAGACAGGCGACAAGCTGACACACCAAACAATATTCTTCAAACCAGAGAGGTGACATGGTCACATGCTGAGCAAAATTCTTCAGACCAGACTTGTGACATAATGACAGGCAGATGTATGTCCTTCAAACCAGGCAAGGCATGATGACACACTGAGCACTACCTTTCAAATGAGGCACGGCAGCTTGTTGGGTAAGATCCTTCAAGCTAGACACAACAATGCGTTAGGCAGAGCAGTATCTCTGAAATTAAACATGAGACAGAATTCCTTTTCCAGACTTGTAACATGTTGATATATATATAACACTATGGCTCGACCAAACATTTGACATGGCAACAGACGCAGCAATATCCTTCAAACAAGACATGTGACACGGTGACACGCTGAACAGTAGCACAAACCAGACCACTTAGTGACACACACAGAGACCTTCAAAATAAACATGGCATGGTGTAACACAGAGCTTAATCCCTTAAACCAGACATAGCATGTCGACATGCTGAGGAATATAACTCTAACCAAGCATGTGCACACAGAGCAATATCCTCCCAAACACACATATAACAGTGACATGCAGAGCAATATTCTTCAAATCAGACAAATTATGACACACACAGCAATATCCTTAAAAAAAAAAACAGACACATGACAGCATCGCAAAGCAATATCCTTCAAAGCAAACTTGGAGCATGATGACATGCACAACCATAACCTTCACTCAAGATGTGACATGAACACAGACCAATACCCCTCAAACCACACATGGCGACAGATAGAGAATATCCCTATAGCATACAATACCGCAAAACAACAACCATGCCACCAAGTGCTACTTAAAGAAATTTCCCTCGAACCAGGAATACCACGGCAACATGCTAAGCAATAATTCTCAACCCAGAGATGGACGGATTGACAGAGAACAGTATCACGTTCAGGACACCTCTGGCCTGGGATGCACTCATATCACTCACACTGGCTATCTGACGTGAAAATAGGAGCCCTCATACTACACTTGCATCACAGGTCGCACATGCAGTAATATCATTGAAACCAGATGATACATTGTAATACAAAAGATATATGTGACATCTTGACTACTTTTACATATCATTCAAACCAGCAATTTATCTTTTACCTAGCAAACTTTCAATCCATTTTTCAACTCTTGGAATGGAAGGTTTGCTCAAACGGATGATCGTAGTGCACTGAAGGGAGAGGCCCTACGAGATTAAAAATCAAACCCTTGATACAACAAATAGTGCATTGGATCAGATTTGTAGGTTTTGGTTCACTGATTTTAGATTCTGTGCAAGAGTGTGGTCACTTAAGATGTCAGAGAGGTAGTCAGACAATATCCCATTTACAGCTTTAAATATAAGCATCAAAAGTTTGCATAGGGCCGTGTGTTTTGCAGATAGTTAGTCCAGGCTGGTAGTGATATGACTGGTGACGGTCCAAAAGTAATCCAGCCTAATAGGACTAGTAAGTGTATTCATGTTTCAGCTGTGTTCAAATGAATCAGTGAGTGGATGCTTCATTTGATTAATAGCCAACAATATGCTGCAATGAATGTGGAGGTTAGAAAACATTCCATAAGCTTGGAGGGACTGATCACAATGCCACGGTTTGTGGTGGAGGAGGTGAAAAGTAGAGTGTTGATAGGAAAGTGCAGAGTTAGTTCCAGAAATAGGTGCAGATAAGAAAAGAAAATAACCTCTAAATTACATGACGTCGACTACAGGGACAGTAGAGCCATCCATTAGTGTATGGTGCTCAGATAGTCATGTGTGCTTGACTGGCCAAAGGGGGAGAAAGTAGTAAAAGTGAAGGTGATTTCATTGTCATTGGAATAGACATTGTATGAGAACCTAAACGAAGAGATGATGTCACCAAGGGAAGGGGTATAGAGAGAAAAGGACAGGACCTACAAATGAACCTTGAGGGACACTGAAGTGAGGTGGATGCAGATAGCTTGAAGTCCAGGCAACAGAACTGCCAGAAATTTGAAAGGAAAGCTATTAGGTGGATAGTCCTACGATATCCAGAGTGTTAAGCAAGCAAAATAAGGTGGGCTCGTCTACAATATCAAATGCAGCAGAGAGGCGGAGGAATTTGAGCATGAATTGAAGGTGGCTGTGATATAGGTTATGTTGTTTTTTAAATGAGTGAGTGTGGTTTTCACATAATGCTATGTAAATTGCCACCAACTGCAGCAATTTTAAAGCAGAGGTTAAATGGCAAGGCATGCACAATATCATTCAGAGGAAACGTGCAAAGACGTACTTATTTTACATGTGTGTTATTTGAAAAGCACGGCCATAGCCCACAGGCAGAGGAGCACTGTACAAGGTCAACGGCAAAGATACAGTCAACAAGTGATGGGGAATAATGGGATTTTGAAAGTGGAGGAGGACTATTCATTTTACATGATTCTTTTTTTTGTAAATAGCCATCTCTTCTGCTTTTTCCTAAACTGGTACAGGCAAGTACTATACCTGGAGCTGAGCATATATACTATATCACTCCCATATCTACAACTGGTCAGGAACGACATCATTCCCCACTTTACAGCCTGGATCAGTTCCCTTCTAAACTCACTCAACCTGAAAAACAGTTGCAAGGTTGTGGGACTGCATCATCCCACTGTTAGACCCCACCTGAGGCTGTAGAAAATAAATAAATAAATCACACAGAGGGCTCAGCTGACCTCAGATGTTGAGACCATGTAAACCGAACCTGATGTACAGGGATGACATCACCCACAACATCACATTCAAGGTAGTGGGATGACTAGCCCCAAGGTTACACCCAACATCAGGTGAATGGAACTGGATTCCCTCCCACGTTACACCCCGTTGGAGTACAGATGCAGCGGAACCTCGTCACCCACAGGCTATACTTTGCTTTATGCAGGGAGACAATTAAACATCCAAGCTTCAACCCTCCTGATGTGATGAGATCACATGCCCAAGCTAGGCCCATATCTGAAGCACAAGGAGCACATCACAACAACGCAACTCATGGTTTGATATCTGGTTAGCCCAACACTACAACTGACCCGGGTAAGAAGGAACCCTCAAACCATTGCTACAGTCCTGAGGCAGTATGACTTCCAACTTTACGTCACATTAAAAGCAGCGTGCAAAATCATGCCCATATTGCACATGAAGAAATGGGATCACAAAACCCTATGCTACACCAGTCCCTAAAAGTATCACATCACCTCCTTTGTACCTAAAGGGACTGTATTTACTGATCCTTGCTCCAAATCAGATCCTGGACGCTACCTATGGCTCCAAAACACAAACACCCTCGGGTGTAAATGAGTTACAAACAACTGCTTCCTTAGCCTACTACCTATCCAAGTGTTCACATACCTTATGGGAAAAACTTCACCAGTAACCAGCCCCAATAGATGAATGGACTGGGTTTTAGATCTGTGCACACATATAGCTCTGGATGAGTTACATCAGCTAGTGTAAATAAGACCCTGTATATATGTGACAGGTGAAATGATTCAAGACTGTGGGGAGGGCGAGTGGATTGGGTGGTTCCTTATCAGTACTGAACAAGTTGCTTCTTGTAAAAGAAGCTGAAAAACCACATCTTTTCAAGTGGATAAATGAAGGGGATATGTTGATCTCTGACACAATGCTATTCTGGGACTAAATTTAGGTGATGTGAAGCTGCTCAGTCTTATCTTGATTGATTTTAATAAGGAGCATGTCGCAGCAAACTGGGAGAAAAGAGTATTCAGTTTGAGGTGTATACTTTATTATGTTTAACAAAACAATTATATCATTATCCTTGAGGAATTTGCTTATGTTCACCTTTTCCTCTACTTACAGCCCTTCAACCCCAGTTACAATCACCCAGTTACGCACCACCTTGCTGCACCAATCCATTCCCTGCACGTACTCTCAGACTAAAAGGTCACACTGAAGTGGATTTTCAAACCCCATTCTCCAAGAGTCTGAACTGCGTTGTATCACCAAAGTAGTAAAATCGCGAAACTACCATATTTAAATGCATTGGGTCCTTGGCAAAGATTCACAGTCATTTCAAGAAAGAATTAGTTCAGAGGTCATACTTCGAGTGTTGAGTTAGTTCATGTTAAACCTCAGATATGTAGTATGATGTTATACCCAACACTTCATACTTCACATGATATCAGAACTCTCTGTCTGAGGTATGACATAAGGACTAAGGGCCATATGTACAAACACATTTTCCCATTGACACAGAATGGGAAAAACCCTTTGCTACATCTGGCCCTAACACCTCATATCTGAGGTATGACAGAAGCAGCACTCCTGAGGTATGACAATGATGGGATATCAAAATTAAAAGTCCTGTGTCACCACAACAAAAAAAACAACAAGCATTTACAATGCAACGGGTCTCATGTTTGCTCATGTTAGAGCTGACAGCGTTGTAAACTCCTAACCCGACTTTTCACCTATGGCAAAAGTGCATTTATGTATGTAACCCGAAAAAGTGCAATTAACTATGTAAAGCGCTCGACTTCTGCCAAGCGAAATTGCGCTAGTAAATTAGAGAAAAAGAAGTCCACGAGCCGGACAGAAAACAGCGAGCCTCGCATGTTTTCTGTACTTGGTCGATGCCCTCGAGGAGGGCTAGCCACCGGAAAAGGCATGACGTATGCATTCCTTCGACTAATGAAAGCAAGCAGATTTTATTAGGCAAACCCATGAACCAATGAAAAACACTGACGTGGTGTCGACAGGGCTCCGAGCCCTTTTCTAAACCCTAAAGTGCCTCGCTGCGATACGCATGCGCGAGCGCATGCAACGCAAGCTCGACCCTAAAAATATATTTCGTGTATAGAATAAAGAGATCTCAACCAAATGCCCCAAAATACTATGCACACTGGACCTGATAGTGACTAGACAAAACGTGGTCAGATTATGGGGTACAAATCCCAAAATCGTCCAGAGCTCAAACTGTGGAAAAAAGTTATGGGCTGGTGTATGCAGGCTGAAAAATGTGTGTGTGACAGTAGGGAATTCGCCCCCGCTACCCCAACGGGAAGCATGGAGGATGTTGTGTATCAATGGAATGCCCATTGATACAGAACAAAGCAACAAGGTGGCAGCAGTAACCCCCATCCCGGACTAAATCACAGTGTATGTCAAGAACACGCGAGAGGCACAATGCCATACCATGTGTTATACTTAAATTGTGGCAAATGTACTTATGACTGTTTAGTTCTTTTGTGAATATTACAGAAAATAAATACAAAGTTAAAAAAAAAAAAAAAAAAACCTTGAGACTCTGAGATGTAACATTGGAACCAAGACTCCATAATTTAGATCTGACATCGTCTTGGGGGGCATCTCCTAAAAACTGATTTCAAATATAGCAGCCTTTGATCTGAGACTGCTCTGCAAAGTAGGCGGAGTCTTAACCTCAATACCCTGGAAGCCAGCAGAAGTGGTTTTAGTTTGGAAGAAGATGATTATTTTTCTTCACCCCATAAAAAATATTTTGCACTTTTTAACATCTATGGAGTTGAAAGGCTAAGAGCCATAAACTGAACAAAATAAATGCTCTAACTAATGTGGATCAGAAGAAAGTATGACAGCCATGGGCATGAGTTTGGTCATTACAGATAAAAACAGGGATAGGCCTACTTCGGTTCTAGTTCTTGTGCATTCCAACAATCCATTTGAGGATTTACTGTAGGATTAGTACAACATTGCGTTTTTTAATTAGGATTTATTGGGTCTCAGCTGTGACTTCACTATCAACATGGAGTGACTTGTCACTAACCTGCTTGATGCTCTGTCCAACAATTTCACCTGCTGTTGCCGATTACAATGTCAGCTGAAGTTCTTATTGACAATTCCGCCATCTACCAAAAGCCGAGTGAAGATTTTCCAATTAACGCCTTAACACTCTCTTAGTAAGTGCAATTAAGGCACCCAGGGCAGCTCCAAGCCTGCTATAGATGTATCAGACAAGCAGACAGCACTGTAACACACTATTTACAAGATGCAGGACCTCAAGACTCGTGTTCACAAGCAAAAGACACCCAATGAATCCTCGTTCACAGAAAGCGGATACCTCAGTGACCTCCCAGACATGCTGTCACCCACAACTTCACAAAAGCAGAGACCCCCCCCCACTCACCGAAATTTACTGGGCATCCTCACAGCTTTCTCTGAACAGATAGGCACAAAAGAACAGCTCATTGGACACTGGCTCATTCATACGGCAACACCCATCATCTGCTCATTATATTTGGGTAAATTTGGGGGGCTATTTACTTCAATAAAAGACAGTTTAGCTTCAATCGCATTTGTTGAGGAATCACCATCTTTGGACTGCTAAACTACCATAGGGTAGATGTTGAAATTGTGCATGTTAATATATTAGAAGAGCAGACCTAAAGAATTTGTATTTATCTGAGCTGCACTTTAACAACTCTGCACTAGAAAAGTGGAGAATGGCACCTGTATTCAAGGTTCAGACAACTGGGGTAGGCTCTTGGCAGCATTTGGCATACGCCAAGAGCTTTTCTTCTTGCTCTATATTTTGGGACCAGAAAATTGAGCCACTAGAACCTATAAACTATCAAGTAAAAGCATCAATTATCATCGAAGCGTTTAGGTAGTCAGATCTGTGGTAAATTCATTGAGTAATAAAGGATGAAAGGCTGAGTCAGCCTCCCTTTGCAAGTTTGGAACATGAAAGTAAAATGGAGGCCTGAGACAAGTGCACTATTCTACGTAGCCAGTTTATCTGGATATAATGCCACTGCAGGCTCTGCATTGATGGCAAACGGGCACACGCTGGCGCAGTGCGCGACTGACATACCCACTGCGGCCCGCCGCCTGCCAACCTCTCGAAAAGAATTAGAAAAAACAAAAAAAGGAAAGCCAGCCCACTCCATCTCATTAGGAAGGTAAACATGAGAGCAGCTAAGTGTCTAATTAAGCTCTAATTAGTCCCTGCTTGTTACTAATGCAAATTAGATTACGCCGCTTAACTACAGCATGTCCACAACACCCTTGTTAATTGCGGCCTTTGAAATTAAATTACTCCCTAATTAGCATATGAAAGCCATTGATTCTGAGCCAGGAAAGATGAGGGCAGTGGAAGCTCAATGCCAAGTTTTGTTAATAAGGGATCCTAATTAAATAGTGACGCGTAAGGAGGGGTTGCACTTCCATTTCATAGCCATGTTGTGTGTCGCTAAAACCTGGCATGGGAAAGGACTGGTACGTGAGGGCAATGAGGAAGTGTCACATCTCACATCTTCATGGGAATACCATAATTCAGCCAATCCAGCAACAGCCATTTCTGGTCCTTTCACTTCCTAGCCCTGCTTTTTCTTGTTCCAGACTATATTTTTCAAGACAGCCTTTAGGAGTCGGCCACCTACTGGTACAAGCTATGCAAGGCCAAACCCCTATCAGGGACGCCATGTCCAGACCCAATCGCTAAGGCAGCCATTGCCCAATCAGCTCGTTAAAGCCCAGCCCTGGCACTTTTAAGGTGAGGCAATTCCAGTCCAACCATTTTTTGATCCTTGCCAACTAAGTCTCTGCCAACTAAACAATTAGGCCTACCCCTTTTTGGACAAATCCCTTCTAGTCCCATTCATTCCTATCTCAAGTCTTTCCTGGCCCACAAATCACCCCTTTGCACCTTTGCTGTCTCGTTCCTGCGGCCTTCAAACACTATCTGAAAGACTTAGCCTTTAGATGCCCATGCTACACTAAGCAGAATGTGAGCCACCTGGGCACTCTGTGATCCTGTCCCTTTCGAATCCATGCCCAATGACAACTGCTATGCCAGAGCAAGGACTGGGCAATACTCTGTGGACTGTGAGTTCAAGAGATTCCTAAAGCCTCCTTTCAGGTACACACATCACATCCGCACATCACATCTGCACGACTCCAGCAAAACCAGTAGACTGCATGTGCAGCAAATCAAAACCCCCAGCACAACACAGATGTTCAGACATATGTTATACATAACTCATATTCATAGGTCAGATAGCACTTCCTGGTGGTTATGCTTTGAATTAAACATCTGCATGCCACTTTTCGCTCATTTTCAGGTCGAGCACGCAAGCGCTCTAAAGTGTTGTAATCCATCTGTGGCCTTTTAACAAAGCCCACCGCACGCTCATCACTATCAATCGTTCAAGGGCTTGCCTTTCAAAAATCCTTTATTGTCATTGGGAAATGCCCTTCTTGGGTCAGATTTGTTACCGACTTGGCCATCGACTATTACATGGATAATTGTAAGACTGTCGATACGTTTGACTGCAAGCTAACTTCTTTTGCCTTTTGTGTTTCTCCTTCAAGCTCATGGTGGCTGTGGCACTTAGAATTGGCTTGTTTATGTCAACTGTTTTACTTTTCATTTTTAATTTATGTGGCACAAAAAGTCCAGTTAGGAATTTACAACACTAATAGCTATAACTCGAGCAAACAAAAAAGACCCACTGCATTGCAAATGCTTGTTATTGTTCTTTTTAAGCAGGCATCAACAACATTCACTACCTCATCTTTTTTTACCAGTGAATTTTCAATGGCACTCCATCTCGTCACCCACTTCAAAAGAAACACTCATAAGAAACAGACATTATTTTAAAATAGCTCTGATATGGGGTCCATCTCTTCGACTCTCCACCTTAGCACAGATATGGTATTCCCAAATATATGCCCCACCCCACCACTCCACACTGCTACTGATTCTGAATCTACACCAATACCCACAGTTCGTCAATAAGACCGCTTATATAATCCTAGACTTTTCAAACCGTCCTAACCACTGGTCCTTCTACCCAGTTATCTGTCAGGTGACAGGTTCAATCCAGTCTCCTGAGTTCATATTATTGGCCTGAACTAACATATTTCCAACATGGCCATAAATGCCCTATAGTCTGCTACCATGGCACCCAACTGCAATCACAATGAATAAGAGCCACAGATTTTCATCCACTTGGCAACAGTCATGCCTATCAGGCGAATAGATGCCTAAGCAATTTGCAAAGCCTTCTGCCATTTAGCTTAATGAGGCTATCTGGTGAATGCTGTCACAACAGCCCTAAAAACCGAAGCAGATATCGTCAAACCAGCATCACTCTGGCATGCTTATGGTCGGTGATTGTTAGAAATGCAGGACGGGGTAAAGAGAACTTTTCTCTCTTCTTAACTGGATGGCCTTTCGACACCAAAATCGTACGCCCGCAGCTTAATGAATACATAGTAACCGAACAAAGAAAATGGACAAGATCACTATACCCTTAACACTTCACAAGCAAAACAGGATCAGCAGTGGTAAGAGGTATCTCTTGTGCCATCCACTCGTTTTTCATTAAACCTGATATTTGCTGCTTTTCTTAAACTCAAATGCCAGTGCATCTTTTGAGCAGGGTGAGGGACAGAGTCATGCCTTCTGTATACCAGATATTCGAGGTCTATATTGGCTTTTGTTTGGAGTGGACTCTCTACCAAAGCACACATGCGCGCACGTGACCCCGGTACCCGGTTTACGTGTAATAAAGTTGTGTCGTTGAGAAACAGGTGGCGCCTACAACTAGGGAGGAATAGAGGGAGCTCACCAGCACTAGGGTGGTCAATACAGGCAGTGAACAAGCAAGAGACGACTGTTCACGTCCCGAGAGGGCAGCTCTTAGAGAGAGCCATGTCTTCCCCTTTCTGAATTAACGGCCAATTAAGTGTAGTCACTGGTCTAGCGTCACAGAAGCACAGTGCTGTACTCACAGTTGTTTGGGTGCCTTTTTTGATCCAGATCGATTTATCATGGACGAAGGCAGGGTATTAATTCAGCTCCGGAAACGAGCAGCAGCAGCTAAAGTTGGGGCTGGGTGGCAGCTGAAAGTGTTAACGGTGGCACTCGGACTCGGGCCTTGGCTGCATGACATTGGGCGGTGCTAGCTCTTAGTGGTTACTCTGGCTGGTGGCTGCCTGAAGAGCAATAGGCTTGGGCTAGTTAATAACTAACAGGTTTTACTCTTTGGTCAACTCAGAGGAGAGAAGAGGAGGGGCCTCCTCTCACTCCACTGAGTCACGCTCATTCTATCTGCTGCGTTGAAATACATGCAAAGGCAAGAATTTGCTAAGTGAAAAGGTATCTTTCAAGCAGGCACAACTGCCGTCAGAAAGAGTCTATACAATGCCAGGCATTGACCAACCCAGAACAAGCATCAGTCAACTCAACAATTGGCACCATCCAACCCTAAAATCATCTTGCACCCACATACCAAGCATCCACCAACCCTATAGACTTAATATATTATTACAATAAGCACATGCTCTATAAATGAGGATTAGTTCCATAACTAAGGCCCGGCAATGGAGATGGCCTCTGCAGTTAAAAGCAAGGATGTACAGAATTCAGAGGCATTTCAGGCCACTGCAGTCTGCCCTAATGTATTTTCAGGTTATAACTTTGGCAACCAATTTTTTCAGGTTTTATTTCCAGCTGATAGAAATGGGCATGGGGGATGAAACTCGTGTTGGCGGTGAGACTGGTGGGTGTTGGTAGGATGAAGGAGAGGGGCTCGGGTATTTGGCCTTTTTCGTTTCTAGATGGAATCGCGAATGGACCCTACCGAACACTGCAACCACAATCTTTTGTAAAGATTTAATACACTACAAGAGGGATCCTATTTGTATTTGTCTTCCTTTCCTTGCCGTTGTGGTGACGATATGGCCAACATCAGAGTAGGTGGTGAGATGTTCTTTTGAGACGTCACAAGCTAGTCATTTTAGAAACCTGAGGCAAAAAAATATTCACGCAAGCAAGGGTTTTATCAAGCTACCTTGTGGTTTTGATTCATCCGAGCTACTCCTACATTGTTGGAGCCATGGGGTTGAAAGTCCATTCCCCAAAAGGAAAGCAGCTCACATTAGGAAATCTGTTACAGGAAACCCACACCCACTTCCTTGGCTGCATAATCCTGGTCTCCTTTTTTCAAAAAGGCTTTTCTATTCTGGGTGGGCTGGTGACAGTAATGTCACTTCTAGTGTGCCGCCCACCACCTGCACTACACCAACGGAGGCCTGGAGTTTTTCCAATGGCAGTGAACAAAATGTTCCTTGACGTCTCTAAGTCTGCGTATTATTCCTGGGGAGAAAGGTTCTTGGACGGTTTTGAGTGCTAAAAGCTTATTTTTTCCTTTGTGAAATCCGATATTTTTGCATTTTTTTGGTTGTTGTTGCAATGGTTATGGTTTTATCCTGAAGAGATTGCTAACCCTGACACCAAAAGATGTTTATCACCGTCAGGAATGGTCAGTGCTTAATTTGTAAAGGAATGAGTGGTGGTGCCCAAACCTCTACTCAGAAGCCCTGCTGGTGTTATTAACTGTCAGCACGCCAAATACCAAGGCTGGGTATTCTTGAATTGAACTTATGCCTCTTTAATCCACTACTGGACACCCCCTTCATCTTTATGTCACTCTTGGGGCTTTCTGCTTTCTCCCTTTGTGACAATTTTTCTGTCTTTCTTTTCCTCCTCCTTTCTCCTTGGTGCATTTTTAAAATCTTTTGTTCTCAGAAAATGTGTGATGAGGAACTAGAAGTACCAGTCCCCAAAAATGAGGGCTGGTAGCCCCCAGCTGCTCAAATTAAGCACCAGGAATTGTGCAGAGATGTTTGGTAGTCTAAACAGTATTTGCTGCAAAAGGTTTCACTATACATCAGGGTCACTGGAATAATGCAGCAAAGTGCAACCAAATTATGCAGCAGGGTTGACTAAATTATGCGTCAAGAAAAGGCAAATTAAGTGGCATAATGCAGGTACAGCTTGTGATAGTTTTACTTCATTAAATTGACATTCTTACACATGCTAACACTGTTTTGGCAAAGATTCCACCTCATTAGTACAAGTTTAACACTCAAAAACAGCAATATGCATCTGAAAGGAGACCAGTCAACCTCTGCGAAGGGCTTTCAATGCAGAGCAACACGTGTCACCATGTTTTAGTAACTTTTGATCCGTCTGACCTAGAAACTAAGGTTTTTTGTTAAAATCTGCAAACTATGCAGCATTGGAAGGACTGGGTGGCAGACCCACGATTACCAGCGGCAGCCGCCCCAAATCTCAATGGGGGACTGAGCGGGGGTGGTCTGTGTGAGAAGGAAATACAATTTAAAACAACACTCACCTTTCCGTTCCTGTCGCCGCCTCCTGCCGCCTCGCTTGCCACTCCTCTTCTGGTGTCCCAGCACTCACTGGGACACCAGCACAGGCTTCCCACCAATCCTGGTACTGCTTTTATACTAAAGCTAGCATGAAAGCAGCACCAGGATTGGTCGGAGCGGCTCGGACTGTCACTCAGACACAGCCCTGGGGCATGTGCAGTTTCTCCAGCCCGGCTGTTAAACACAGAAGGGCTGGAGAAACCTAAGTGTGGATGTGTGTTTGGCCTGCCTGAGACGGCTGGCCAAACACATATGCGCACTTAGGTGCACTCTCTCCTCCTCCCCCTCCCACGGCACAGCCCCTCCCTGTACTGCTGGCTGAGCCAGCAGATGAAAAATAAAACAATAGTGGTACTATTGTTTTATTTTTTATCTCCTGGCCAGAGGGGTGATATTCCTCCACTATTGCGGAGGAGCCACCCCTGATGATTATGCAGAAAATGCAGCAGCTGCAGAGTTGCATAAAAATAAAGAGTTTTCATGCTATTTCTTGTTACATGGCTCCCCCCAAAAATTGCTTCCTTACCTTTCCCTATAGGATCAGTGCCCCGGAACACAATTTGAATTCCTAATTGCAAATTTGAATTTGTATGTATGTTATTCATGAGCCAATGCATTGATAATATCAAAAGCATATTGTTTATCCGTGGCTGATCTCTCCTCTATAGAAGTGGGGAAAATAGTGAACGACTGCAACAACTTAGCCACTCTTGTAGCAGATTCTGTTGCTGCCTTGAACTATTTATTAGACATCATTTATGAATAAATATAAAAGGTTAATATCTGCATAATTTTCCTCAGTGTGGGTGAGGCTGGAAGGTAGTTGGGGGGTGGGAGGAGTAGCTGGTGGGAACAAAGTGTGGGAGGGAGCAGATTGTTTTTGCCACTGACTCTGTGATTATGACTTGCCATTCCGGATTCTCTCCTGGGCACAGAGTTGTTGGCAGATACC
This sequence comes from Pleurodeles waltl, assembly GCF_031143425.1. Lineage (NCBI taxonomy): Eukaryota > Metazoa > Chordata > Amphibia > Caudata > Salamandridae > Pleurodeles > Pleurodeles waltl. Next base: position 419,097,187 of record NC_090445.1, on the reverse strand, counting down.
GGGAGTGCCCTTTATGTAATAACTAACAAAAATGTTCCCTACCTACATGGTTCTTTGTTTTTTATTTCCACCTGGGGACATCATAGTTTGCATGTGTACAGCCCATGCAAATATCACCCCTCGGGATAATGGAAAAACTTTTTTAGCTTCTATTGCTTTTGAGGTCATCTCCACCAACATAAACCGAACCGGTCCTCACTGACAAAGTTATCTGTAAACTCGGAGGTACATTCCAAGAAAGAAAGAAAACAGATACACTTTTAAAGTTACCTGGCTTCACCCTGATCACATGGAAATCAAATGAAGACGTGGGAGAGACAGAACCTTGATACTGTGTAGTCAGCATTATTATTATTAATCACATTTATAAAGAACAACTTGGACCAGCCTACCTTAACAACAGACTCAGCTTCTACACACCCACCCCACAACTCCGCTCTTCTAACCTCGCCCTTGCCTCCATCCCCCGCATCCGACGCAAATCCTCTGGCGGCAGATCTTTTTCCTACCTCGCCGCCAAGACCAGGAATACCCTCCCGTCTGACCTAAGACAGATCCAGGACCTGCTCACCTTCAGAAGACACCTCAAGACCTGGCTCTTCGAGCAGTAGCAGCACTCCCCCCCCCTTTTTTCCCCAGCGCCTTGAGACCCTCACGGGTATGTAGTGCACTTTATAAATGTATTGATTGATTGATTGATTAATTAAATGTATCCTGGCACCAAGTCAACCTTACCAAAAACTTGATCATCCACAGAAAAACACTTTTCAATCCGTCTCTAAGGCACATACTTTATTTCTATCTTTCTGATGCACAATTGTCTGTTTCAGAAACAGCCAGGTTTTCAGATCCTTCCTAAACTGAAGGAGGCTCTTACTGGCTCTTAACGGGGCTGGCACCTTGTTCCACAGCTGTGCTGCCCTCACTGAGCAGAAGCATAGTTTCCTTGATGATATGTAGTGTTTGAATTTTCTTTGTAGCAGCCTAGATACACAATACACAACGATTTAAGTGTGATTCTCTCTTTCACTGGAAGTCAGTGAAGTTCCTTAAGGGTCCCAGAAGTAGCATATCGGTCTTTATCCAATGCAAGTTTTGCAGTTGCTGCTTGTACTCTATATAGCCTATTTATTAAGTAGTCTGTAGCTCCAAGAAGCAGCACATTGCAATAATCAATTTTGCTTAGAACTGTACTTTGCACCACTAGCTTTCTTGCTTGCTGTGGCAGAGGTACAATTTTCCTTAGGTTCCAGAGTAGTTCGAAACATGTAGCCGCTGTCTTATTGACATGTGTCGCCATAGGGGGTTTGTCATCCAAAGATACTCCTAAATAAGCACTGACTTTGATGTCTCTAAGTCGCTTTAACTAGTCCAAGGGCAAAAAGTGTTCTGGAGTATATGAGCGTCTTTAGAGGGCGAGCAGCATAGAAATTCATTTTTCTCACCATTGAATTTGAGTGAGGTGCTGTTCAACCACTCTGCCACCTCTCTTTAACAGTTATGAGATGCTTCTAGTGAAGTGTACCTGTCACTATCTCCTGAAAGGATCAACTGCATATCATGGGCATAAGTCATAAAGCTACTGCCGTAGGACTGGATAATTTTCAACAATGGGCGTAGATAAATATTAAGAGGATATGGCTAGGGGCAGAGCCCTGAGGTACCCTGTGTTCTACTTTTTTTTTTTAATTCTGAAGAGAAACGGGGCAGTGAGATTGCTTGGCTTCTATTTGAGAGGTAGGATTCAATCCACTCTAGTAGTGTACCATCCACACCTATATCTGCTAATCTGGATAGAAGTATTTGATGGCTGACACTGTCAAATGAGGCTGACAGGAAAAGCAGTATCAGATCCGCTGTTTGACCTCTGTCAGCCATCATAAAGAGCTCATCCATGGCTAGGATCGGTGTTGCATCTGTGCAGGTCTAAAGCCATTTGTTTTCTGAGAGGTTATGATCTTCTAGACAGTTTGATAATTTCTTACAGACATATTTTTTCCACAATTTTTACCAAATACAGGGATTGTGATACTGGGCGGCAGTTCCTGAACACTGATGGGCCTGATGGTAGGTTTTTTCAATAGAGAGGTTATAAGTGCTTTCTTCCACATCTGTGGGACTCTGTCTGTAGTTAATGACTGATTACATATTTTTAGTAGACCCGAGTATAGATCATCTGCCCATTTCTTCCATATTCTGGGTGGCACCAAATCCAGTAATGATTCTGAAGAGATAGTTATTGCTGAGCTTCTAAAAACGTCCACGCTCATCGGTCCCATGCTTTCTAATTAAATGGCACCCTGGTTTGTCATCTCATCTGTGGTGATTCCATCTCTTGGAATATTGGCTCTCCCCTGGACGGGTCTACATGTATGTCAGCTACAATCAACTTGATCTTATTGATTAAAAAAAAATTGAAAATTCATCACAAAGTTCCTGTGAGTGTTCGATTGTTTGTTTAATACACTCAGGGTTCATTAATTCTCTTACAGTGTCAAATATCCTTTTCAACCCATTAACCGCATGTACAGCTGTTTTAGTGCAACATTTTTTAGCCTTTCTTATATATATTTTATAGTAGTTTAGTGCATTCTTTAATTGCTTATGGCTTTCAAGGTAGAACCTCCGCCTTTGACTTTCTAGTTTTTTTTACATTTTATTTTGGTTTCTTTTAGGGTTTCCGTACACCATGGTGCTAATGGTTTACTTCGGTGTATAATCTTTTTTATAGGTATTATTTTGTCTGTTGTACTTGTACTTTTATTTATTAACATCTGCATCAACTTCATAACTCAACACCATAATTCAATAATAGTATTTCACAGACTATTTGGTCCAACAGTGGGGCTTTTTAAATCAGTGGCCCGCACCAGGAAGCACAGAGGTTAATCTGCAACACTGGTGCTCAGAGTGATCGGTCTTGCTCACTGGCTCGACTCCAACTGCTGGCCTCCAGCCCCTCACGCATATCCCTGCCCCAGTGCAAATTGTGAAAATTCGTCACCACACTGGGAAAGTGTAACTCGAGAGAGAGCTAAAGTGCCAACAACACTATGCCTCCCCACAACAGAAACACATGGCTCACGCTAGTCCATTACAGTGATGAGGCACTGTGGAAGGCAAATGAACAATCCTTTTAGGCCTTGTACATTGAGGGATGGCCGAACCAACTTCAGATGAGGTTACATAATAGGATGGAGATTACATGAAGGAGACGAGACTGAGTCAGGAGACCTACTCACAGGCATACTCAAAGAGCATGAGGAATTGTTCCTAGATCGATCTTTACTTAGCATGGAATCACTCTCAGGATTTTCACGTTGAGCGCCCCAATAAAATTCACTGCCTCCTCCCTGAGCACCATCAGTCATTTTTGTTCCACATTCTTTTCCCTGGAGAGTCTAAGTAAGAAGAATTACGAGGGATCGTGTGTTCATCTTGCCAAGCTGTCATCATAGAGCCACTGATATTGAGAATCACATAGGGATGAGGATGAGAGTTTGAATCTTCCTTTCATTGAGTTCTTGACTTAACAAGTACTAAGGTATCTTGCTGCCGCTGGGATATCTTGGCAGCTCAGTGTCTGTCTACATAATGCTTCATCTGGTCTTTGTCCAGAACTTCCTTTAATTGGATTTCCTAAAAGTTGCCAGACTTAGAGCATGGAGCACAGTAGTTGTGCAAATTTTCTATTTGAACATTACCTCAGCAGGTGATATGGCTGTGCTGATGTGAGGGGTGCCCCTAAAATTACTTTGTGTTGGGCACAGCACATCTGATAATCACCACTTTCAGAGCTTTCTTCACAGTAGCCATAAAACACTTCAATTTAACCATTGACTTGCCACCACAAGGATATGATCTTCTAATCTTTGAAACCTAACTTCTTTGTACAACTTTGAAATCTTTCCAAGCAAAGGGTGGACAAGTCCGCTCTCACAGTAGCAGGGAGGACAAACAATGACTATTGCGTTCAAAACAGAAATGGTCACATCAAATGAAGTGCTGGGTACAGCAATTACTCTAGGAAATCTGGGAACACTAATCAGTGACTACTAATACATTTTGACCAGTAGTTATTGCTCAAAAGACATTAACTCTCTCCACACCTGTGTCAGGGTCTTTGGCATTTGAAGAGGCTCAAGAGGACCCTCCTTGTTTGAAGTCTTCCATAAATGTCAAGAGCTTACTTTCTCTTAAATGTATTGCTCTAGCTTTGGAAACCATACCTTTACCTCAGGGGTCTCTTTGTAGCCACTATCCCTTTGTGTTTCACGCACAAGGTCTATCATGTGATGTTATAGAGACTGGAGAATGACTGATCAAATGCCACATAACAGTAATCCGTTCAGGTGGCAAGCCAGTTCCTCTCTAACAATTTTGAAAACTCTAAAAGATCTTTCATTAAACTCTGTGGAGTTTTTCAAGTTAATTCCATTTTTGAGACTCAATGACTGCCCTCGCCACACACAAAATAGGGTCCTGTCTGAATCAATTCTCACTGTTTTCTTCCACATCAACATGGCTGTTGAATGAGAAACCTCAAGTATTCTTCCCCTATGGAGGAGGCAGCCATTATGCTTTCTAAGGGAAAGTTAATCTTGTAATCTACCGAGTTTTTTTGTCTAACAGGTCTGTGGAATCTACAGTGTTTAACCATAGTCTCTGTCTTTCAAAGTATGGTGGCAGTTTAGCTTTGGAATTCCCAAATATTGAGAGTATGGCAGATGATCCATCTCAACAGTGAGAGATTTCCCATACAGGAAAGATGAGTGTTCACAGTCCCATACTACAGCAAGGGATTCTTTTTTGGGCTGCAAATAGGTCATTTCTGGCTGTGTGGGGCTGTGAATAGCATATGCAGTAACACACCTTGACCCTTCAAGATCTGTATTCATCTGCACCCGGGTGGCCCTGAGCCCTACAAGACTTGCATCAACACTCTGTTTAGTGGGCAAAGAGGCACCTTAGGAGGCACGATTATTGGCCACTGTGATTTTGGTCCTTATCTCTAGAGAAGTATGTGACACTGTGTAGAACATTTGAGAATGGCTTTAGTATATACCTTGAACAGGCAAGTCCGAAGAAAAAGTCAAGAGCAGAGACGTCTGGGTGCCGTGCTGCTGTTAATCAGTGACCTTAGTGGGATCAAGCCACATCCCATAAACTGAGAAAATGTATTCAAAGAATTTAAGACAGTTTGGTCGAGAAGTAAATTTGCCCTTGTTAAGCATCAGGTTAGCATCTTGGAGGGCCTAACATAACTTGAAATGATGAGCGTTGTGCTCTTCCTGAGTTCCTCCATTCAACAATGTGTAGTCTCTATTACTTATGCAGTTTTAGATATCTGTGATTACTTTTTATAAAGATTTAATCTATTTATCGCAGTACAATTCACAATGGGTGGCAAACTTAGTTACATAGTGTGACTCTGCAGCTAGTTCCAATTGAAAGTAGCCTTTAATCAGATTATGCTAGAAAAACACGTGCAACATTCAATTGGTGTGTCATGTCTTTTATCCGTTGAGCAGGATGTCTTTCTCTCTGAATTGCATAATTGGGTTGGCACATGACCGCACATAGGAGGCAACTTACTCCTGCTTATTTTTTTGGAAGGGGGAACCATGGGTAAGACTCTTGGTGTAGGACCTTGTACTGGTTTAATGATATCAAGCTTCATGGTGTAGTCAAGGTTGTGTTCAACTTGCTTTCGAATGCTGAAAGGAATGCTTCTGAAATTATGAGTCACGGGTTTTACCTCAGTGTTAAAATGCAGGTGAATCAAAGGGTGTTTCAGATTGCTTATGCCACCGAAAAACTGTAAAAAGAATTTGTCAAGATGCCCAAATTGACTGCCTAAAACAAGATGTGCAATGTGGTATAAGACATTGTGGAGGCCAAGCTTGACCGCAAATTTGAAGCTCAACCAACTGGTACCTACGTAAGCTTCAGCAACATATACCGCCATCTGTAATGCAAAGTCACCATGCAGGCTGAAATCACCCAAAAACCTTAGAGGTTTCAATAATCCATAGGCATCTATACAGACATCAGTGCTGCTTAATGTAGGCAGGTGCACTAGGGTAGCAAAATCAACGTCCACTTTCAAGTTGATGGCGACTCCCTTGTCCAACAGGATAGGAATAATAGATGTCCCAAAGAGGTCTACAGTTATGACAAGTTCCTTCAGGACTTTAGGAGTTTGTCTGAAAGAGGCCAACTCACAAGTAGCAACAATCTAAGATCTCAGAACTTCCTCGCTGTTGTAATTTTTAAGGTTACAGTCCTACAGCCAGTCCTTCAATCTCCTCACAAAAACGTCCATAGTTTCAATATGCTTTTGCATTGTGAAGTGAAAAATGTATCTCTCATAATCAATTCTTCGTTTTGGGAGAAAGTAAGCCATTGAGAGTTGTTTTAGACCACCGTAATAGAGACTGTCTTCGTCTTCAAATAGGTATATTATTTTAAATGCTGTATGACCAACGCAAGGCACAAGATGGCACATTAGCCTTTTTTGATTCTCAATGCCCAGTGCCCCTGCATAAATGTCAATATTGTTGAGCCACTGGCACCATCTGGGGACTAAATTATTTGTGTAAACTAGAATGAAAGGTGGAGGTACTCCCAAAGATGTTGAGTCAGAGATTGTTGGGCATGAGACACAGACAGCCTACTTGTTGACAGCAGGCTTATATGGGCATCAACTAACACAGCAGGTTTACCGGCTTTAGAGGATGAGAAAGCCATCAAGACATCTAGTGCGATGCATCGCTATGTGAGGTGACCAAACCACAATTTCTGCTGTAAAAACTGAATCATAATGTTAAAACTCATCGCAAACGTAGTGACCTGGTCACACCTTGGTTACATGGATATCAAATGCAGAGGTGGGAGACAGAATCTTGAGACTCCGTAGTCTCCTTTATTTGAAAGCATCTCCATCACCTTCATAAGTCGACACCATACTTCAATAACAGTTATGCAGTAAGTCTTTCATATAACTGCAGGTCTCTTTCACCAGAGGCCTGCAACTGGAAGTGCAGCAGTTCATTTGGAGCACATGCGGTCAGAGATCTGTCTTGCTTGCTGGTCTGGCTCCAATTGCCTGCCTCCAGACTCAGCACTGCACTGGGAGAGGTAGATGCACCAGAAAGCTATAGTGAGCACTACACTATACTTTTCAGCAAGGAATAAATATCTAGAATCAGTTTGTGAAAGTGGGCCAGCGTGTGCTAGTGTGAGGTAAGAAATCATGGTGAATCTCAGACTACCAGAATACACTCCAAAGAGCGCTCTTTTCCATATCAAGTAGGCATTATAAAGGAAGCTTGCGGCAGGTCGTGAACTGGTAGAAACGGACTCCAACCCTTAGCTTGTATGCACCATTCGGAAAACCAGTCTCATATGTGAGCAATTTCTGGCCCACAGTGCTCATTGAGAACACTGTTTTTATTTAGTGGGAGGAGAGGACAGACTAATTTTTCCCCTTGCTAAGGTGTCTTGTAGCGGCAACCATGGAAGACCTTTGAGGCACACAGGCGGGCACTGTCGGGTAGTTTGCATTGCTGCAGACAAATCTGGAAGCTAAGACAGACAGGACCCATCAGCTGCATCTCAACAAATCCACCATGAAATTGCAGTTCCACTCACCGCATGACTGCAGGTTGTACTTCCAATTACGGCCTAGTGAGGTCCAGAAGTGGGCTCTCACGCCTGAGGCTCCGGACAGCACCATCACAGGCGACGGAGCATCTGCTACAGCTTCTGTTTGCCGTTTTTTATTTCTGGTTTATTTATGTTAGTGTTCCCTTTTAGGGTAGGTATAAGGTAGGTGTGATGAGCACAGCACTGGCGATTTTTAAACTTTGGCTTTTCGACTTTAATTTTCTCTCAGGTGAGGATGACGGTTAGGTTCCGAAAAGGCACACTGCATCAATGGCTTTTTCTCAATTACTCCAGTTACATGTGATGGTGGTTTGTATGTGTGTTTGGGGGTAGGGGGGAGGGCTGAGAGGGCTGTCTGAAGCTTTTGCAAATACAGTACGATGCCAATTATCTCAATTTTTGAGCAAACATTACTTTTCCATTTTCTATCTCTGCAATTCATTAATAAATCGCTGAAATGTCTATTTCGGTAAGCGGATTTATACAGCTGTTGTAATAAATGTAGCCCAACACTTTAGAGAAAAAAAAAGTTATGGGTGGAATGTTTAAATCAATTTTACTCAAAGACCAGTCATATGCAAATCAGAGGTGCTGCTGCTCCAGCAGAAACAGAGTGGACATGAGAGGAAAGGTTCCCTCTGTACGGGAGCATAAGTGATTCCAAAACCGGTTTCATCCTTGTTGGATATTTTATATGAGGTGTAGCTTGACTCCGGAGGCACAGTGAACACTGGACCCACGCCTTTGTATACCCATCGCACTTGTAGTGTTGTGATGCTCAACTGAATTAATGCCCTTGAAAACTTGGTGCCGCACTATAGTCCATCGTTGATTGTGTTCCCGTTTGGGGGGGACGCGGCCTGGCAATTTAGGTTGGACTCTTCCATTTGGTGAAGGAGTAACGTTAATCTAATTATGGTTGCTCCCAGTCTAAAGTTGCAGTGTGCCAAAAAAAACAGAGAAACAAATGGCCATGAATGCCTCTCGAGGAACTGTCAGTGGCTAAGACTTTTGTAACCATTCTACTAATCGCCTGTTTTTTCATTTTTATTTTTAAAAGTCACACCCAAATAGGGTTACCAGACCGGTTTTACACCAGCGTGACCGGTTATTTTAATACCCTGTGATACAAACTTTAGAAAAAAAACACTTAGGCTGTATTTTGTTCCTTATCAACAGCATACTTTAAATGTAAATATTAAAAGAACACTTGAGCTTTACAGCTTGCCCTAATGACCCCTGATAATTAAACTAAACACAGACGACTTCATATAAAGTTCTACTTAAGAATCATGCATGAGCCATTGTAGGATATTTAAACGTGAACAGATGACCAGTATTGGAAAAAGTATCACTTGGGGTGGACAAAACATTCTGCTCTGTCAACGGAGTTCCGCCAACCGCCATGTGGTGTCGTTTTTTCTCATGCGTGGATCGTCAATGTTAAATTGGAAAGCAAGAATTTGCATCCCCTAGTGCGATTTTCAGGTACTTAGACACCTGACGAAATTTTACAATGCGGGCGATTGCGACTGTTCATGTTAAGAAAATCTACTCTAGCAGCAAAAAGAATCTGCGCACTCTGGCATGCCTTGTGGTACCATTCACATTGATTTTATGGCACAGAACAAGCTCCTGGCACTAAAAATCAGCATGAGTAGCGCAACATGCCCCCATTTCGCCCACTCGTGGAACTCTGCAAAATCTCGCCGAGTTTTCCTGTAGCTCTGCAGAATTCCGCAGAGTGAAACTGTGTGAGTTCCACCCAGGCCAAGTGGCAACCCAACCCCAAAACCCTTTATCCATGAAACACGACTGCCGATTTCTTGACTCGCAAAGGCCCCAGACCTGACAATCCGTGGGCCAGTCAGTTTTTGATGCAACACTCTTGACAGGCTATTATCTGCACTGCATAAACACAGACCCTATTGTGGGCCGCTTGTTGCTGTACCATCTCGTCTTCTGTCATCATGCAGGTCAATGCACAGGTCTTGCATGTTTTACCAAAGGCTTTTAACTACCCTGGTTGTCCGTTACAGGCACACTGCAGTGTCAACAGTCCACCCCTCCCCCCCCCCCCCCCACCAAAGGAAAAAAACGACTCTTTACAAGTAACACAACTAATTAGAGATATACATTAGAGAAAGACGTTAAAGTACTGGGTATTCGAACGATGGAGAAGGTGCCAGAAAGCAACATATCAGACTCATGAATTCAAAAGGTAATATTCAATCTCTCCTGTATGGGCGGGAGCTTTGTCCTGACGGCTCCCGTTTCTTTTTTAAAGACTGGGGAGCCTTGCGGCCAGGCCCAGAGGATCTGCGCTTTCGCGAGCACAAAAAAATTTCAAAGAAAGCAGAACAAGTTCTGTTCGGGGATTTGATTTTTACGAGGCATTGATAATATAAAAGAAGAAAACGCCAGGCTTGATAATGTCGCAGTGTTTAAAAAAAAACGCTAAGAAGAGAGGCCATTTTTAATCACCCGCTGTACAAGTCTTTTTCCCCCAACGAGATTCAATTAACTGATAACAAGAGGCATCAAATTAATTTTTCAAGGATGTTAGATTTTGATGAAGGAAATCTTTCTGATTTTAATCGGGGCGGCGTTTAAAAGGCACAAATGAATATCCCTTTTTAATCATCAGGGGCGCGGGGGACAAGGCGCCAAGCACCGAACGTGGAAATTCAAACCGTTTAATTAGGGAGGTGGGGGCGCCATTTTGTATATTAAGAATGTGTCCATAAACTCCCACCCCGACTGACTGCGTTTTTTTATTTTTTATTCCACACTCCCTTCGTAACCCCCTCCACGTAGGCAACAGTCGTCTAAAATGGAGAAGAAAAAAAACTTCCCTGATTAAAAAGGAATCAATCTGGTTTCCACAACTGAAAAAACGGTTTTGTTATTAACAAAATGATAATGAATCCAAACTACGCACCTCGAATGCCACATTAAAAATGTCCAGAAAAACTGCGAAACAGATGGCGCGTCCGAGTTAAACTGAGGGTGCGGGGGAGGCGCGACACCAAAGTGGGGGACGATGGAAGTTCGCCGACTCCCCAGCCTGAAATCAAAGAGTGCGCGAGGGCTCGTGGCCGCTCCGTCCCCCGTAGGGGAGTGGGAGATGGCGATTCTTGGGAACCCTGAAACCTAAGTGGAATCAGGGAAGCCCCAGGAGGTCTGGCTGCTTCGAGGCACTTGGACTCTAGCACACCGAGCGAGGGTCCGGGCAGCCCGGGGGTTCGCCGTGCTCAACTACCGAGAGCAGGCCGCGAGGCCTCGGGAGCCCGGAAAGGTCCCCGGGAGCGAGGTGTGGCAGTCGGAGGGCACAAATGGTTCCCGCGGCGAGCGTAGCAGCCGGTGCCTCCTGCCCTTGCCAGTTGGCTGACACCCAAAGTCTGGAGCTAGCGGAAGCCAGTGAACCTGAGCAGCACCTCTCTAGTAATGAGCTGGCAAAACCACCCATGGGAAGCGAGGGCTTTCTAGGAGCCCGCGGCGGACGTAAACAGGCCTGCCATGCCCTGCCAGCAAGCAGCCCGCCCGGGCAAGTACACGGGAGAAAACAGTCCGCCGTGGCCAACGCACACGAGATTGCAGGCAACTATCAGGAGCAAGCAGAAACAGCATGCACGCCTCAGAGAGAAAACCCACTACGGAGGGAGCGGGTTTGGGACAAAACGCAGACGATGCGTAAAGAGACAAACTCCGAGGGGCGACATCAGAACACACTAACCGGTACCAGCAAGGCTAGCTATGCGGCAGGCACATTCAAAGTCATGGTCACGAACAAACAGGATGGGGAAATCACTAGAAGTCTCTCCAAACACTATGCCACCCTGAAGCGTGAAGTTGTGCAGAAATGTGAAGGCTGAATAAACATGCTCAGGCGGAAGATGTAACCTGGAACTAAACCCTAGGTAAAGGAGCAGAAAAAGAGCTATGTTAGGAATTTACGCCCTTAGCAAAAACAAACAAGCCCACAGAGCTGCCCCGCCTCTCATAGCCGAGTCTAAAGGTGAGAGGCATGAAAATGCAAACACCTGTGTACCTCACCCTGGTCTCGGCTACACCAGGACGCAGTGTCCCCGGGTCTCTACACCTCTCCCATGGTTGAGGGACAGCTGCATGGGAGAATTAATGATTACCGTTTTCTCCTGTTGATGTGTTAAGACCATGATAAAAATAGACGTATTTCGGACTCATTTTGAATATGTCGATCCTAAAATTGTCAATCTTGGAGTCACTTATATAAAATTTAACACAGCTATACTGCCAATCTCATAACTCAGCCTAACTTTATCGCCCCATAACCATGGACGTCATTTAGGGGTCGCATGCGCGAGCCCAGGCACTGCCGTTGCCACCCCTGGCTTCGGAGGTAGCAAATTCAGTGCCAGGAGTACAGTGGCAGCTCGTCCTTATGGACGTCAATTGGGGCTTCACTCTCTTTGTTTTCTGTAATTTTTTTATTAAGCTAATAGAGAAAAATAAAATATTATTCTCTATTACTGTAATAAAAATGGGAATAGGCCCTTCAATGGCAGCTGAGATAAGTAAAAATGCTTTTAAATGTATATTGTGTGCGTGCTTGCGGGTGAGAGTGTGTTTATGTGAGAATGTCTAAGTGTGAATTTGTGTTTATGTGCCTGTGAACGAAAATGGAGGTCAGAGGACACGTGATGTCAACTTCTGCTACCCCTGGCATTTTGGTGAATTCACCCATGCCCATAACTTGCATATAGAAGGTGTGGCGCCTCACACGCTAGTCACCCTGCATGCAATAACACTGTCTTTTACAAATTAGGCACTGGAGAGCAGTATGGGACGCCCAATGCTATATTAGTCTACATAGATTATTGGGTGTGACTTTGCAGTGCAACTTTCAATTGACCTTACATGATCAACAAAAATTAGCTTCCAGAGTACTACTGAAAAAAGGACATAGGCTCCATCCACATGTTGGTTTCCTTGAGTATGGGATCTGTTTGGGATGAATTTGTGTACTTCCACTAACAACACTTCTTGATTTCTCTATATTCAAGCCAACAGTTACTTTGTTACATAGAATCTCACAGATGACCGTAGTAGGCAATGGTTTGTGACAAACCTTGGATGTAGGATTGCTCTGCAAGGATCCTTGTGATGTCCTCTTAGGTAACTGTCATTTTGTATACCTTTCTAATTTTATGATGGTGTCTGATAGTTGCGTTGTGGAAAAGCTTGCACTCAAAACTGTAGGCCTTAGCTGGTCATGGTGACAAGCTATAGGCCTGATTGGTGGATTGTGAATTGGTATGTCCAATGCCAGAGTTCTGGTCTACTTATAATGAAACATTATGACAAAGGCAGTTGGTCTAGGTTATTGAGCGTGAAAAACATTTGTCGAATAAGTAAGTGTTTAACAGTTGCCTTTTATCACATTTGAGTTAAAGGCAATAGACAGGTATTTTGTTACATGTAATATCACAGATTACGACAGTAGGCAAGTGTTTTGGTGTTGGCCATCCTGACAAATCCCAGGGGTTTTCACTGTGATGATTTTTTGTTAGGCCCTATTGAGAAGGGTTGTATATTGTTTTGCAAACTGTATTTTTCTACATATTTATAATTTTATAATTGTAAAATGTTTGCCAGTTTATGTGCACTACAATAGGCCACTGTTGAGCAGGGTATAAAGCCAGTGGTAAAGAGTACATGCCTTATCAGTTCATTGGGAAAAGTCTTGCTAGATCGCATGGGTTTAATTTGTTGATTATGGAATTTTATAACAAAGCCAGTGGACCAGATTGACGTAATGTGAAAAGCATGTAAAAATAGTCTTTCAAAGATGGATTGTTATTACACTGTGCAAAATACTGTAGGCAGGTATTTTGTTACATGGAATTTAACAGATTCCCGTAATGGGCAAGGGTTTTGGTGATCCACTCAAACTGCGGGGCTAGAAGATACACTACAATGATCTTTGTGAAGTTCTCTTAAGAGAGAGAGTATTTTGCTTTGTTAACTGTAATTTAGTATATATTTGGAGTTTTATGCCAGATGTCAGATGTTGCCTTGTGGGAACGCTTCAGCTCAGTAGAGTCAGCTTAAGCTGGTTGTGGTGACAAGCCAGTGATAAAGACTACAAGCCTGATTGTTTATTATGAGAAAGTAATGATAAAGGCACTAGGCTTGTCATATTTGGTGTGAAAAGCATATTAAAGTCAATAGGCATTTATAGGTGGATTGTTATAACACTGAATTAAAGCCTATAAGCTTTTTTTGTTATATGGAATCTCACCGATAACCTTAGTAGGCAGGGGTTTTGGTGTTAGTTGCCCCCTCTGACAAACCAGAAGTATAGAAGATTTGTGCTGTAAAAATCCATGTTAAGGCTGGTCAGAAGGTACTATTTTGCTTTGCCAACTGTAATTTCATAAACATTTGCAGTTTTATGACTATGCCTAATTTTTGCATTGTGGGAAAGCTTACGTTCGGTATACTATGCCTCCGTTGGCTATGGTGACAAGCCAGTGATGACTGCTGTATGCTTGATTGCTGCACAGAGAAATGTTATTCCTGATAACATATAGTCTGCCTATTACTATGAAAAGTTACGACAAAGGCAGTAGGCTTGGCTCATTTATAGTGAAAATCATATCTGGCAAAATCAATGGGTTTTTAAGGGTAGATTGTTATTACTCTATTAAAGCATACAGTATTTTGTTTCATTGAATGGCACAGAATACCAACGCATGTAAGGGATTTGGTGCTAGTACTACCTCTGACAAATTCTACCTCTGACAAATTGTCAGTATAGAAGAGCTTTGTTAGTTCGCCTTAGGAGAGAAAGTGTTTTGCTTCGCCAACTGTAATTTTGTGTATTATGTAATTTTATGACTGTCTGCCTGATGGTTGCCTTGTTGGAAAGCTTCAACGCAGTGCAATAGGCCTCAGTTTGTTATTGTGACAAGCCAGTGATAAGAGTTAGATGCCTGATTGGTTGGCTAGCAAAAAATATTTCCAAATCCATAGGTCTAACCAAAAGCTTCAAATGTTTTGTGATATGGTTTTAACATAGGTTATGTTTTTGTAGTGTATGGTTTAGTGTTATTTAACAGTATTGATGTGGTATGCATATTTTCTTTTCTGGGGGGGGGGGGGGGAGGGTTATGAATGTAAATTTCTTATTTGCAAAAGTTTGGTTAAATTGGGTGTGTCCTTGTCTGTCCTCCAATGGGTCTAGGTATGGGTGGTTATGTGTTCACATGTATATTTATTGTATTTAAGGACAATTACGTAAAGTTTGTAGGTTGTGTTAATACTTGTGTTGGTTATAAGGATTGTATTACAGCCCTGAAGAAGTCCATTCCTGGAAGAAATGCGCCATATCCCACTTGGCCACTTTCTCTAAACCAGGAGACCATTATGGTATGCTGTTGTCTATAGTGTGTCATTGTTTTACCATTCCAAGATCACAAACAAGTTGATTCTAAATGTGGCAACCATGCTGTAACTTTAAAATAATCATGGACTATTTACAATACCTTTGCAAGATGGACAAATGCTGCTACGCTTATTTTTGTTATTGCAAGCTTTTGCCCGTCATGTATAGCTAGCAGCATGTTTTCTTTTTTTCTACATGTATTCTTTTATGGATCAAATCTGTTTATTAGTATTTCAATATAAACAATGCATGTGCAACACTACATGATGAAACCATTGCCATAACATACAATGTGCTCTATGCAAATCGGTAAGGCAAGGCAAAACTAAATAACGACATAAGTAAAAACATCATAGTTTCCTCTCTGTTGGCATACAAAATCGCATCAATTTCGTACATGTATTCTTTTAATTTATCTGGTATATGTATTTGTGTGTATGTGTGTTTTATATTGATTGTGTAAGGCAGAGTGTGAATACAATAATGAGTCATTGGATGAACAGATGCATGAGTGTACAGGTAAGTGATAGAGTGCATGTATAATGACTTCTTGGGTGCCTAAACCCATCAGTGACACAAAAAGCCTTTCATTCATGATCCAGACCAAATGGCATTGCCAGTGCTCATTTACATGTTAACTTTCTGCCAAGGTTTCAGTTATTAGGTTCTGATTTTAAGCCTTTGACTGGATTGGCAGGCCAGCTTCACCTCTACTTTTTCTGAAGTAGATCACCCTTACCCTTTTCTCAATATGTCATGTCACTGACATGAGCAGTTTTTCACATCCTTTTACTGTTGTACAGAGGCCTCCTGGGACAGTGACCAAGCCTGAGCCACATAAAGGCTAAAGCACAGAAACAAGAAATCTGATTCTGAATTATCAGTGTGAGCGGGGTGAGGAAGGAAGCAGATATAATGGGGGGTACTATTCAAGGACTGTTGGTGCACAGGTATATATGGAGAAGACTATCTAAGGCAGGGCTTAGCAGTATCATGAAACTCAGTCACCACCTGAAAAAAGTTAAAACGGGGGCATTGAAAGGTATGTGTTCCCAGGAGCGAACACAATCTGAGCAGAAGACCGCTTCTTTATAACTTGCTGCATCAAGAGCCTCCTGCTAGTTTGGGCTCAGTCGAACTAGTGTGCTCTCCACTCATCGCCTGGGGGCCTTCTACTTGTAAGTTCTTTCAAGCCCCTACTTCTCTCACCGGCAAGATGTTTTTTTCTGTGTAGTCTTTGCTGCTAATACCCTTTCCCCGCTCCCTCACTCTCCTTTTTTCGTAACCCCATGCCAACATAAACCTGCCTGTGTAGCCAGCAGCATTTGTCTTGTTTCAGTATTTACTAGTATGGTCCTATTCATCTCAGCAGTAACACCAGGATGGACTGACAGTATCACACCCGAGATGACTCTACTTGGCAGCCATTTTTATTTATTTCAAAACTTGCTTGTGGGCTACTAGTCCTTTCTCTGGCACTTTAATTCTGGTGACTCTGACAATATGAACACCTGTTTAGTAAAATGAAGTGGTCCTCCCATAGCACGTTCATTGAATAGTGTAACCCAACAGACAGAGGTACATGTAAGGACCAGTGTCTTGGTGTTCATATGCAATAATGCTCAATGCTCACTGACAGGGCTGACTGAAGGATTCAGGATTTTTTTTTATTGCTCCTGTGAAAAAGTGCTCAGAACTGCACCAACTAATGTTCAGAGCATTGATGTTAATATGGGATCGCGCCCAGTGCTCAAGGAGAAACCAAGCTGTGTGCTAAGGCGCTACAGTCTGCTTTGGGGGTGTCTGGTGGCAGACCGAGAGCAGGTATCCTGTTCAATGCCCTTGGGTCCTATCTGATAAAAGGAGTTGTTTAACAGCTAAGGTGCAGACCGCTGAACTAAGTGCCATGGGTTCCAATCTGGTCTTACCCGAATGGCTTGGACTGTATAGTTATTTTCATATATCTGAGTTCCTTGGTTGCTAAGGAAAATTGAGGGCAATTAGAAACGGCTGCATGTTAGTATTTAACTTTACTTCACTGTGCAGAGAGCGCACTACAGAGAGAAGAGCAAGTTTAAGTTGTGGAGTGTGATAGGTGAGGGTGGCTATGAAAACCTCACGCTTCTTTGATTGTGTCAGTGTGTACTATTTAGAGTGCTGCAGCTGAGGCTCATGGGATAGGCAAAGAAGTGCTGGTTTGCGGGTTTAGAGTTTATGGCAGACTCAAGGTGATATAACATGCTCGATCACAACGTGAGCTGCTGGTAAGTGATAAGGCATAAGCTGTTTGTTAAATAAATATTACCCCTTGGACCCACACTGCTCTGATAACTGATATCACTGCATTACCTTTTTTCGTGGAGAAATAGAGTATGCTTGCACACCTCTGATCCCTGTGAATATTTAACCTTAGTGCTGACCATGCTGACGACTATTGGTTCGTAGTGCATGCCGTAGAGGACTTTTTATTACGTTTACATTCGATACAAAGCAGAGATTTTACATCAAATTTAAGAAAAACTCAAAACTTTTATACAGCCTTTCGTACTGATTTCCAACCTTTTCTGGGCCTTCTACCTTTTAAAGATATGAGAACTGAAGCTAAGGCAGGTTAAGTGCCCCCCCACCCCCAGGATAACCTAGAACTCAGGTCTTTCAGTGCAACGAACATATTTATATCACATATTTTATAATCCTCGTATTATGAAATTGAGACCTGAGCAGAAAAAGAAGAAAGATTGCATGTGTTCTTGAGTTAGTTACAGCATATGTGTTCGTCCTACCATACCATATTTATATCAGTAAAAGTAGCTTGACAATAGAAGTTACTATAAGAAAAGAAACATTTTAATGTTACATTTGTTTACGGAATAATATATGTTGATAGTTGGCCAGGTTAAATACACACAATATGGGATTTAACAACACTACTCATTAGAGATCTATATAAGTATTTCGTATTACGTTTTTATTTCTCGGATTGAAACCAGCTTTTTGGCAGTATTTCGTATGCCGGTGGATACTGCTATACAGAGGATAGTGGAGTCTAAGAAAAAAAGAGGAGGAGGAAAGACCCACGAAAGGAGGGAAGGACAGTGTGACGGGGTTGTCATCATTCTGAACTTCAGCTTAGAGTTCCTTATTTGCCGACAGCAAATTTTGTTAAAAAATTGTTGTTGAATGCTTAGAGTTACCCTTTCTAATGTCTTTCCAAATGCCTCGATTTTCCGGTATTTATATAATAAATGACTTAAAGAACTATTCTTTTCTTTTCAGTGCCAGCGGTAAACATAAACTAACTGCGCCTTGTTAAACAGCTTTCTTGAAGTTTGACGATCGATGTGTGATTTGAAATCTTATGTAAGTCACCAAAGCTGACATTTTTGACTTGAGTATTGATAAATGTTTCATTTATCATCAGATCCATTGGGTCGAGGTAATAGGTTCAGTTATAGAGTTCAGTCTTTTCTACTATTCTTCATTAATGACTGGTGAGTGTTTATTTTATATCGAGGACGCAGTCCTACCGTTCATAACTAGAAGACAAAGAATTTTAATTGTATCGGCGGTTGCTGGTTTTTAGGTTGAGTTTTGAAAGGGTGATCCGAAGTTTAAAGAAATGGCAGAATTCAATATTAGGAATATCAAAACAACCTTCTCTTTAGGTGGACTCCTTAGAGTAAATGATCTGTACAGAAAGGCTGCCCACTTAACCTTTCTGTATATATTGTCCACTCCTAAGGTTCTGGCATTGATCCTTATTTCCCAGGTCTTTGGATAATCTTCAAAATGTTATCATCAACAATGCATGCTTTCCAATCCAGTGGCTTAGACGTCTATGGACACCAAGCCCATCACATTAAGTAACGTCAATGCTGCCATGGAGTACCTCTCATGCCTGATTGTCCACATAAGCTATATCAATTTGAACAGACAGTGTGTATGACCTACTGTAAGTGCACCAGACTGGAAAGTAGGAAGGATGCCTGCAACCATTATTGGTTGATAGCAAAGCAACCAGTACCTCCAACATGGACTTTAGGTGTGTCAAGTGAGTCATTCTGATGTGTCACTATTGGCACAGTATTAGTAGATTCATTCCAACTGCAATGGCCATGGGTATCATCATCCATAGGGAGAGACTGCATGTCAAACACACCGAGATGAACTGGCCCATAGAAAATAGCAAGATTTTGGGACAGGCTCATTCCTTAGGGCCGGCCGAGTCAATCACATATCACGAAAAGCAAAGCATGCGACTGACTCTTCCCACCCTCCAGTCGCACCCCATCTCCAGTGTGGCTCAGAATACAGGTAGCACTCATTACCACTCAGTTCATCAACCACACAGAATAAATTTACTATCTGCTGTCAAAATAGCCAGATACAGGAACGTTTGAGCTTCTGCTCTCATTTTGGGTGAGCAGTTTTAATTTTAAAAAAAGCTGCCTAGCCTTCTGGAGGTTGTGTTTAGGAAAAAACTGTCAAGGATAGGTCTTGTACAGAACTTCATTTTTAAACAGGGTGTGCCTGCACAATGACTAGAAGAGTTTGTGGTAGAATCACTATGATGTCCTCATGAGCAAGCAAGGAGAGACTCAGGGCATCTACAGATGTGTGCCACTGCAAGCCCTAGTGAACACGTTATAAGACAGCTTTGTCTGTACCTGGAAAGGTCCAGAAATGTCCTAATCTGCTCTGAAAAAAATGTTATCAAATAATCTGTTTCAGGATTGATGTAGCGCGGATCATCCAAATACAGAAAATGTGATTTGAATGTTGTCTCTCGCATCCCGTGCTGCAACTATACAAAGAGCCATTAAAGACGATTGTGACGTCAAGGCAACACATTCTTCACAGAATTTCCTCACAAGTTTGTTTAGTACATAGGGGTGTGCAAAATTAGATTGGGGTACTTTCACGGAAGTAGGCAACATTTCGGTAAAAGTATGCATAATTATGTGAATTGCTCACTTGTCTTTTAGCACGAAGTGTGTCCTTGCATCAGTTTTTGATGCAAGGACGCAAAGTGCACTCAGAGAAGCATTAAAAACACAATTTCTGCGAACAATTCCTGATCGCTTACTGGTTGATCACATTGTTCCTGCGTCCCATAATATCACTTTCTATGAACGGCGGCTTAATTTTTTGATGCGGCGTAATTTAGGGAATGTCATGCAACAAGAGAAATCCAAAATTCCTGAAATTCTGTGAATTACGCAGTGTATTACAAATTTCGCCTGGGCATAATAGTATTTTGAGACTTGCTTTGCAGGTGGGCAGTTAGTATACATCCTAGGCCACATCACAGTGAAATAGTTTAGTCTAAGAGTGCTGGGCTTGTTTTTCAGTTTTGAGCTACCTTTTGTAGTTTACAGGTCTGCCCTTGTGACAGACAGGCATACTGACCAACATTAAAATGGATTGTGATTCTAGCCTACATAAAGGCAACAGAGGTCTTTGGCCCAGTGTGTGGGCAGAGGTTTATAGTGTGCAGGCATGGAGATGAAAGTAGCATTGTGCTGGCAATAGAATGAGGGCGACAGCTTACAAGCTATAAGAGCACTATAGTGTACATGCCCTGGGTGAAATATGATCGTGAATGGGAAAGAAGAGGGTTGTAGTGGGCAGGCACTTGGAAGAAGTGATCAGCATAGACACTGAGAGGAAGGAAGGTGTACAGTGTGTGGGCACTGGGAGGAAGGTGGAAGTGTACAAGCATTGGTGAGTGGGTACTGGGAGGAAGCTGCCAGCCAACAAGACCCTCATTTGTGGGATTGAGTGCCTGCACCACAACAGGCAGTACAAATGTGTGATGGCGGTTACTTCTTACTCTTACTGGGCAGGGATTTTACCTCTACAAAGCTATCATGCAGGTCATGCGTAGCACACTGCCCTGCTAATTTGCAGCATGTTTCTTAAAGCAAGTGTTTGGTTGCTTCATCCTAGTTTCTTCACTCACTAAAGTGTTGGAGGGCCACTAGGTGGTGTGACCAAGGGAAAGGGTGAAAAAAAAAAGTCACACTATGATGGACACTGGTTAACTGTCCCTCCTTCTCTGGAACGAATCCTTGATCCTGCGCAACACAAAGCAGTGGAAGGTGAATTTGTGAATGGCAGTAGGGAACACAGAGAGCTGCATGGGATGCCCAGGCCACTTGACACCAGAGGGAAGATAAAGGACCAAGAAGCCGACCCCAACAGGAACAGAGCACAGGGAACAGAAGAGTATGGTACAGAAATCTGCACACACCAGGCCAACGACAGACTCAGAATCAGTATTGCAAATAGTAGATGCTCGAAGTTTCACCTTAGCTATTATACCAGTTTTCAATCTTTCAAACTACAGTCTAAGAACTTCTGAAATCGAAGCCTTAAGTGCAGGGTTATCTTTTGCCCCTACATTTAAGAATTAACCATTCACCACATAAATATACTTTTTTTTGTTGTTGTTTTTTTTAAAGATTCGTTTGCCTCAAATATTATTTTGTTACTCATGATTCAGAGTCATTAACAAATGTCACAGGTCTGCATTGTCCTACGTTTAACCCCCCCCCCCCTCAAACACAATATCCAAAGAAATGCTGACCTTTTGAAAGGTGGTTATATCAGAAATTGATGCTCTTTTTTTAAGAACAAACGGTAAATACTTTACATCATGTCCAAAGCTGAGGCAGTGGGTCTTTAAACAATACCGTAATAAAGCAAGCCAACAAGGGAGGCGGTATTGTCTTACAGGACAATAGTGAGTCAATTTATTAATCTGGAACATTGAAAAAACTACCAAAAGACCCTACTACATCTATAAGAAAAGATAAAAAACACTTATAGGTCTCAAGGATTCGTGGCTGAGTAGAAAGTAATTCCCATATTAAACCAAAAATGACTACACCATACCAGCATTTTACACACTGCCTAAAATTCACTGAAACAGTTCAAAGCTTACAGCTCGCCTTAGTGCCAAAATATATCCTCCAACTTTAGCATAATATGCTATCTTTTATGTATGATTTACTAAGAGGAACACAGGTTGTAATGAAAATAATGAACATGACAGTTATTAATCCCCTTAAAGGTGAACTATTTGACAACTCACAGGACCATTGGGTAACCCTAGATACTAAGACTCTTTACACTACTATCCCACAAAACGATGACCTACAACAATTGAAAGTGTAGTTGAGACTCAGACTAGACCACTAGGGTACCCACTAACTTCATAGTAGATTGCATGTCCGTCACTATGAAATGCAATTAAGTTAACACTGATTTTTACGAACAGGTCAAAGTGGTAGTGATAGGAGCAATATTTGCCCCTAATATAGTTAACCTCTATGTTGCAGATTTTGAGTCTACTACTGTTTACAGTGAATTTAATTAGGAAGAAAATTTGCAAATGTAGTTGATATGTTGATGACATGCTCCTCATTTGGAACAGAAACAGAAGAGGCGATGACCTTTTTCCTTAACTAGCAAAATCTACAAGACCATCAATTATGATTTATGATGGAATATTACCAGAATAAGATCCATTTTCTTTTATATCCAATTATATCATGCCCATGGCATGCAATACATTAATTAAACACAACAGTTACCACCTGAGAAATTTGAGAGGTAAATGACTATTAAGTCACTTCCTACGGATTAGATGCAGTTGTTCAAAGAAAAAATGTTACTTAAAAAAGCCAAAACATAAGCTTAAACATTGCTGTCTAGAAGTTATCCCTACAGACTTGTGAACAAAATATTTAAAAAGAGCATGGTAGAACAACCGAGAGTCACTGTTGAAAATTAAGGCTAGAACAATGGAAATACTGTTGGTATGCATTACCATGTTTGCTACAGAATCAAATAACATCAAAAAAAGATATAAAAAAGAAAATTGGCACCTAATTAACTTGGACTCCTTTACAAAAACCCAAGTTTGCTTTTAAGAGCTAGAAATCTTAGAGAAAGATTATTGAAGGCATACAATGACTCCAAGAAAGTCTGACTCAAATGTGGGGATTAAACCCAGTAATTGGGCACAATTAATTGAACGCTATGTAATTACAAAGTGAAAACAAAGAAGAACCAGGGCACTCCGAAGAAGTAAGTCCACGTTGAAGAAAGTTGCAAAGTTCTTTATTCCTTGGTATTAAGAAAGATCAAATCAATGTTGAGAGATAATAATCATGTCCTCATGTTTGAGAGCAATCACATCAATGTTCAGAAACAGCCAACACGTGTTTCGTCCACACGGACTTTTTCAAGGCAGAAGGATGGTGGACGCCGACAGTATCCGAGGATGTCCCTTAATGCGTACGGAAGTACCTGTCCTCAAGAATATAAGGACTGTATGTATTTTTGGGATCCGATAAAATTATATGTACCGGATGGCACGTGAACGGGCCCTGATAAGCCCACACCTGACCTCTCAAGGGTCCAGAGAGGCAAGAAGATCAAACAGACGCGGCGTGCGCATAGTAACGCTGCAAATTCAAGAAGAATGGAAAATGTCACTTACCCAGTGTACATCTGTTCGTGGCATTAGTCGCTGCAGATTCACATGTTGTGCATAGTCCGCCATCTGGTGTTGGGTCGGAGTGTTACAAGTTGTTTTTGTTCGAAGAAGTCTTTGAGTCCCGAGACCGAGGGACTCCTCATCCTTTGTTCCATTGCGCATGGGCGTCGACTCCATGTTAGATTGTTTTCCCCGCAGAGGGTGAGGTAGGAGTTGTGTATGTTAGTAATAGTGCCCATGCAATGGAATTAATAAGTATGTACCAACTAAGGTTTAAGTAATATATTTACAAATGTACAAATGTTGAAGATAACTTCCAAACGGCTACAGGCTCCCGGGGAGGCGGGTGGGCACATGTGAATCTGCAGCGACTAATGCCACGAACAGATGTACACTGGGTAAGTGACATTTTCCGTTCGGTGGCATGTGTAGCTGCAGATACACATGTTGTGCATAGACTAGTAAGCAGTTATCTCCCCAAAAGCGGTGGCTCAGCCTGTAGGAGTGGAAGTAGTCTGAAATAAAGTTCTTAGTACGGCTTGACCTACTGTGGCTTGTTGTGCGGATAGCACGTCTACACAGTAGTGCTTAGTAAATGTGTGAGGCGTAGACCATGTGGCTGCCTTACATATCTCGTTCATTGGAATGTTTCCTAGGAAGGCCATGGTAGCGCCTTTCTTTCTGGTTGAATGTGCCCTTGGTGTAATGGGCAGTTCTCTCTTTGCTTTAAGGTAGCAGGTTTGGATGCACTTAACTATCCATCTGGCTATACCCTGTTTTGATATTGGGTTTCCTGTATGAGGTTTTTGAAATACAATAAACAGTTGTTTTGTTTTCCTAATTTCTTTTGTTCTGTCAATGTAGTACATTAGTGCTCTTCTGATGTCTAATGTATGTAGTGCCCTTTCAGCTACTGAGTCTGGCTGTGGGAAGAACACTGGTAGTTCTACTGTTTGATTTAAGTGGAACGGTGAAATAACTTTTGGTAAAAATTTTGGATTGGTTCTTAGGACTACCTTATTTTTGTGTATTTGAATAAAAGGTTCTTGTATAGTAAACGCCTGAATTTCACTTACTCTTCTTAGAGATGTGATGGCAATGAGAAATGCAACCTTCCACGTTAAGAATTGCATTTCGCAAGAGTGCATGGGTTCAAAAGGTGGGCCCATGAGTCTTGTTAAGACGATGTTGAGGTTCCATGAAGGAACAGGTGGTGTTCTTGGTGGTATAATTCTTTTCAGGCCTTCCATAAACGCTTTAATGACAGGTATCCTAAATAGTGAAGTTGAATGGGTAATTTGCAGGTATGCAGATATTGCTGCGAGGTGTATCTTTATGGAAGAGGCGGCTAGATTTGATTTTTGTAAATGTAGCAAGTATCCCACTATAGCCTTTGGAGATGCATGTAATGGTTTAACTTGATTATTATGGCAGTAGCAAACAAATCTTTTCCATTTGCTTGCATAGCAGTGTCTAGTGGATGGTCTTCTAGCTTGTTTTATGACTTCCATACATTCTTGGGTGAGGTTTAAATGTCCGAATTCTAGGATCTCAGGAGCCAGATTGCTAGATTCAGCGATGCTGGGTTTGGATGCCTGATCTGTTGTTTGTGTTGTGTTAACAGATCTGGTCTGTTGGGCAACCTGACATGGGGTACTACTGACAGGTCTAGTAGTGTTGTGTACCAAGGTTGTCTTGCCCATGTTGGTGCTATTAGTATGAGTTTGAGTTTGTTTTGACTCAATTTGTTTACTAGATATGGAAGGAGAGGAAGAGGGGGGAAAAGCGTATGCAAATATCCCTGACCAGTTCATCCATAGAGCATTGCCTTGAGACTGCCTGTGTGGGTACCTGGATGCGAAGTTTTGGCATTTTGCGTTCTCCTTTGTTGCAAATAGGTCTATTTGAGGTGTCCCCCAAATTTTGAAGTAAGTGTTTAGAATTTGGGGGTGAATCTCCCATTCGTGGACCTGTTGGTGATCTCGAGAGAGATTGTCTGCTAGTTGATTTTGGATCCCTGGAATAAATTGTGCTATTAGGCGAATGTGGTTGTGAATTGCCCATTGCCATATCTTTTGTGCCAAGAGGCACAGCTGTGTCGAGTGTGTTCCCCCCTGTTTGTTTAGATAATACATTGTTGTCATGTTGTCTGTTTTGAAAAGAATGTATTTGTGGGTTATGATGGGTTGAAATGCTTTCAGCGCTAGGAATACTGCTAACAATTCGAGGTGATTTATATGCAGCTTTGTTTGATGTACGTCCCATTGTCCTTGGATGCTGTGTTGATTGAGGTGTGCTCCCCACCCTGTCATGGAAGCATCTGTTGTTATCACGTATTGTGGCACTGGGTCTTGGAAAGGCCGCCCTTTGTTTAAATTTATACTGTTCCACCATAGAAGTGAGATGTATGTTTGGCGGTCTATCAACACCAGATCTAGAAGGTGACCCTGTGCATGTGACCACTGTGATGCTAGGCACTGTTGTAAGGGCCTCATGTGCAGTCTTGCGTTTGGGACAATGGCTATGCATGAGGACATCATGCCTAGGAGTTTTAATACCGTCTTTGCCTGTATCTTTTGTGTTGGATACATGGCTTGTATAACCTTGTGAAAATTTTGAACCCTTAGTGGACTTGGAGTGGCTATTCCCTTTGTTGTGTTGATTGTCGCTCCTAAGTATTGCTGTGTTTTGCACGGCAGAATGTGAGATTTTGTATAGTTGATGGAGAAACCGAGTTTGTAGAGGGTTTGTATGACATAATCTGTGTGGTGTGAACACTTTGTGAGGGAGTTGGTCTTGATTAGCCAATCGTCTAGGTACGGGAATACGTGTATATGCTGCCTTCTGATGTGTGCAGCTACTACTGCTAGGCATTTTGTAAATACTCTTGGTGCGGTTGTGATACCGAACGGCAACACTTTGAATTGGTAATGTATTCCCTTGAATACGAACCTTAGGTATTTCCTGTGCGAGGGATGTATCGGTATATGGAAATATGCGTCCTTTAGATCTAAGGTTGTCATGTAGTCTTGTTGCTTTAGCAGTGGTAACACGTCTTGTAGCGTGACCATGTGAAAGTGTTCTGATTTGATGTAGGTGTTTAGTGTTCTGAGATCTAGGATTGGTCTCAGTGTTTTGTCCTTTTTTGGTATTAGAAAGTACAGTGAGTAAACTCCTGTGTTTATTTGTGTACATGGTACCAATTCTATTGCGTCCTTTAGCAGTAATGCTTGAACTTCTAGTTCTAGAAGGTCTAAATGCTGTTTTGACATATTCTGTGTTTTTGGTGGGACATTTGGAGGGAGTTGGAGAAATTCTATGCAATAACCATGTCGGATAATTGCTAAGACCCAAGTGTCTGTTGTTATCTCCTTCCAAGATTTGTAAAACTGACTTAGTCTTCCCCCCACTGATGTTGTGTGAAGGGGTTGAGTGACTTGTGAGTCACTGTTTGGTTGCAGGGGTTTTTGTACTTTGAAATTTTCCCCGGTTTCTAGGGAATTGTCCTCCTCTATACTGGCCCCGAAAGCCTCCCCTTTGGTACTGTCCCTGGTAGGTAGACGGTGTAGATTGTGAGGTGCTGGCTTGTGTGGCTTGACCCCGAAACCCCCCTCTGAAGGTTGTTTTGCGGAAGGTGCCGAAAGTGCCTCTGCCCTGTGGGGAATAGAGTGCGCCCATGGCCTTGGCTGTGTCTGTGTCCTTTTTCAATTTCTCAATTGCCGTGTCCACTTCGGGTCCAAACAATTGTTGTTCATTGAACGGCATATTGAGCACCGCTTGCTGTATTTCCGGTTTAAAGCCAGATGTGCGCAACCATGCGTGCCTTCTCATGGTTACTGCGGTATTTATTGTTCTTGCCGCTGTGTCCGCTGCGTCCATAGAGGAGCGTATTTGGTTATTGGAGATGTTTTGTCCCTCCTCAACCACTTGTTTTGCCCGTTTTTGAAATTCTTTGGGTAGATGCTCGATGAGATGCTGCATCTCGTCCCAATGGGCTCTATCATATCGCGCTAGGAGCGCCTGAGAGTTCGCGATGCGCCACTGGTTTGCAGCTTGTACTGCGACCCTTTTCCCAGCTGCGTCGAACTTGCGGCTCTCTTTATCTGGAGGTGGTGCATCGCCTGATGTGTGCGAGTTGGCTCTCTTGCGAGCTGCCCCTACCACGACTGAATCTGGTGGCAGTTGTGAGGTGATAAAAGCAGGGTCTGTGGGCGGTGCTTTATATTTTTTTCTCCACCCTTGGAGTAATCGCTCTACTTTTGACAGGTTCTTTGAAGATCTGCTTTGCGTGCCTTAGCATTCCTGGAAGCATAGGTAGGCTTTGGTAGGAGCTATGGGTGGAGGAGAGGGTGTTGAAAAGGAAGTCATCCTCGACAGGTTCTGCGTTTAACGACACGTTATGGAATTCTGCTGCCCTAGCTACCACCTGTGCATACGCTGTGCTGTCCTCAGGTGGTGAGGGCTTGGTAGGGTACGACTCAGGACTATTGTCTGATACTGGGGCGTCGTATAGGTCCCAAGCGTCCTGGTCGTCTTGGCTCATGGTGGTATGAGCCGGTGAATGTGACGGAGTCTGTGCCAGTGATGTGTGAGTTACAGGTGGAGGAGAGGGTGGCGGAGTTACCTTCTTCACCATTTTTTGTGGTGTTTGTTCTTGTGTGTGGAACTCGAGTCTCCTTTTTCTCCTGATTGGGGGAAGAGTGCTGATCTTCCCTGTCCCACTTTGTATGAAGATCCGCTTTTGTGTGTGGTCTACATCAGTGGTCTGTAACTCTTCTTCAAATCTGTGTTTGCGCATTTGAGAGGACAGTGATTGTTCCTCTGTATATGAGCTGGCAGTTGGTTCGGTTGCTGGTCGTTTTGGCAACGAAACTGTGTCTCTGCTTGTTTTCGGCTCAGAGGAGAATTTTTCCTTTTTCGGCGTCGAGCTTTCTCGGCGTCGATCTTCCTCGGTGCCGCTGTCTCTGCGTCGAGCAGCTTCGGTTCCGCTGTCTCGGCGTCGATCTTTTTCGGCAGCACTTTCTCGGTCCCGAGATTGCTGCGTGCCTGTGTCTCGACCCGAGTCGGACGATCTCGGCACCAGTACGGCCTTTTTCGGTGCCGATGGACGGTCACCTACTTTATGGGTTGAGCCATGGCCTGTTCGCAGTGGCGTCCCCTGGGCCTTGTCTGTTTTCTTGTGTGGTGCTTGCTTCGACGTCTTACTCACGGTTTCTTCGACGTCGAATTCCTCCGAGTCCGATTCATGGAGGAGAAAGCTTCATCTGCTTCTCCTTGTCCCTCGAACTCTCGGTGTCCTCTCGGCGTGGACGCCATCTGCAATCTTCTGGCTCGTCGGTTACGAAGCGTTTTTCGGGACCGAAACGCACGACAGGCCTCACACGTTTCTTCCTTGTGCTCGGGCGACAGGCACAAGTTACAGACCAAATGTTGGTCTGTATATGTATATTTACTGTGGCATTTAGGACAGAATCAGAACGGGGTCCGTTCCATCAGTGTCGATGTTACACGCGGTCGGGCCGACCAGGCCCCGACGGGGGATCGAAATTACCCCGAAGGGCTACCGGAGCTCTTCACGATTCGGTGTCGATTCTATTCTTACCCGATACCGAGCGAAACAATACCGACGTAGTTTTCCGAAGTTAAGACTATCTTTCCGTCCCGAAACCCGGAGCGAAAAGGAACACGTCCGAACCCGATGGCGGAAAAAAAACAATCTAACATGGAGTCGACGCCCATGCGCAATGGAACAAAGGAGGAGGAGTCCCTCGGTCTCGGGACTCGAAAAGACTTCTTCGAACAAAAACAACTTGTAACACTCCGACCCAACACCAGACGGCGGACTATGCACAACATGTGTATCTGCAGCTACACATGCCACCGAACATGTAATTACACCTGTAGAGTAAAATCTTGTATATTGAAGGCCAGAGAATGGAAACTTTAACACTTTTCAGATTGTGCTTCAAAAAATGTACTATACTGTACAGAGTGTCCATGTAATCAGAAATATAATCGGCAAAACTACACGAAAAGTATGACGCCGGATCCTACAGCATTAGTCCAGAATGAGGTGCGATGTTACCACTGCACCTTTGGTTGGACACTACAGAACCACGGACCACCCAGCTGAAAGCATTTGGTGGTTTGTGCTAGACATTGCTTGAGCTCAACAAGGACCTGTGATGTGGAACAGGCACTTAAAATAAAGGAAACCAGATGGATTTGGCAAGGAGACTCAAGTCAGTAGAGTTCTAAATCGACAAATTGCATGGCATTTACTGCCCAAACCAATCTATTTTATCAGCCCCCTTTATAATTTTGTATTCTGTTGTCTATACAAATATTTTCTGTAACAGGTTGTACTTATTTTGACCTTGTGATTTTATTTATGCGAGACAATCTTCCTTATCATGGATAATTCTTTGTGTACCCAATCCAAAATGACCTACTCCTTTCACTCATTAAACTGACTGTCTGGCACTTATAGTTATAATCTACAAATCTTTGTGATATGGATGTCTAGCTCTTCATTTTGAAACACCTAGAGGTTGTCTGATTTGGTTCCTCAGAAGTAACTGTAACAATAGCACCAACTTTGACCAATCCAACTAGTTAATGAGTGAGCCTAGATTTATGTGCCTTAGAGTTATCCGATATCCAACATGGAAGCATAAAGAAAAACAAAGAAGGGTACTATGTTTGGAAACCAGTTCTGTCCATTAGCTGAAGTTAATTTCTGGTGCTTATACTCATAGACACTAGCATCCCCATGACCATTCCAATATGGCGGACGCTCCACACCTTTGTGATCTGGATTACTTTGACAAAGAGAGGATTTATCTCCCTCCATAATATGATTGTATGCAATTGTAAAGTATAATTATACCAGCTAGGACGGTTTAGATTATCTTGTTTATAGTTCTAGTGAGCAATCCCTTAGGTGGCTTCATGATCAATTTAATATAGCTGACGCTCAGCGCCTTCATGAGGTTTTTTGTTTTATTGAGTAAATATGGTGCCCGCACACCACGCTAGGTATACTAGGCAGTTTCAAGGTCACATTTACATTGATTTAGTCTACTAGAAGCTGATTGACCACGAATTTGCCACTGCTGTACAATAAGTAAAGAGATTTTTCTGAGTACTCATAATCGATTATGGCATCTGTTGATTCAGTGTGGTTGCTTACTTACAAATCTATTCTATTCTTCCTTTTCATTGTTCTAGTGAGTTGAAATAAGTACAATAGAAAACTGAAGTGGTGCAGTGCTTGTGAGTAGTGAAGAGGGTGAATATATAGCCAAAACAAAGCCTGGCTAATATATACAGTGTTGGTCAATCAATAATCAGTCATTAACTTCTGTACTTGCTCAAACGTGACAATCGTTAATCTTTAACTACATAACTAAGGCATATATATGTGTTTATATATATATATATATATATATATATATATATATATATATATATATATATATATTTAAAAAACGTACATTCACAAGGAATAAATGTTTCGACCAATAGGTAATTACGAAAAAAAGAGTGACATCCTGTAAAGTAGTTAAAAACAATAACGTCCTAGAAGTTGTGGAAGCTCTTATTAATCAAGCTTGTCAGAAATGACAGACGTTGGACATATCTCACAGAGGTTGGTGGAAAAATGCCACTGGTAGAAAACACACGGAATACCGTAATTAATCACCCCTGTGGAAATAAAACCTGTATTGTGATATTGGGGCAGGATATGACCTCCCACAGATAACACGAGTAGTGAAATCCCATAATCACATACGCAAATAATGCTGGGAAACTGAACCAGTGGTCATCCTACTTCACCCATAGGCCAACAACTGGCAACAAAGCTTTCTGCTGTTTTTAGGAGGAGCACATCTGCACAAACGCTAGTTCCCTTTAATGCCAGGGATATCTATGGCAACGTGTGCTTTATGAAATGAAGAAAAAAAAAACGTGCTTTTATCCAATGTCTTTATATTGACGATAGCCTGACTACCACTGCCCTCCTACCCAACAGTAAAGTTTTACAAAATAAAACCAGCATTGACAAAGTCAAAAGGCTGGTAGCCAGGGCCGATCTCTTGGCTTTGCCAATGCTTGTTGAATTATTGTGACTTAGCCAGGGATGATGCATTTGTGTGGAGTACTTGCTCTAGCTGAGACACGGCACTTGCGACTCACGGGTTGTAACCAGTCGATAAACATTCCTGGGTTCGTAGTTTAGAAAATGCATCAGTCAAAGTAGAAGAGAGGGAAGGAGTGAATGGATGCACATTTACTAAATGTGGGATAAAGCGACCAAGGGGTTGAGACATTGTATCGATAATTTTTTTACTTTTATGTTTTTTATGTACTGTTGTGCTTGTTTTTCAGTCACTAGAATGTCTGCCTTGGGTGGGCACCCAAGGGTGTGTCGTCTGGTTTTGGAAAGTTACATTTCAGGACCATAGATCAGTGGCAAAATATGCACACTTTTTGCTCGTAAATGGCGAACGTGAAGATTCATTGGAAGGATGTCACACGATCTCTTTTCTTTGTTCTCGCGATTTCTAGTAAGTGACATCATTAGCTAAGTTTTTTTTCTGCTGACCTTTCTCTCTCACTCTTCTTTAAATCTCTGCTTCGATCCCACAGTCTTTGCTGTAATTTCTGCTTTTTGGCACTCTTCCCTCTCTCTGGCTCTCTTCTGTCTTTGACATGACTCTTTTCTCTGCTCTCTGCTCTCTCCTCTTTCTCTGTCCCACCGTCCCCAGCCTTCTCTCATCCCCCCTTTTCTTCGATCCCACCCTCCTCTTTCTTATCCCACTCTTCCTCCCTCGGTGTTTCTTTACAATGACCATCTCTCCTCCTTGGTAGAACGTTCGCTCCTTATAAGGCAGGGCTAGCACAAAGTGTTTGTTTGAATAGATCACTTTCCACTCTTCCTATCAATCACAGGGGCGATTTATTGTGGTGTGTGCCTAAGCCAAAGTACTGTGTATGTGAGGCGGTATGCTCACATACCAGAGCAGGTACACACACTGGCTGGTGTAGGTACTGGCACTACTCACTAGAGGAGGTAGGTAAACACAAACACATTGTATCTACATGACTCACATGGACTCACGCGCAAACACGCACCAGCAAATTAACTCGCAATAATACTAAAACTGTACTCATATTTTCCCGATACTAATCCATCACTAATTCTTGTTGGGTTCCGGAGTAGCGTGCTACCTGCTGAAAAGCGCTTTGTTATAAATACTATTACAATACAATACATGCATTGTAACAGCACACAGCATGCACATACAAAAAGGTCTGTCTGAGGTACATACATTGTTTTGTGTGTGCTCTAGGAGCAAGGGCACACAAACCCAACTGGTTAAACTCAAACCACAGATGCAAATGCTTTGCACCCCTAACTCAGATAGGCAAAATAGACAATTCGCAGCACACACCTATGCTGACAGACCGTGAGAGCAGTTACAGACCTCCGGCCTGTTCAGTCTTCTCTTTTACAACGCAGCAAACTCTGCATTGTTTCCTGCTTATAGTTTTGTGATTTCCCCCAATGATAGCCAAAGCCTCTCCACCGCCTTCACGACCTGCTTGCTACATGCTCCACATCACCAAGTGAAGGCTAGGCTCTCGTCCATTCGATCTTTCCCGCTTGGTATTAAAGGGAGGTGGTGAATTGTGAGGAAAACTCATGGTGCACTGCATCACCACAACATTGTGGAAAGCGCCATAACCAGTGGTCTGACCAAGGCGGAGGCCTGTCAGTTCAAGTGTGTGTGTGTGGCGGTGGGGTAGGCGGGGTTCTTACGAAAGTCAAAGCCATCCAGCTGGAAAATGTGCCACTGAAGAGATTCTGCTCACGAGGGCAGCAAAGAATTTCCAGAAGAGACACCATGGACAGATGTGGAGTTTGGCCAGAGAGGCCACAGCCCGAGAGAAGCGGCCACAAAAGGTGCTGGTGGCCAGCTCTTCAGGGCTAGCATTCTTCCATGCCTAGGAAAGGTCCTCTTATGCAGAGCCCAGAACCATGAAGAGATCAGGAAGTACTCGCTGATATAAGGACTCTCTTCATGGACTGACAGTTAAAAGAAACACACAAAAGAATCACGCACATGCACAAAACAGCCCCCCTTCCCAAACCATCTATAGCAGAAGCTTACAGCTGCTCGCCAAGGTCTTCCTCTAGGCACCAAAAACACCAGAAGGCAGTCTCTTCGCACTTATCCTCTTCTCTCTGGATTGCTGGTATCCTTCGAAGAATGTACCATGATTTCGATCTTTCTGTCAAGCACGGATTCTCCTCGCTGTCACCAGCAGCACTGACGTCAACCCTCTCCTATCAGCCAGCCAATCAGATGCTAACAGATGACCCAATGAACCATCGATATGTTGATGTTCTAGCGGTTTGGGAAGGCCAGTATTCTCAAGGATACCCCCTCTCCTCTTCCTAGACTTCCATTCAGTCTCTCCCATGTCCATCACGATGCTTTGAGGTGACCTTGGCTAAACAAACCAATATAACATAGATGTGCCAAGGAAGACCGCAACAGACCTCAAGTGTCCTCGGTCCCCCTTGAAGCTGTGCTTTCTGTGTGGTAGGTTAGTGTTCTTTTCAAAGCATATTCTGCCAACAGTATGGCTTTATAGTGACGGGGACCATCACTTTAGAAGTGGTTTTGAATAACCCATTTAGTTGAAGAGGTTTTTGGTATTGCACAATTTCCGGAAAATTAACTGAAGATCTACAGTGTATTACTTACCTATGTTACCACCTGGAAAGAGTGTCTTAAAATAGTTCCTTCTTAATTGTGAAAAACATTTTATCGTATATCATTCCCTTGCGGTTTTGCACCCTTTTGGCCTAGTCGTGGGTCTAGTCCACTGTATATGAAAATGTATAAATACATATCCAAGGACATAATGTACATTTCTACCACAATCAAGTTGTATACCGATCTCTGGGGAAAACGGGAATGTGCCGACAAGCAGAGATTAGGCAGGAGCAGAGAAAAAGCAGAGTCTGACACCTGAATCATACATGTCCCGCCAGTCGCAATCTGCCACAGGCAAACAAAACATCTTTCAGGAATGACCCTAAACCAGCAATGCAAGCAAAGATCTGTTGGCGCAATGTGTGTGCGGTCTCATGGAGAGCATCCCGTGTGTCCTGGGCAAACAACCCACTGTTGGATGGGCTGGCAGAACCCAACAATAACCACATCAGCTAGGAATGCCACACAGTCCCATTGCCTTTGAGATATTTTGACTTTTACTAGTCAACGAGGGAACAGCAAACAAAGGCAACACAAAGATGCACATGCTAGCAGGCTTTAAACCAGCTCAACAAGACATGACTAAGTCACCCTGGTAGTGCAGTCTTGTATATTTAACTTCTACACACCCTCGTTTCTAAGCTTGTGGGTGCACCAATCCCACTCATTCTTTCCCTCCTAATAGGTGGTATGCAAGGGGAAACCTAGTGCAAGTTGATGAAAAAACTGTGCATGTGCCATACATACATTTCAAAATAATACATTAACATTTTTACTGGCAGAGGGGATCAAACCCTGGTGGGGTTGGGGACATTACTGGCGAAAAGGGATGAGGCGTAATATTGGAAGTAACCGGGGGCCCTGCCACTGCAGAAAAGGAGGACAGGTATGGAACACTTGCTCTATTGGAGAAGCTGATCTATTTGGAAAGGGGCTACCCCTGGAAACATTTGAGGATATGGTGGAAATGTGGTCATATTATGTGCTAGGCACTACAGGTGATGGAGGTCTGAGAGGGTTGGGGGAGAGAAGTTTGTGAATTCTCTGATATCATTTTTTGGGGATCACCTGCAAGGGCCGCGATGTGTGCAATTGTGTTATGGCTCTACTAAAACTAATAGCGTTGTGAAAAAAAATCTTAACTGGCAACTTACTCAATGAGTTCATGTTTTAACAATTCAGGAAGCCTGATAAACTTGGTCGTCCTTAAAGTACTCAAAAGTAATTTTATGTATAACTATTTTTTAGAAGCTGCTTCTCCGTCAAGGGCCCATACTTAATTACTGGCAATGCCAATAGGTTTGGCTTAAATGTACTAACACATGCAAACAG
Source organism: Pleurodeles waltl (assembly GCF_031143425.1). Taxonomy (NCBI): domain Eukaryota; kingdom Metazoa; phylum Chordata; class Amphibia; order Caudata; family Salamandridae; genus Pleurodeles; species Pleurodeles waltl. The sequence goes on along the minus strand of NC_090445.1, from coordinate 419,061,462 downwards.
CAGTTGAGCATACCAATGCATGGGCATTTAAATCCACTCCTATTGTCACACCTCTGACTATGCACTCACACTGGCACAACGCTTAAGTTGCACTCAGACACACTGCTCGCCCTGCAGTGATGCAGGCATACTGCTCATCCTGCACTCAAACAAGCACACCATTTGCCCAACGGTCAGGCATGCACATCGCTCACCCTATACTCATACAGGTACTCCATTTGCCCTGCTTTCACACAGGCACACCGCTCGCCATGCACTCACACAAGACTCACTGTGCACCTCAGACTCAGAAAGGGACTCCCCTCACCCTGCACCCAGAAAGGCACACTGCTCCCCTGCACAAAGGTAGGCACATTAGTCACCCTGCACACAGGCCGACACATTGGTCTCCCTGCACTCAGACAGGCACACTGCTCGCCCAGCACTCAGTCAGGCACACCGCTCCCCGTGCACTCAGTCAGGAGTTTTGCAGAATATAGTGGTGTAGAGCACAGGGGCAGTGAGTGCAGAAGCATTGATATCAGCGGCATTTAATGCAGTGTCGTAGAATACAGTGTTGTAGATTAAAGTGATGCAGTGGTGCAGATTGCAGTGGTACAGAGTGGACTGGCATAGAACTGAGCAACGCAGAGGGCACTGGCGTTGAGTGCAGAGTGGAGTGGCAGAGTGCAGTGGCATAGGGTGGTACAGAGTAGCACAGAATGGTGCAGAGTAGAGCAGAGTGCAGTGGCATAAAGTGTAGTAGAATAGAGTGGAGTAGTTCAGAGTAGAGTGGCAGAGTGCAGTGTTGCAGAGTAGAGTGTCGGAATGCAGTGGAATAGAGTGGCATGGAAAGCAGCAGCGTAGAGTACAGTGATCTAGAGTGCAGTGACAGAATGCATTGGCGTAGAATGCAGTGTCATTGAGTGGAGTGGCACAGAGTAGAGTGCGGTGGAGTAGAGTTAATGGTTTCAGAGTACAGTGGAGTGGAGAAGAGTGGAGTGGTGCAGAGTAGAGTGCATTCAGTGAAGTATTGCAGAGTAAAGTGGAGTGGCGCGGAGTATGCATGGTATGGTAGCACACTGCCATTACAGGCAACACATTTCCAATTTAAATGACCATTACATTTGCACATACATCCACTAATGAAACTATATACTGCACAAACTAAAATGTGTGAAAATTGCATCACGTAGTGTTATGGTTTGTATTGATCATATTAAGTATTTGTTACCAACACACTTCGGAAATAAAAAAAAATGGGCTTCATTTGTGTTACCAATTCTGATATATTCTGAATACTTACACAGTTCATTTAAATGTCGTGATGTGCTAGAAAAACACCTCTTTCCTACACCCAGTACCCAGCAAGTGTCACATAAATCCTCTCACTTTGAAGTCAGAAAAAGAAAAGTAAACAAGCGCCCTCGAAAGACAGCGCCTGACATTTGACCTCAGCCTTTGATTGCACACTGAATACGATGAGATTAGAAGAGGATTTAAAGGCCTGTGTAGAGAAAGAAAGTTTGTGGAAGGATACAGTAAACACAGTTTAGGCAACAGGGGGGACAAACTGAACCTGGAGAGCCTAAAGCAAATAAAGCCAGCGAATAGAAAGCCAGAAAATGTGAGTTACAAACCACAAAGCCAATCAATGGGCAGAATGCATTCCTAGACTAACTTTCTGAAAGTCCCCAAGATGTCTTCAGAAAACCAGACAGACAGTTACTCTGTCTGGTAAGCTGCGAACTAAAAGTGCCCAGAGGCCATTAAAGCAACCCCCCTTTCCTGCGACCAAGCAGTTCATCTTTGAGAAGTGTGCACAACTCGAACACCCTGTGGCAGAACACCTTGTGCAGGAGTCTAGCAGCACTGTAGGCACAACACGTCCCTCCGGCTGATATGAAATGTCTCCTACCCCTTGTCTCCATTTCTCTCTCTGGTTCCCTGGTCTCTGGAACTCTCAGATCTCTGGCTCTCTGGTCAACTAGTCTCCCCCCAAAGCTCTCTTCCTGCGCTTTCTCCTCCCCAGGAACATCCATGCCCCATCTTGAGTAGCACGGACTGCCACCTGCAGGTTCAGACACTGCAGGGGTAGCATGGTAGCCTGCCCTTCTGACCCCCCTCAGGCTGCTGGGATGCCCAGAATCCTACTTGGCCTCCTTTGTTTCCTAGACTTTTACCTTAGACTTGGCTCTAGAAGCCTCAGTCTCACAGTTGTCTTCCAGTCTTGGTCTTGCATAGTCTCTGTGGCCACTGCTTAAACTGCACCCTTTAGGGCATGCTGGGATATTTACATCAGCCCTGTGTCTTGTTTGCATCTGCCCTATTCGGACTGCACTGGCTTTTGTGATGTTCTGTTTTTCAGCTGAAGCACACAAATTCTGACCAATCAGATGCTGTAGCGAAGAGAACCAACATGTGGGTGAAGCCAAAACCCCTCTCCTGAGTCGTTTTTGAAGCTCTGTTTCAGGTGATCTCATGAGGCCTGGCGACAGCATCGCTGTCATGCCAGATCTAAAAATCTTCCTAAACATAGCTGGTTGATGCCATGTTAAAAGTCAGCATCCAACCAGGAGGCATTTACACACACACACTCTCTGAAACGGGTATCGCCATTCAGATATCTGCTCTACCTCCTTTATAGTACTGGGCTGGCCTCTCACTGTTACTGCTTAAAAATCTTGGAGGAAGCCTAACCTTGCAGAAACATGGTGGCTGGTAGGAGAACTTCTGGCCTGGCAGAAACAATGTGGGGTCAAAAAGATGAAGTTCAGACGAGAGTACGTACAAAATGGCGGCAAGTAGATCTGGTCACAGACTTTTAAACTACAATTATTTTCATCGATGGTTCAAAATTAAACATATTTCTAAAAGGTTAGGAGAGCGTTTTAAAACAAAAACTCTTCTCCGTGTTAAAACTTTTGAATTTTCGTACTAAAACAATATTTATATTTTTGATATAATAAAAAGGGTGGCACATAACTCTGCAAGCCACTGGTTGATAATTTAGAACCCCATGTGCAAGCGGCAGGCCATCTCACACCCCCAGTGCATACAAATCAAATGGCGTAAACACACCTCTTTTTTGGGTGGGGCAATGTACTGGCGAAAAAAGGCCAGGCAGAATGTCTTCGTTTTCACAGTTCTCCCATTCTAATCTAAATAACGTTGATAATTTCGTACTGTAAACATCTGTTAGAATTAACCACTTCCAAGGAAATAGACCCCGGAGCAGTGAACACTGTGGCAACTAATGTGTCCACACCATTTGCTTTGTGGAAACTTCGAGTTATATTTAAATAAAGTTATTTCGTACAGAAATTCACCACTGGAATCAGTTCCTATTGTAAATAAATAAGAAAAAAAGGTTTTTCAGAAAAATGTTAAAAGACAGAATGCAGTTAATATGTACCTCGAACATAAAGTGTAGGTGCTTTGAATTTCTGGTTAACGGTGTCCAGCCCTAAAGCACCTGCCTAGGGGGCCCCAGAGCCACTAGAAACCTTGACGTCCTGTCCCAGACCCTGCAGCGCACACCCAGTGGTCTGTAAATGGTGCCTTTGTGAACCAACATAACTCGGGAATTGTAGCTTGCAGATCATCTTCAGGGCCCTGGCAAGGATAGAGACCGAAATGCCCTACGTCACGTCCTTTCGACGACCCATAGCCATAGGTGGATGTTAGCAGTGTCCACCCGGTGGCCCACACTCCATGGCGTACACAGGGCCACGCTGCGGTGGGGGTTCTGTGCTACCATGGCCTGGTAAACGCACCAATCTCCATTTACTAGAGCGTCTTAAGGAAATGTTTAGTACATGTTTGACTGAGTCTGCTCAACGAGGTACGAAGAAGGCAAACACGAGCGTAATAATGGACACTTTTACCCAGGTGGAGAGGGCTATAGTGTCTATCACTGATCTCTCACATTGGCAGTGTGAGAATTATATAACGGAGCCCTACCAAGAGTGAGCTAAGGTACTTAGCACCACGACCATTATTCCCCACTCTCAAAAAATGAAACAGTTTTGCAAATTCCACAGAAACATTATTTGAACTATCGATTTTTACAGAACTAAGAGACAAGCCGAGCGTCAACGTACATACAATTCCTTTCAATGCAACCCTATGGGGTCAGACAAGTTAATGCGCTGAGTTCCAATCTAACCTTCTAAGACAGGGCGCTAACCTAGAGCGCTACCCCAGGGCATGTGTCAGCGGACACTGGCTAACAATGCAGTGCTGTGGGGCATATGATAAGATGCTGCCATGTAACCCCATCCTCAGTGGCGGTGCGCTGTGCACCTGACCTACAGTATTATTGCATGGGGTGTATGATGATACGCAGATATACAACGCCCTTTGACGACAGTGCCATCAAGGGAGTGGTTGTAGCAATGCAAATGATGGTCAGGGGTTGAGATACCTTCCTCGGCACACAGTATGTGGACACTGGTGTTTATAGTCAGCGAGAGCAGAGCCTTCCATCACTTCAACGTTTACTGCAATACTAAGGACATGCCATCTCTACCTTCCAGCGCCTTTAGAACTACAAGCGCTTTCAGGGACACGAAGGGATAGATGTCCAATTTATCATGGGCCCGGGCGCTCCTTCTGGCCTCGTGTGGCCAACGAGATGACACATGACCAAATGCTGCACCGTTTTAAAAAAAATCAACAGAAAACTTCATTGGCGTTATAAAACAATATGTTACCTGTTATGAATTTATTATGTTAGAAACAGAATAAGCTGATTTAATTTTTCCTAGAGTGTCGACAGGCTGAAAAGCATAACAGCAATATAAAAGTTATTGGAAAATACACCCTAAGACTTGTTGCACTAACACCCAAATTCCTCTCTTTTTAGGAAAGCAAGATAAGGGGCTAGATGGAATTGGCGTCAAGAAAAACTTCCTAGTACCCTACCGTTTGAAGATCTGCAAGAGCTAGATATGAACTAATGCTGCAAATAATAGGCCTTGAAACAGCTCCTTACACTATAGCAGGCGTCTCCAACCTTTTCTGTATCAAGAGCTACTTATGTGCAATGAAAACCATCCCAAGCCACTGATATTATCAGTGCTGTAACAGTGACCACATCAGACAAGATTACATTAGAGCCCATGATATGCAAAATTACTAGCTAAGATCACCCCGGTGCATCGGGCAGGGTTTCCAGCAGTAATTTAAGCAAGCATTTGCAAAATGGGTCTCGCATTTGCTCGAGTTAGAGCTATTAACGTTGTAAACTCCTAATCAGACTTTTCTCGCCACATAAATTGAAAACTAAAAGTGAAACAGTTTCACACAAGCAAGCCGATTCACAGGGCCATGGCCGCCATACGCATCAGCGTGAAGAGAGACACAAAAGGAAAAAGAAGTTCACACGCAGTCAAACTTATTTGTAGAAGTGCATAACAGGGGCGATGGTGAAGGCAGTAACAAAACCTCCCCAAGGAGAGACAAACGTAAGCCATTTATTTACCCATGTCTTCAAAGGATTTCTGAAGGGCAAGCCCACAAACGAGTGGTAGTGATGGGCATGATGTGGGCATTGTTAAAAGCCCAGATACATACCAACATGTCAGAAAAGCAGCGCTTGTGCGCTCCTATGCTCGACCTAAAAATGATTTTGTCAATTTCAAATCCCTCCACATCGGTAATACCTTAAACAGTGTCCTTGGCACCAAAATTACAGTGTAATTATTACTGTTATTATTAGCCCAATAACATGTGACTTAAATATATTTTGGAAAGCGTCATTTTTCTCCAAATATCAGTTTATGAGATGAAAATACGCACATTTTAGCCTTGAACACACACTAAATTTTATTATGCATATATTAATTCAGTAAAGTAAAAAAAATCTAATTTAGTATACTGGACTACACACAGGCGAACTACTACAGGTAGTTGGAGAGCTACCAGTAGCTAACTAGCTATTTGTTGGAGAAGTCTGTGCTTTAGCCATGGTTGGATGTATATTACCTGAAAAACTTCAGTGCAGGGGAAGTTATGTTTGCAATCCAAGACTGCTGAAATTCTGCAGGTATGGTCACCAGAGCATCTACACCTTCACTCGTTCCACCTCTGACCTCACACAACATCAGAGACATCACCACTCACGTAATCAGGGAGGTTGTACAGGTAACACAGTACGCTGCCACTTTTGCAATACATGCAGGCTGTGCTCTGTGCATAGTACAAGAGTGTATGGTCAAACTGTGCCCGGCAGCCTTACATACCATCCTATTATGCACCACCATCAGCCTCTGCAGAACCTACGTATGCCATCTGACCACTGCTGTGATTAGAGTTTCGTCTGTGAAACTTTCTATGGAGTCCTGATAATATTTTGGATTATAAACATAACAGCCCTTCAACTGAAGTCTTTTCGGCAAATGTTCACCTTTTCAATTAGTATAGGTTACTATGTAACCTACATAGTAAACCATAACTTCCCCTTATAAAAGCGTACTCGGATAATTGTGTGACCTTTGTTGTGATGAACAATCAATGAGCCATCTTTGGGGTTTGTGTATGATGCAATAATGGCCCATTTGGGCTGTGTGCATTGCATCAGTATACAGTCCCCACTAGGCACAGGCATATGCGCAGATCCAAAATAGAGGCTGCTGAAAAAACGATCAACAGGCTTCAGACAATCAGATTACCAGTTTAGTTAGAAAGTTGCAAAACCGGTGATGCCAGACAGCTGACACAATTCTATTCTTTATTTTAGCATTTGAAGAGTGATGTCTAAAAACAGGACTGCCTGTATATACTCTAAGAAGGCAGGGCGGGTGTGAGGAATGTGCATTTCCATTGCTACCTTTGAAGAATGTACGCAGCTTGTCAGCGACCTCAAAACTAAGTCAGTCACTTTCCCCTAAATGTGGGCCGTACTCAAGACACTCAAAGTATGTCTTGTGAAGGAAATGAAAAGATAATTTAAACGTTTGAGAAAATGTTCCACCGGGCCTGGACCAAGCAATGCAAGTTGTTTAATGTAAATAGCAAAAAAGATTTTTAAACAAATACTTTCAAAAGGGTGCTCAATGTTTTTTGATGAACAGTTGAATACTTTTATACCAAATTCATTATTCCCTGACATTTGAGCTCTAGTGGGCCTAAAAAGACATTAAAAAAAATAATAAGTAGTAGAAAACTGACATCTGGTCATGTGCATGAACTTGCATTTCAAAGGTTTTGATTTTCCATGTCAAAAGGAACACAAACGATCAACTGCCATAAAAGTGTTTTCAGAGCACAATATTACTTTTGACTCTTAATAGTATTTGTAGGTACGTTTTAAAAGCAGAAAAAACTCGGACATCTGTAACAGAACAGTCATGAAGCGGTCTTCGTAAATGTTCCAAGTGAAATACTTCACACACTAAGGTCTGTTTTCTGTTACCCACACAACACCACTGTGTAGAATTGCTAATAACAGCAGTTATTAACATTCACAGTTCATATACAGCACACCATGACCTCAGTGGTTTCCAGTTGCTTTCATTTAAGATGTCACCAAACTCAGTGGTTCACAACTTACTCACCTCAGAATGATGAAAGGATGAGTTAGCCCTGCACCTAGAGACAGACTAGTAATATTGTGCACATTAGCCCCCATCCTTCAGCTTTCGACTTCGAAGTAACACACAAGGTAGGTGATTGAAAGGTTTGATTAAAGTGCGCAGGGCAAGCATGCCATAAACATTTGCAAGTTCACATATATTACTGTGGAATCGCGTTTACTTATGATAACAAACACCCTCTGTCGTAACTCTGCATATGGTGATGAATCCAGTGTAAACATTGTGCATGTTTCCAGTTAAAAATTGTTTTCTTCTTTTATTTTTTGCACGTCCATAGCAACGCATCAGGCGCACCCTGGATGTGCCCAGCAGATGCTCTCTGCTTTCATACTACAGGTTTTACAAACACCTTTTGTGTACTGTTGGAACCTCTTAATTTAAAAAGGTGTGCAGCCTTAAAGCTCATTGACTGGCTGCTTCAAAGAAGAAGGGGGTGAAATTGTTATGTTTCACGCAGAATTGCAAATGGTTTCAGCTATCAGAAACGTCCATAAATCTGCACTTTACCATAACAGTGAGGTCTGAAACAAGAAAATATCAATGCAAAAAAATGATCTCACAGGGTGCACCTATACCTATGAAACCATCTTCTAAGCGCTTGTTTGCACAGTCACTCAAACCCTGGCGCCAAATCTAGTTAATCAGTTACAGATGGTCTGTAAGGGAGCCATTTTTGGGAAGGGGCTGTAGTACACTTGGTGATCAAGGGGTAGCAAAAAAATGCACGTGAAATGTTACTGTTTAGAGAAAAATACATACCGAAGCTATTAGACACTAATAATGGATTTCAAATTAAAATTATAATCAACTGAACACTCCACTCGAGTAGATATTCAAAAACACTACAAATCAACAAGGATACGGCAAAACCATTTGTAACTACCCTACTGAAAAATCTACCATGGAAACCCTTCTGAAACCTCGCATTCTAAAAGAGGCCGGAGTCCGGTATCCCTTTTATGTGGCTAGGGAGGAAAGAGTGGTAACATAACAGATGTGTTCCAGAGTTTTCCCCTATAAGTATCCCCTTAGGGCACTGCCCCTTAATTTATGAGATGACAATGTTAATCAATTCGGCTTTTCACACATAGTAAAAATTAAAAAAAATTATCGATATACGTTTTTCCGGTGGGAAATGGAAAGGGAATGCCTCTAGATCCATTGCATTTTAGAATAGCTAAAGAATGAGGTGACAAAAATAAATTGAATTAAAATGTAAAATACTTCTATTAAGATTGCAAAACACAAAGCAGAGAAGAGGAGCAAATGTGGTTGAACTGATATACTTCTGCTCTTGTGGTTTGGGCTCGTCATAAGAAAATACACTTTTATGTTTTCAACCATTTTGGGTACAGAGCATCATAAGCTGAAAGCAAAGAGTGACTCGGACCCACTGGTCAGGTTAGTCAAATGCACTGATTTGTGCAATTCCATATTATGCTGAAGTAGCAGCGGTGATAGAGCGCTTTTCAATGAAATCAGACTAAGTTACACAATGAGTGAAATCACACTAAAGTGACCACATATTGAAAACGCCGAGCAAAAATGAGTGTGTATAAAATTGACATTCAATCACAACACCTCTCTCCTCCATTCGGGTGTCACCTAGGAGCCCAGCATGTGGAAGCAACCCCCGGGCTAGAGCACGTGCACGCTGCACATTCAGGGGTCGCGGAGCGCCGTGCCGCGCGTGCGGCGTAGGGGTCACGCCGCACAGCTGCCCCTGCACCGCTGCACGGCGCCTGGGCCCGCGCTGCTCGTCAGGTGAAGCCTGGCTCGAGAGCTCCGTCTCCAGGTGCCCTTGGGGTGGAGGCCGAGGCATCCCAGGCCCGACCTGCTGGTTTCTTGAAGGTTCCTGGCTGCAGTACTTTGCTTTTTAATCTGAGTGAATCGCACTGTTTTCTTAAAATTGAAATACTTTTCAAAGGACAAAAAGCACGTGCATCAGTTCACAAGTCGGAATGACAAAGAATGTTAAACCTTGGCTTAATAAACCGAAGACCGCCGAGTAATATATTCATTAGGCATGCAGTGGCAAACGTGCGGCAATGTGTGCCTTGACTCGTATTGAGCAAACCTACCTCCAAAGTAAAGGAATGATGCCCACAGATTTTTTTTTTTTAAACAGCTGGTAATAGTAAACAATGTAATATTTTTCCTTTTTGGAGTAACGTTTCTACTCCTCCTGGAAGTTGGTAACGTTTTAAGAAAGATATTAAGAGGTAAAGAAATAAGTATCCCATCTATAAACAACCAGTGCATAAAGCAACTTTTTTTAATAGACATCTCCGGACAGCGTCCTTCTACCACCGTGGAGCTGCGCACTGCACGTGGAACCTTCTGAAATTCATGAAAAAAATAAAAACGCAAAGCAGAATATTCTTACAATCTTTCAAATGGAGAACCCTGGCCAGCATTTTGAAAGAAGTTGAAAACATATTAATAAATTCCCAGCTCTCATATAGATGCCACAAAACATGAAAGCACTGCGAGGCTGGATTTCACATTCCCTTCTTTCAAAAAAAAATAATGTACTTCTCTGTAAACTAGCAACAAGTGAAAAATTAAATGTAAGGGCATTTCTTACAACTCGGAAGCGAAACATAAGCAAACGATATGGTCGTGTCTGTACAAACCAATGTACAAATCGTATGTCATCAGAATTGTTCGGGTTAGTTGAATATTTCCACCTGAAGTAGTTCTCTTCGCCATAACTGGATTTTATATCGCTTCATATAATGCCAGCCAGCGAACCCGTGGAGTATTCCTTCAGCATCGAAAGCGCGAGTGACCCGGTATCAAGTCAGTTCTATGCAACCCGTTCACCGCCGTGATAGCTGCTAGTCTTTAACAAGCCCTATGCCCTCTCAGGTAGGGCTATAAATACCCAGAATAGACACTCAAAATGTGCCTTTGTCCTACCTCCTTAGTATCTGGGAGCAAGTGATGCATTAGTTGAGGTGAGATCTGTAAATAGCCAAAGCATTCAGCACCCTTGGGCTGCCTGGGAACAGCCCTATAATGCCTGGTAGCTGGCTGAATATTGTCCCAGGGTAGGTCTGTAAATAACCAAAGCATCCATCCCAAGAGCAGTACCGGTTGACACACGAAGTGCCCAGAAGAAGCACGCTGTGTATTATCTCAGGGAAGGTCTGTTATTCCGAAATACGGCCGTATTTTAATTACAGTGCTTCTTTACTGCTTATATCCCCCTGCCATGGCTCGCGTGCACTTCAAGGATGCGGATGGTCAAGAGGACGTTCATATGTCGAATGGTGCGCATTATGGAAGCAGGAGGGGGGCCTTCGCAGCCTGGAGAAGGTAGGACGCTTGGTCGGCGCAGAGCCTCTCAGAGGCATAGATGTACACTGTGGATGTGTAGGTGCAGTGCCGCAACTGCGAAAACGAGGACAAGGGCAATCTGGGGGGGGGGGGGGGTGTCAGTGACAGAAGTAAAGGCTACCCCGCCCCTCCTCCCCTCATCAGAAACTGCGGGTGGTACAAGACACACTTGGTGTCAGAATAGGCCCCGCGTGCAAAACTGAGGCCGTAGTCACACGCTACCCTGAAGTTATGCACTTCTGCGCCGGCGAGATTGAGCGCAGGGGGCATGGATGAGTGAAAACTAAATCAGAGGATGGGTTTTGGTAAATTCTACAAGCAGGAGCATATGGCACTGATTGGTGCCAAGTGGGGTGCAAATAAGTGGCGGCCTCTCTGCAAGCGTTGCTGAGCTGTAAACCTCAGATAGGGCGAGGAAAGAATGGATCCAGCAGTTTCTCTTGAGGTGGTGCAAGAACGCTGGGATGTGCCTCGTTGAAGCCTGGTTATGCATTTGAACAGGTCGTCTGTTGCCTAGAGTGCATATGCACAGGGCCACAGGGGGGGGGGGGGTGTTTGGGAGCGTCAGGCTCCCCGGCCCCCGCCCTCTGTTGCAAAACCACAGCCGATTGGCTGTAATGGTGCCGTGGCCCCAGATGCACTGTTTGTGCTTCCGGGGTTGCACACCACAGATGACATCACGGGCGGCCATGGTCAGCGATCGCGTCTCTTGCTCCCGTTCGTCAACCGGACCAGGGGCCCCAGCGAACACAGGAAGAATTACTCACCTGACTACCCCAGTTCTTGGGCATCAGTCTCTATTGAATTAGTTTTCCTTCAGTTAAATGTGAATGCTCCGAATGTGCAATTGTGGTCTGAGTGCTAGCGACTTGTTTTTTCTCAGGTGACTTGCTTGGATTTGTAGTGGAATTGGACAAGTATAGTTTGTTTGTCGTATTTTAGGTGTAAAGGTGGGCGGGGTGAAATCATAACTGAGAATACAAATGGGTACCTTTTTTATTACAGAAACTGGGTGGCAAGCTAAATGAAATCTCCAAGGGGTGCTGGCTGGGAAGTGAGGATGACATACGGGGCGCAGGGGGTTTCGAGCAGTCGCTGGCATCTGGCCCTTAGGGCCAACCACCTGCGCATGTGCAGAAGGTCTGAAGTGAGCACTGGCCCTTGGGGGGTGGGGGATGGAGTCTGAGGGTGGCGGGGCGCCCGAGGTAGGTATTCTAGTGGGCAGGCGGGCCCCCTCCACAGCAATCCAGTTTGGAAAGGTATGAGAACACCCTGATAGAGATCCTACCCCTGGGATTCATAGCATAAGGAGGGGCAGGGTTTGGGGTACTAGAAAACAGTCATGATCTCATTCACAACCACCAACATTGGGTACGGAGGAACAAACTGTTTTTAAGTCAGTGTCAGGAATGTGGATGTATTAGTGTACTCTCTTAAAGCTAGGCATCCATTGAAAACTTTTGTAAATACTATGTGAATATGATTGTAGTTACTGCGTATAATTTTGATTATGATTAACAATGTCTTGTCAATAATAAAATACGGCCGGGGGTTTACGACCACTAATCCCAAATCAAAGTGTATCTGAATTTTAAATTAAGCTTTTGGAATGGGGGTGAGTGGTGTTTGGTGGTAAGAGGCCTCAGTGATACCCGGCCATATGTAAATAACCAAGGCCTCCACTACTTTAATAGATGCACAGTTATGCCGCTATTAGGTCCAGTAACACCCTCCCAAGCTTCTGTAACCAAGCATTTGTCATGCTCAAAGCTACACGATTACATTGTTATGAAGCTTGGGAGTTGGACATGGTTTATCTCAACCTAGGTGTGTAAATAAGCAAAACATTCACCCTTGAAAGCTGCACTTCCCTCACAATTAATGGGCTAAGGGGCTATATAGTCTCCGGCTACGCCTGTAAATAACAAAATACCTCGTGAAATAAAGGCTTGTACTCCTCTAGTGCCTGGGAATGAGTGTGTGGTATCTTCTGTAAAGCACTCACTGGAGGGGGTTGATAAAACCCATATCAAACCAAAATTGCAGCGTGCCATGCAGGGTCCGGGTCACTATGGAGCCCCTTCAGAGACGAGTCCCTCCATGGGTTGTGTAAAGGGCATCTGGGCCCAGCGGGCGAGTCCTTTTAAAGCATGGACAGTGGGGGACAGGGGACCGTCTCCTATGTGTCTAACACAGACTCATGAGCTACTGGTAGCTCTCCAGGTACCTGGTAGCAGTTATCCTGTGTGCAGCCCAACATACTAAATTTTAAGCTTTTGATTCCTTGAATATATGGAAACCAGATTAATGCTAACAGTTTTAGCTTAATGCTCTTGCATTGCAGCTATGGCTGTTACGTATAGCTATCTAAGGGCATTCCAAATTGGCAAACCTTATTTTTTACACTACTGTTGGTACCTCCCCCCCCCCTCTAATACATGGAGGTGACCATTGCTGTTAATCCTGTACAGGGTGGCCACTAAGGTAATCCTGTCTGAGGGGGTCCCTGCTCCAAAACTGATAGTAGTTCAGGGTGATTTTCATTGAAGAAAAGTAACTCTTACTACAGAAAAGGTTGGAGGCCCCAGGCTTAACATCTCTGAGAAGTCGGTCTGCACGGCTGAGCTTTTACCGAAGTGCAAAGTGAGGTCGGTGAGGATGCTGGTAGACCTAGCAGGTGTGCCCCAAACACCACCCCCCCCCCCCCCCAACGCCACCATTTTGCAGTGAGTGAGGGTGCTCAGGCGGAACTCATTTTATTTATGAAGTTACTTTGTGTTAAACATGGTGAAGTGCTGGCTGATGTGAGCACACAGTATGGCTGCAGTGTATCAAAAATCCAAATTAAAACAAGAGAAGCGCCAAGTGCCACACCAACACTCGCTCCCACAAGTTACATCAAACCCACAGCTGCTGTCCCTGGCGGAGTTAGGGGGTCCCCAGGCCTCGGGGATGTCCTCGGCGCAACACTTGACAGCTATGCCGCAGACTTGATATAGAGCGGATCGGGGCGATGGGGCGGAGCCGAGCACAGACCGCCGAGAGGTATATTAATAATACGTATAAAAAAGAAAAACGCAGGCCACCGCCACACGCATTAGTAGATGCTGCCCCCAGGGGCAGCCCTGTGCCGAGAGAGACCAGGCCGGGTCTGGAACACGGAAGGTACAGGCAGGGTAACTAAGAGCCTAAAAACACACCGAGACCGCGGCCGGCGAACGGCATGGGCCCACAACCCCGAAACACCGGCGGGGTAATCCCAGGGAGCCTGCCGCCGCGCAGGAGCCGAAGGGGAACCGCTGGAACACACGGCAGAGGCCCCGGAGCAGGCACGGGAGCCCTCGGAAGGGGCGCCAGGAGCAGCGGGGTTCAGAGCACAGGCAGGCCAGAGCCGAGGCCCGGTGAAGGGATCCACCCAGAGACTCAGAACGGCCCATCACCCAGAGCCAGCGCAGTGCTGGGGGCGGAACACGGGCTGCCCCGGCCGCGGCGGAAACCCAGAGCACAGGACCCCGAGGGGAGCCCGCGAGTGCGCCTCGAACCGGAGAGGCCTGCCTCTCTTTAGCTGGCTGCCAAGAGCTTTTCCTTACCCAGGGCTGTCCCGACTGCCCCTTCATGTATTATTTTTGTTCTCCCCATCCCCCTCTTAACAACACCCTGAGACACTCGTACTTGCCCACACCTGGCATCCTGCCCCAGGGCAGAGCAGGCCGGCCCTGCCAGGTCACATTTCTTCACAACAAACTTATTGAAAACATACAAACTTTGTTTTTTAGGTGTAACAACAAAGGCCTGATTGTTGTGAAGGACGAAGTGAACAGCGAAGAATGTCTCTCCCTCCCCCCACCCCAAACAAACCCTTCGGGGCCCTGGAGGGACGTCATCGACACAGGAGAGGCGCAGGCCTACAGCACAGGCGCATACCGGGCAGGTACTGTCAGGCTCCTGGCACACGTGATATAGCACAGTACTAGCGCCTTCCGCAAAGCCAAGAACGTGTGTGTGAGACAGTACCAGAGCGGTCGTACTGTCAGAACAGTACTGGCCCCGACAGCAGAGCCCCGGCGCTGTCAGAACAGTACTGACGTTTAAAACAGAGTCTTGGTGCCTTGTGAAAGTGCCCGTGCGAGGGGTGTTTTCTTGGTCCCGTGGGCCGTGAGGGCACACAAAAGTGACACGCACACACCCTCTTTCAAGCTGGCCCGAAATGCCAGCCCAGCACTGACGATTGCGAAGTAGAACAGCACTGGTAGTTTCCATCGAGGCCACAAAAGCGGTTAAAAGCAATTCAGCCATTTGGGGGTCAACCACCTCCACCACACCCTTTCGTTTTCAGTTTCCCATACGAGACTACAACTGAGGTGATAGACATTCCCGAAAAAAATAATAATAACCTGACAAAAAAAAGACACCCGTGCAACCCACACCTCTCAACAAAAGTGAGATGAAAGACCTAAAAATATGCAGTCACAAATGCGCTCCCCCCACCACACACACACACTACAAAAAGAGATAGCGCCTCCTCCGGCTGTCATCCTCCTCCCTTAAAAAAAAAGAACCCCCACCCCCAAATGCTGGCAAGTTCCCGCACACACTCTCATGGAGTCGGAAATGACAAAAGGCGCCGGCCCTTCGCTGGCTGTAATGGGAGAGTCAGATGTCGGGGCGAGCCGGGACTCCCGTCGCTCTCCGGGTACACGCTGACCCATCGTGGGCGAGAAAGTTTCAGCTCTCTGGGCACACGCGGCAGCGGAAGTCTGGGCACACCTGAAGTCAGGTGGATTGGATCGGGGCCTCGGATCTGAGGCTTTGGACCTCAGGCCACAGGGGAAATTGGCTCACCCTCAAGAGACCGGAGATTCAGGGCGAGCTTTCAGGTCTCGAAGCGTGCTAGAGTGTATACATAGAGCGCACGCGCAGTGAAGCAAATCGCAGGGTCCGCCCAGTCAAGAGGGGTTCACAACTCAGGTCCGCCGAGTCAAGAGGGGTTCACAACTCAGTTACACAAAGCTCTTGAACACATCCTGTGGCGCACGGGAATCTAGGGTGCTTTACAATGCTCACCTCGGAATCTGCCCCCACACACTTAGCCACGGCACCCCAAATAGCGCCAGAGCTCGCCCACACATCCGGACAGTTGCAGTGCAGGCTCCGAAGAAAGAACTAGTTAACAGTTTGGTACAAGGCTCCCCTGCTGAACTTTCTACTACCAGAGAAACATGAAACAAATCCAACATCGACTAAGAATGACTTCCAACGCTCCGTTAGCGACACTCGTGCTTCCGAATTCCAAAGAGAGAACGAACCCGCAGCGCACCGGTAACAAAGTTTCGGTGGATTCTGAAACAACTATATCCCTAAACACTGCGTTAGCCAGAAGGCTAGATGTGTGCGAGTGCCCAGCCTCAGCACATTAAAGAGCCTGTATCTTGGGGACAGATCGCATCACTTCCGAAGACACCGAGACACAAACCCGCCGCTTTTCAGTATTTCAAACGCCGAATGGTCATATTTCACTTGAAATAATTCGACCTAGGTAGAAAAATCAGTGGACTCGATCAGATTACAAGAAATTAAAATAAAACATACCACGTTATTCACTATTGAAGGTACCACGTTAACATAACTGGCTACGAGGAGACGCTCATTTATATAATACACACATATACCCCACTTCAAGAGTTACCATTCTAACTGGTGAAACGCGTCTGCAGCACATCTTGCGAAGAGCTATTTTCGGGGAGTCCCAGTGTCGGGTTCCATGCTAGCTCAGTAGTTTCCGGCACACTGGTTCCCGTCAGAGAGGGGTTCGAGAAACTTCCGGTCCCGGGAGTTAGTGGCAGAACACTTCTCACTGGCCTTCACCGAAAACACGGCTCCTTATTTTATGCAACTAATGAGTGTGGCCGGAGAGATACCGGACCTCAGAATACCACTAAGGTTACTATACTCGTTAGGCATAGCACCTGGAAAACGCAAGCCAGTTAGTAAGCGCTTAAGGCTAGGTTTTCGATGCATCCAACACATGCCACTAATGAGATTCCGTGGTATTGCAGAGCCAGACAATGAAATGCCTGATCACTACTTTAACCGCAGAGTGTGCTGGCGCTCAGTGGGTTAAACCACCTGCTCCATACATCTATGGGAACTTTGCAGGCCACACGTTTCAGTCCGACCCAATTTAACTGCAGCAGGTGCCGTGTCCCCGCGTGCTGATAGTGCCACTGAAATCTGCAAGTTGCACATTTGAGCCCACGTAAGGTAACTCGCCATATCAAAGCACTTAACACAAAACTCAGGCAGATCGAATCCCTGTAGAACAGCTCGGCACTTCCAACCATCTACTGCAGTTTGCCTAACAGGTCATGACTGGACCCCGTCCATTCATCCATTCATTGTGCCTGACAATAACACCTCAATAACAGAGCCAAGAAGCCATGCACATTCTAGGTGTGCGCTAAAGAAAATGTAACTATTATAAGAACAAACTTCACCTTACTGCACAGTATTCGATCAGACACAACAGGAAAATAATTTACTGCAAACTGACAACATTCCACAATAAATTAAAGTTCCATACATAACCTTTTTAACTTGAAAACAGCTAGGATCCTTAATGAGAGGGAGAAATGATTTGCTTAAGTGGGCTAAGGGCGACATTCCCAAAGACTGCGGGGGCGGGTTATGCTGATATCGGGGGGCAAGAGAGGCAAAAGGTCCGACAGTAATGTGTGGGTGTGAGGGAAGAAAGGAGCGGTCACCACAGAATGTCAGGCGAACTCGATGGGGCAGACACGAAAGGGTGCATGATACACGGGGCAGATAAGCAAAGGTCCCAGATGGAAGGGGCAGGTTCTCCATGGGTAGCCGGGGAAGGGATGGATAGGGCATAAGATGGAGGCAGGGGTCATAGTGGGGGTAAGTGGTTGGGATGGGGAGATACAGAGGGAGAAAGGCAGTGGGAGACGACGGGACCAGGGGAAATGCCAAGACTGGGAAAAGGTTTGGAGTGGGAACCAAAAGCAGGTTCGAGCAGACACAGGCGAGGGCACTAGATGGAAGCGACAAGTGTTACTTATCTAAAGTTTTAGAAAAAAAAAACATTTCTAAAACTAGCTGGGCTGGAAAAAAACAACCGTAGAAAGAAAAAAAAAAAATACAGCAATGCCTATTAAAGAAAGTATAGAGCGATTAACAGGCAAGAAAAATACAGAGATTACAAAAGGAGGAACACGGATCCAACCAGCGCGACTAATGCCAAGGAGAACACAACAGGCGGTTTCATTACTCTCGCAAACCCCGCTGAAAGCGCGCATCAGGACCTGCGCAAGTTTATCATCGCTGGAGAGAGCTCGCTTAGTGTTTACGATTTCTGAAATGTGTGGTTTGAAGTCGCGGGCCGCCAGAGATGGGCTGCAGCGAGAGTCCTGCCCCGGGGGAGGGCAGTGCTGATTCCTGCGGCTGCGGGGTACCCCCAGCGAGGGCTGCCCCCCAGACTCCAGCAGTGACCGAGCCGAGGCTTGGACTGTCGGACTACAGGACCCGCGGTCTGCAGATGAAAACCCGCGGGTCTCGGCCTGGCTTGGTACTGGGTGGCACGGAAATAGCACCCACATAGCGCCACACACCCCGCGGAGTTGTCTAGCTATGAGGAGGTTGCATGTGTGTTATGTTTGCAGTTTTTGGGGTAATCGCAGAGGGCGAGGAGAGCGCGAACGAGCAGGGCCGCGGGTTAGGAAAGAGCGCAGCAGTCTTGGGGCAGGGCAGTGCATCCCGGCTGGGCAGAAGCACGGCGATGGCGTGAAGCTGGGTAGGCGCTATCAGTATGAGACAGAGGTTGCCTGGGCATCAAGCGGGGTTAAAAAGAAGTCGGGCCGGTACAACGGGAGAGGAGAAGAAAAGATGCGTCCAGATGCAGCGGGAGAGGAATCTAGAGTTAGGAGGTGGAAGATGGAGGGCTCGAGGCGGAACCCAGGAGCCAATCAAGTCGTCGGAGACACAAAGAGGGCCACAGGACGAAGGGGTGGACTGGGCTTGTGTGATATGAAATGGAAAGACTTGGGAAAGGCTTCTGGCCGATTTTGGATGACTTGCTGTACGATGCCCTGAAGACATTGTTTTTCAAGAACCCATTAAAAAGTTTACAATCCACAGAGTAGAGAGAGAACTGTTTTGCACATAGCAGGGATCTGTCCAGAGAGATCTGTCTGCGCCACTAGTGTCTGGATTAAACAAAAAATGCAAATGAATCTCAACGCACAGATCTCTTTCTTGGACAGACCAGCGTGTGCCTAAGGCATCAGCGTGTTCCGAGAGGTTGTGTCTTATACATTAGGTTACTGCCGAATATATCGATGAAAGGGATCTCAGTCCATACACCTCACAGACCGGGGAACACCTCTAGAAGATACCGGAATATAGTATTCTATAGTGCTTTTTACAAAACGATGATGTGTCAACGTAAACACAGACCCTGTCCTCTCCAAAATATTGTGCATGATAAATATAGTGTTTGGCAAACGCAGTAACAGAAGACGCTTCCATGGACTGTTACACACCAAAAGCTCATATACCATAATATATAACGTTTTGTAACCCAGTGATAAGACTTTTCTAAGTATAATATTTCAGTATCCATCCAAGGATGTAGCGTGCGCCAGAAGCTCAGACGTTACTACATATAGTTTTCAACAAAGCGAGTACTCACATATTGTGTTCCACGGCGCAGTAACTAGCTGTGGGACAATCAACAGAGATGTGACCGAGGAGCAGGCCACGCGGCCCTCCAATAGGAGGCCCCATTTCACTCACCAGCACCGACCGAGAAGCCACTTCCAGGCACCAGGGCAGGCCTGCGGCGGGGTCGCAGAGCTGCTGTACGACATGACAAACTCAATGTGCACAACTCTTGGGAACTCTGGGGGAAGCACTCCTTGAGGGGGGCACTGGCCAGAGAGCAGCCCCTGGCAGAGGCTGCCCAGCCGCGATCACGGACCCACGATCCGGGCTCAGACACCCCCAGCCTCGCCGTGAACCGACCCAATACGTTCAGCGATCTTCGGTGCTTCATTCGGCTCCGAGGGCAGCACGCGCTCATTTACAAAGAACAGTAACTATTTAGACACATATAGCCCTCTCCTTTACAAGGAGCCAGGAGATTGGAAGAGGAAAGGTGAACTTTGACAAAAGGAACTTTTTGCAAACTGTGTAACAGAACGAAGACGGCGCTTTCCAGGGGAAGCCTGGCAGCACTCTGCACGCACTGAAATTCATATGTATTCGTTGTATTTTTCTTCATGCACACGACAATTTCAGAAAAAAAGACACGACGGCAGTCTGCGCAGAATGCGAAGATGTAGAACATCCATCTCAATGCACCAGAATGTATATAAAAAGTAAAAACTCACCAAGGTAGAGGGTCAGAACATGGCTCACCGATCCAGTACAAAGAATTTAAAAAATCCGCTTAATTCTGCGAGCGGGTGAACAAGGGCGTCGGGAATATAGCGGGGTGTCGCGCAGGGTCTAGTATGGACAGTCACCTGCCCTGCTCTGTATCACAACTTCCCACCCTCCGTCCACCCTGCCATGTGGTGTGGGAGGGGGTGGAGTGTCACTAGCTCCCATCGCGCCCCACCCGGCCAACCACATATTTGTTCAGACAGAAAAAAAAAGTTATTGCGTAGCCCTTGGTTGCAAGTTCTTGGAGTGTGAAGGTTTGTTGGCGAGTGGTTGATGTGAAGGGTTTGTGAGAGAGCGCTTCCTGCTAGGTGAGTAGTTGCTGGGTGATAAGGGCTTGTGGCCTTGGAGAGAGTGAAAGGTTTGTTGGTTCCTGTGAGTAAAGAGGTTGCTGGGTAGTAGCTCATGAAAAGTGAACATTGTGTTGATTCCTGTGAGCAAAGGTTTGTTATGGAGTACCTCACCAAGGTGGAAGATGTGTTGGTCCCTAGGAGGAAAGGGTTTGTTATGCAGTACTCCATGCAAAGTGGAAGATGTGTTCGTCCCTAGGAGGAAAGGGTTTGTTATGCAGTACCCCACGCAAAGTGGAAGATTTGTTGGTCCCTAGGAGGAAAGGGTTTGTTGGTGAGTAGTTCATGGAGAATGAAACGTTTGCTGGTTCTTGAGAGTAAAAAGTTTGTTGGTGAGAGTAACTCCATGGAGAATGAAACGTTTGTTGGTGAGTAGTTTCTGAAGAGTGAAATGTTTGCTGGCCCCTGGGAGTAAAAGGTTTGTTGGTGAGTAGATCATGGCGATTGAAAGGTTTGTTGGTTCCTGGGAGTAAAGAGTTTGTTAGTAAGTAGTTCATGGAGAATGAAAGATGTATTAGTCCCTGAGAGTATAGTGCTTGTTGGTGAGTAGCTCTGTTTGGGGTGGTAGGGGTTAGTTCCGGGGCGGGCAGAGGTTGGGGGCAAGAAGGGTCAGTCCCCGTACAAGGAGGGTGAGTTTTACAAGAGTTGCTGAAATGTTAAGCCCTTGTTGGGAAGTAGTTATTACGTGTGAAGGGTTACTCCTTAGAGCCCGACGGGCCCCCGCTCCCTTCTCGATGAGGCACAGCTCATCCTGTGTTTGTGGGAATTACTGCCGCTCTTTCCCTCTCACGTGCCAGCTTCTCCTTGTTTGGGGTGGTCTCTGGAAGGGACAGAGAGGGAATGAAGCCCACCTCCCTAATGTGTCGCAGGGGTGGACACAAATCGCAGGTTTCTCTTGGAGGACGTTTAAATTGCCTGTTGTTGAAGTCCCCCTCCAACTTTGCAAGCTCCTAAAGGGGGCATCTTCTGATAGACCGAGGTACAGTGTTTGATCTGATCCTGTCTGACAGGCATGGCCGGGCTCCGTCTCTGCTGAGCTCCAGATCCCCGTTATTAAGGTCACCGTGCCCCCCTTAGTGTCTGCGACCCCCTCTGCCCTGCACTCTGAGTTTAGGTAGCTGGGGGCGCCCATGGCAGAAGCACTTTCACCAGTCAAGCACTTTCCAAAACTCTATTCACAAGAGTTCACTCTGAGCCGAGCTCGCCCCTCCCCCACACAAACAAGGAGGAGGGGCTCTAGCTGTGTCTGCTGCCCCGGATTCCTGGCTGACCCCTCACGACCCTTGCTCCAGCTGACCTCTCCCCTCTCTCCGAGTGTCTCTGCCCTCCACCCTCATTGTTTCACTCCAAGCCATTCACTCTCCCCTAGTTCTTGAAAGGTTGTCTTTAGCTGCACCTCTTACACTCTGGTCACCCCAGCGCGCTTTCTCCGGGGGTCTCCCCCCTCCACGCTGAAACAACTGCCCGAGCACTTGTGGCGCACACTGCCCTCTCCGTTTCATTCTCTCTCTCTCTCTCATTATGCCCGAAGCTGCTGAGTTTTTCTTTCCTTTCTTCGGCTTAGATTTTGCCCTGTTACTTTATCTCTCTGTTTTCTACCCCCCCCCTCCCTTTTCCCTTTATAATCACTACCCCCACCCAGCACTGCCGTCTCTCCTGTCACTTTCTCCCCGTGCCCCTCTCCTCCGCTGCCCCCCGGCTGCCCTCCCTCACTGGCCCATCTCACCCCTCCCATGCTCTCTAATCCTCTCTGTGAAGTCGAAGCTCTCGCCTGTGCCTCTTTGTCTGAAGTTCTGCAAGTGAAAATGTGCCAAGAGTTGCCAGGGTGTCGGGTTGGAGGGCAGCTCGTGCACCCCCCTCCATTTTCCCAAAAAAGCACCCATGCCTCTCGTCCCTCGTTTCTTGTCCCCCCCCCAAACTCCCCCGCCCCCCAGCATCCAGTGCAACCTGCCGGAGACAGCCGTCCCACTTCAAACCGTAGACACAGAAAGAACTCCCCACTAAGCCCCCCCCCCCCCCCCCCCGAGCCCCAGATATGAGCAAAAGTGTTCGGTATCAATGAAAGTGAAAGTCGTCAAGAACACCCCCTCGGAATATAAACACAAACAATTAAACCCACTCCACACAAACACCTGTTCTGCGCGTCAGTCTCGCACGGAGAGACATTCTTCAGGGGGCCGGTTGGAACGGGGAGTGGGGGGCGTCATACGCGATGGGGCAGAGGGGTAACGCAATCAGGTCGGAGGGTAACAACAGAACAGTACGAGCACGAGCGAAGATAGTGCATTCACCAACCTGTTGGGGGTCTGCGGCTCCTCCGGCTCCTCAGCACTCTTCCCTGGGGGGCATGAGGGGCTCCAGGATCATGGGAGGGGGGGCAGAGGGGGCTCTGCTCAGATGGAAGCCCCAGCACGTTGCTTACTGCATGCTGCTCACACTTGAGTCTGTGCTGGTGTCCCGGGCTCCTGCAACCCCTCCTCCTCCGCGGGCCCCCCTCCTTTGTGCACCCTCCTCTCCGCTCTCCTCCCCTTCCTGCCCTCCTCCCTCTCTCCCTGCTGCTTCTCCGTCCCATCCAGAGCTGGGCAGACTGGCTTCTGATGGCTGGGGCCGTGAGATGTGAGTGACTGAGGAGGGAGAGGGCGGGAGGCGGGGGAGGGAGCGGGGAGGAGGGACACGGAGAGAAAGGAAGAAAGAGAGTTACTTCCAGGCTACCATAATTCATCTAAAGCAGGTGCAGCCGGTTTCCTGCTACTGAGAAAAGAGGCAACTTGCAACAAGTGCTGGACTGCCCAGAGCCAAATATGCACAGGAAGACGAACCTTCTGACGAGATATCGAACAGCGAGTGACCCTTTGAAGGGGGAGCGAGAGGGGCAGCAATATCAGTGTGCGGGAAGGACACAACACGTGCTAGACTGCCCCAAACAAAGCGAAAGATAAGTCGGATGGAGACAACCAGGGAAGAGAGATAATGAAGGGCGAGACCAACGTAATAAAAACAAAAGCGGCGGAGAGAGTGCTAATGAGAAAGGATGAGAGGGGAGGTAGGCCTGGTAAATAAAGACAGCGGAAGAAGTTCTTGAGAGACACCACCAGATCAGAGACAGGCCTAATACAAAGAGAAAACATCAGGGGAGACAGAACTTCAGGCACCAGAGAGCCTCAAAGGAGAGCGACAATAAGCTGAGAGACTAGCTTCTAACAAGCACCGGTCTGCCCGGGTGCAGGGCGAGGGGAAAGGGAGCAGAGAGGGACTTTGTCTTCTGAGAGGTACAACTAAACCATTCTTACCGTCAAAGGATAGAGAAACCATAGAAAGGCAACCTCATAGACGATTCCGAGGAAACATCTCCAGAGAGGGACCGATGAATGAAGCACACACAGTCCCAAACCACCTGTAGATACATATACCTGGTGGGGAGCACCCCGCGCTCCACCTCACGCTCCCCCCCCCCCCCAAGACGGACCCTTCCTTTACGAGCGGAGAGCACCCCGCGCTCCACCTCACGCTCCCCCCCCCCCCCCCCCCCAAGACGGACCCTTCCTTTACGAGCGGAGAGCACCCCGCGCTCCCCCCCCCCCCAAGACGGACCCTTCCTTTACGAGCGGACACGGATATACCCTGAGCAGGGGAACACGCAGAGTTCAGGCCTGGCGATTATACCTGCGCACACCACAGTCAGGTTCGACACATCTAGGCAAATCGGCGAGTTTATTACCCTTGTTTGGGGGGGAAAAAAAGAAAGAAAAAAAGAACACAGACACTGGACACTTATTTCTTTCTGTTCTAGGTGTGGACACTTATTTCTTTTTGTTCTACATGTTGAGGAAGACGCACTTGGTGGAACATGGCTCCCCGTCTCACAGCTGTGCCACTGTGGATCTGCGGCTTCCAAGGCACTGGCATTCATGAGTACTATGTTTAAGTACGGGAATGCAATCAGTGCTACACGAAGTTTGTTGAATCATATTGTACGTAACACTAACCCAATTGCAGGTTGAGACGAAATGCGTTATGCCTGCACACTAAGTTAGTACACCATGAATAATAATATGTATCATTTGAAATGCCAATAAAACAAAGGTGTTATTAAAAAAAAAAACCAAGAAAGGCAACCCGATAGAGAACATCGGATAAGAGAGGGAGCAGGAAGAGGAGGGGCTACCCAAGGAAGACCTACAAAATATGTAGTATAGAGAAAGGCGTGGGATGATGAGGATGGAAAATCCCCAAACACCACCACAAAAGAGAGAAGACATAAGAAAGACCCGTTGAAAAGATAGAAAGCTGCAAAAGACACTGCCAGGAGAGACCCGAGGAACCATGAAAGAAGTGGACCGTGCAAAAGACCTTAACATTAGAGGAGAAAGAGACCTATCAGAACCTCAGAGAAAAAGGGGACTTATGAGAGATCTTACTACCTGAGGAGAGAAGACCCTGACAGAAACCTTACCAAAAAAGAAGACAAAGAGGAAGTCCATTGAAGAAGCGAGGGGGCTCTTGTGCGACCATTATAGAAGAAGGTACCTAAGAGAGGTCATGGAAGGGGGAGACATATGAGAGAGATCTTAGCATCAGAGGAGTGGTAACTAAGTGTTTTTAACAGTAGATGCTAGACAGTAACCTGAAAGAGACCATCAGAGGACAAATGGACCTAGGATCCACTATCAAAGGAGAAAGATCAGAAGGCCTCAGAAAAATCATATCGTTTGAAGAGATGGACTTAAGAGAGAGCGCCCTAGCACCCAAAGACAGAGGGACGTGGAGAGAGATCTTAACATCTGAAGAGAGAGGCACCCACACAAATCTTTAACATGAGGGGAGAGGGAACTGAGAGAGCACATTAAAAGACAGAAAGGGTCTGAGTGAGAAAGGGATTTAAGACAGACCATGAGAAAGGTCAGAGGAATGAGAGAGACTTTGACATCAGAGGTGAGGGAACCAAAAAACTTTAACAGCATAGGTGAGAGGTTGACGTGAAAGACACCAATAGAAAACTGAGAGAATTGAAAGAGACCATAAAAATTAAGGGGCACAAGGAAGAAAGCAAGACATCTGAGAGACAGCTTGATATCAGAGAGAAATGATCTTGACAGAGATCCTATATGAGAGACCT
Organism: Pleurodeles waltl; assembly: GCF_031143425.1. Classification (NCBI taxonomy): domain Eukaryota; kingdom Metazoa; phylum Chordata; class Amphibia; order Caudata; family Salamandridae; genus Pleurodeles; species Pleurodeles waltl. The sequence continues at coordinate 419,035,618 of NC_090445.1, read as the reverse complement.
CTGCATCTTAAGAGAGTGACTAATCTTGATATCAAAGGAGAGGGAAAGAGACCGGAGGAGATCATGACGGCAGAGGACAAATGCGAGACTATCAAATAAAGATATAAGAGAGACAGACCCTCCTGTAGAGGAGCGAGGGACCTTACATCCGAGGAGAGAGAGGCTGCAGGGAAAAACTGAAACACCATCACCATATTTTGCTAAAAGAGTGTGTAACCAGATAGAGCACATCAGATTTTCAAATACCTGTACTTTTAGGACTCAGTTAATTAATACCAATCTTGAAGTTCAGCAAACGTCTGCATATCTTGGGTAACCCATATATCTTCCCCTTTGGAGCTACCCAGAAGGTTTACCATTTACAGAATCCTCAGGTCTTATTAGGTCAGTTAATATCCTGGAGTCCCACAGCAGCGTCTCCCGGTTAAGTTTGTCTCCTGACCTTATACTTTGCTTTGTCCTTTTCCAGATTCCAGTAACTCTTACAGTTGGGATGTGTGTTACCCTGTCAGCCCGTCTGCCATATAGTTCCTCGTTATGCCCTCACTAAGTCATCGCCCTTTTATCAGCCACCATAGAGGGTTGCTCTTGGTCTGCAAATTCCATTCATCACCATCAGTTGCCTGCCCAATAGTATCATTTCAGATCAGGTAGGGCTGTACCACTGTTGTACTGTACTCTCCTTAAAGTAGATAACGCAATCCTGGAAGGTAGTTCCAAGCCAGTTTCCTAGTGGCTGCATTTATGGACTGCAAAAGGCTATCAGGTATTGTATACAGTGTGCTTTGCAACATATACAAACGTGGGTAATGTGATCACCTTATACAAAGCTGGCTTCCTCATTAGTGATAGTGGTAACTTTCTCCAGCTTTTTATTTCCTAAGAAGTCTTTCTATGTTTTGATACAGAAATTCCGTAAGGTTTACAGTAATAAACATTCTGAAATATTTGAACCCCTTTCTTGTCCATTGTAATGGGCAGGTCCATTCCCTCAAAGGGGTCCAATCTGAGACCAGATATACCACTGATTTAGCTCAATTAATACATATACCTGTGTAACGAGCAAATATCCACGGGATTTCTAGGATCCTATGAATAGAGTGCAAAGGATTCACCAAGTAAAAAAGACTAGCATCCTGATATAAAGAGATTATATCCTCCCATTCCGTGTCCCAGCAAATACCTCGTAAAAGAGCATCCCTCCATACCCACTCCACCAGTGGTTCAGTTGCAAGTGCAAACATCTAGGGGATAACGGGAACCCCTGCCTTATACCCCAACCTAGCAGTACGTCTTACATCAGAGAACCACTGGCTCTGGCATTAGCTATCGTGTTTGTGTAAAGTAGTTCTTTCTAACCTCTGAACCTGGGACCAACTCCTATTTTTAGGTTCCTAAATAGGGCTTCCTTTGCTCCTTTGTATACCAGAGATCGTTCTATTCTTCCTGGTTCTCAATTCCTTCTCGATATTTCTGATCTTCCAGGTGCATGCTCATGCTTCCGCTCCTTCATGCGACTTGCTCCTTATCTGTAAAAGATCTTCCAGTTTCTAATCACTCTGCTCCTACTCTTTCTCTTTTCCAAGACATTATTGAAAGCCCGTGTTCTAGCCACTGCTAATCCAGCATAACTGCTGTATCTATTGATCAACTGTGCACCATTGTAATATTGTTGATACTGTTTCTTAAGCTCCTTTGACAAATGTCCTATGATAAATGTATGACCTACTGGCTACTGCCAGTAGGTATCTAGTTAGGATCAACTTTTCCCATAGATTAATTTTTTTTTTGTTTTGCTAATAACTTTGGTGCCGTTTGACGAATCTTGATGAAATTTCCAAAACTTGTATGCAAATTAGTTCAGCTACTGTCTGGAATGTTTTTGGGGTGATTTGTCAAGCAGGGGCTGAGAAAAAAGGGGATCGCAAAACACTTTTCCACAGGCATTGTATATGGGGATTTTGTCATTTATGAACATGACTACAGCACGAACCGCTGAACAGATTTACACCAAATTTAGCAGAAATCTAGAACTTGGTCCAGAAAGATCTCTTTTTGTTATTTGGTGCAAATCTATTTAGTAGTTTCAGAGTTATTAAAGGAAAAAAATATAGATATCTAGGGATGCTGATCATTTGTGGAAACGCGAGCATCTGCAGGGGAATCCCAGGTACCTGTGGGTACCTGCAGGTCTGAAGCCCAATGGGGGAAAAAACCTCACACACCATACCCCTGCCAAACACACGGCAAAAGTCCGTGCATGGGTGTATGTTGGGTGCATCTGTCACAAAACCCCACTGCACACATCCAAAGGCAGTGCACGGCGGTGGTTGTATTAACATGCAGTATTTACATATTTGTTTATGTTAAAAAAAAAAGAATAGAAATTCACTTAAAACAAACAAAGGTTACAGGGAAGTTATTGTAAGGTTCACGTTTTACCCAGTCAGAACCACAGAAATTCAGCAGTTATACTTATTTGAAGAAACTATAACTCATACCGGAAATTAACTTTAGACAACAAATTATAGTTTCTTAACATAAGTATAAAAATAACTGCTGTATTTCTATGGTTTTCTGTGGGTAAATCATCAACCTAACTATAACATCCCTGTAACCTTGTTTTTTTTCAGTGAATATAAATAAATGCATAACAAACTTTTCAGAAAGTCTTACAGCTGTATAAAAAAATACACAGACATCAACATGCTAGAGCACTCATAGCAAACCTTAATAAATCATGACACATCTCAGGTCTGTAACGATTATAGACCTGATATCCCAAACAAACCTTCTTGTGCCCGAGCGCTTAAACTGTAAAGTAAAACAAAAGTATCTGGGTGACCAGGTGCTGGCTTTACCAGCAGGGTGACCTTGGAAATTCTGACTGTGATGCCGAATCTCCCCTCGTGGAACGAGTCTGAATAACTTCTGGGAGAGGACTAGAAGCCAACTTGCAATCCCTTGAGATGGTGCTCTTGGTCCATCAACTGTCATGGCTGTGAATGCCTTTTTGCTACAAAGTGTGACTCAGTGAGACTCAGACTGCCTGACACCTCTAGTACGATGCAGGTAAATGAGGATAACCTTGATAAGGTTTAATAAAAGGGAATTAATTGAAAGCCACCTGTACTCCCGAATGCAGGTTCGGACAATAAGAAGGATTAATTATTACTCAAAACCAAACGTAGACCCTACTTTGGGCCTGTCCAGAGATGATCCTACTCTGAGTAACTGAAATCGGAAGTCTCCCCAACTCGCCCACGCAGTAGTGGCAGCATGATTTCAGTCCAGTGACAGATCCATTTTATGTCAAGACCGGAGGCTCTATTATGCATTTTTTTCTTACTTTATTCTCAACAGCAGCAGTCAAGAACTACAGCTCCCAAAAGGACTAGCAACAGGTCAGCCAATGGGAGAAAACAGAATCCAACATTAGACCAATAAGGGAACCCCACCAAACCATAGAGACTACCCTTGACTGCAAGCAGCCCTCTTTTCTTGCTGCTCGCAGTCAAGATAAGTACTCTTTCATGGTTTTTCCCTGACTTACTGTGATAATGTTTATTGTGTATTGGTGTTTATTAACTTTTGTTTCCTTACTGTTTCATTTCAATTAGTTACGCGGTTTACCGCGTTTATTGTATTTCTGGCCCCCTCCCTCCCTCTCCATTTACCGCGTTCTGGGACAGCGCGCGGCTCAACCGTCGCGCGTTCCATACGGTCGCCTTTCTTCGTCCCTGTCAGCGCACTGGTTTTCTTCACGCGTCTGACCTCCGGGACAGTTCCCCTGGGCATTGCGCTGCATTTCGTTCTTCAAACGACTTCTTCAGACGTCTGCTGTAACTCAGGAGCCTTCCGACTCGGCTCCTCTTGTCGCACTACTCTTTTTCCTCTAGCAGCGGACTCTTGGGGGCGAGGCTTGTCTGTAACCGGCTTCCTGGTGCGACCCCGCCCTCGAGGAGTGGTTTTCACCTCTCCAAAGCGTGTTGCTCTCTCAATTAACCCCTGCCTGCCCAGCATTTTTATACAGACTCCAGTTTCTTCGTTTTTCTACAGTTTTTCCTTCTTTTGGGAACTAATTTTTGCTAATGGATCCTGACGGTTCCCCTCTGATGGCTGATATTAATGAGGATGAGGAAACCTTTAAACAGGATTTAAACATGTTTATTCAAACATCAGTGAAACATGCTCTAAAAGCATCTATGTATGAAATGTCAAAAAACATCGAAAATACTGTGATGTCCCTGGTGTCCAATTCTCTGGCCCATTCTGCGGGGGAAGGCAGAAAACACAAATTAACTGCGACTAAATCTGGTAAAGGTGTGCAGTTGGACAGTGAGCCTACCTCACAACAGACTGAGGACTTGATTCCTCCCAGGCCTCCTACGAAGGAGGGTAATATTATTAAAAAACCTGTGTCTCATTTAAAATGTAAATCTAAAACAAAACATATTTCCGCGCCAAAAAAGATTGTTATCTCAAAAATATTGGACACAGATGATGATGACATGGACGATTTGTCGCAATCGGATAATCCTGATGATGTTTTTCCTCCATCCTCTCCTCCTCCTAAACGTTCTAAACTTTCTTCCAATGATCCCTCTCCCTGTGTTGTCGATTCAGAAGGTGTCCCGATGTTCGATCCGTCGCTGATACAACACCCTAATTCCGCTGAGTGGCTTCCTTTGGATCACGTGGGTGATTATATATCTTCTCGATTGCGTCTTCCTTTAGACAAACAGACACGATCAAAGCTAAAATCAGAATGTCCTAGACCTTCGTTGGATTCCAACATAACAGCCACTCCATCTATTGACCAGTCACTCATATCGTTCTTCACGAAATTCGGCAAAGATCCCCGTAAGGGGGTGGACAAGGCCTGGACGACGTGTCAGGATAAACTCCTGGACGTGGTGGGACCCCTCACTAGAATCTTCGATTTAGCCGAAACAGCCAGACTGGAAGATTCTCCAAGATTCTCAAAGAGCCTTTTGTTTCTTGGGAAATGCCAATTCGGCAATCATTCATGAGAGACAAAAGGGTCTCCTTCTAAGGATGGATCCTAAGCTGGCTAACCTTGCTACTTTGGATCCCGGGATCCAGGCCGATGGCAAACTGGTTGGCGATTCTTTCATCAAAGATCTCAGCCGTTTCGTTTCCACTTTTTCTTCTTTGGACAAAGCCCAACAGTCATTAAAAAAGGTCTTCAATCAGCGGGTTTTTGCCCGGTCCGGTAGAGGCAGGAGCCGCTTTACCGGCCGCGCATATAGAAATCAAGGCTCAAAAGGCTATTCCAACTCTTACAGTACCTATAATCAGGAGTTTAAACCCCAATTTTACCCACAAGGATCAAGGGGCTTCCGCAGCTGTGGACACCGCTACTCCAGGTCTACCGGTATTCAAGGTAAGCCAACTTTCTGGCCTTCCCGTGGGAGGTCGGTTACGTTTTTTCCTACCGAAATGGAAGTCGATTTCCTCAGACCCATGGGTTCTAAGCACCGTTCAGGGTTATTATATAGAACTCCCCTCTCCTCCTTTCCAGTCCCATCATCCTCCTCCCCCAAGATTTTCTCTCTCAATGTCCTCTCTCATTTCTTCAGAAATTCAGTCACTTTTAGACAAAAATGCCATTCAACCTTGCTCCCCAGACTCTTCCGGTTTCATCAGTTCCCTTTTTCTCGTTCACAAAAAGAACAAGAAACTAAGACCAGTAATTAATCTGAAATCATTCAACCAGTTTGTCGTCTACCGACACTTCAAGATGGAGACCATCATCCATCTCAGAGATATTCTTCTTCAATACGATTGGTTGGTCAGATTGGATTTGCAGGATGCGTATCTCACCATTCATATTCATCCTTCTCACAATTTTTTTTTACAATTCCAATGGAAGTCAAAAACGTATCAGTTTTCTTCCCTTCCTATCTTCGGCACCCTGGTGCTTCCCGAAACTGTTGAAACCCGTTGTCGCCTATCTTCGGTCTCTGTGCATCAGACTTATTATTTATCTCGACGACATTCTTATCATGCACCAAAACGTATCTTCCCTTCTGGCTCATCTACATACAACAACCACACTCTTTTCGGAGCTCGGTTTCCTCATAAACCACGAAAAATCCATGGTTGTTCCTTCCCAGCAAATAGAGTTTCTAGGCTTCCAAATAGATTCTGTCTCGGCCACTCTTCTCCTCCCTTCTTCCATGGTTACCGCAATCAAAAGAGAACTGACTCTAACGCTCCAAAAAGACCTAATTTCCCTCAGGTCTCTCGCAAGGGTTGTAGGTCTTCTCTCCTCTTCAATCCAGGCCATTTTCCCGGGGCCGCTACATTATCGCGCACTACAACGTCTCAAAATACTTCATCTTCGTCGAGGTTTGGCATTCTCCGACCTCGTGTCTCTAGACGAAGAATCTCAAATGGAAATGCAATGGTGGATATCTCATTTAGATGCTTGGAACGGCAGATCCATCTTCCCCTCTGTGCCCGATCTTGTGTTAGAATCAGATGCAAGTCTCACGGGCTGGGGCGTCTGATGTGGTTCCAAATCGACTGGCGGTATATGGTCCGCAGAGGAGTCAAAATTGCACATAAATTGTTTAGAGCTTCTTGCAGGCTCCTTTGCGATCAAAAGCTTTACAAAAAACAGGGTGCGATGCTCCATTCTGCTCCGTATGGACAACATATCCGCAGTAAGATACATCAACCATCTTGGAGGCACCAAGTCCAGACCCCTCGCCCTTCTAGCCAAGAGCCTTTGGGAGTTCTGTCTGTCCCACAAATTTTCCCTTCTAGCTGAGTATCTCCCAGGATCCTTGAATTCCACTGCAGATTGGCATTCTCGTCATCTCATGGATTCCAGTGACTGGAAACTGCACCACTCAGTTTTCCTTCAACTCTTAAAAAAATGGGGTCCTTTTCACGTAGATCTCTTCGCGTCGAGACTCAATGCTCAGCTTCCACTTTTCTTCAGTTGGCGTCCCGATCCTTTGACCATCGCTACGGACGCTTTTCTCCAGGATTGGTCCTGGACACTCAATTATGCCTTTCCTTCTTTCATCTTACTCAACAGAGTCCTGAACCAGGTCAGGCGCCAGAAAGCTGCTTTCGTCCTGATAGTTCCCTTTTGGCAATCCCAGGTTTGGTTTCCTCCTCTATTCGAGTTAGCGGTAGACTTCCCAGTTCTGCTTCCGGTGTTTCCATCTCTTCTCCTAGACCCTTCCAGTTGTCCCCACAACCTAATTCTCAACAATTCTCTAACCATTTCAGCTTGGAACCGGCCTCCCCAACAGTCCTTCCCTATTTCGTCAGAAGCTTCAGAATTAATTAGTAATGCATGGGCTCCCGGTACAAGATGAGCCTACAAATCAGCCTGGTCTCTTTGGTCAGGCTGGTGTGTGGGAAAATGTGCCAATCCCTTTTCAGCAGATCTAAATGTAATTATTAATTTTTTAGCTGCCCAAGCTGGTACAGGTTAATCTTATCAAACGATAAACCTTTACAGATCTGCTATATCTATGAGCCATTCAAATATTGACTGCAGACCAATCGGAGAACATCCCTTGATTTGTCGACTTTTAAAGGGTGTAAAACTGTTGAGACCTCCAACTGCTGAGTATTCCCATGTTTGTCTTAAATTTTCTTCTCTCTTGGCCAGACAATTTAAGTCTTTCTCTTAAAATGCTTTCTGCCAAACTAACTATGTTGTTATGTTTAATTTCTATAAAAAGAATATCGGATGTCAAATCCCTAGACGTTTCCGCCCTGCAGTTCTTGCCTTCAGGTGTTCTAGTTCATATTTCCAAACGTACCAAAACCAATCTACATTCTGTCTTCTATCCTTTCTTTCCTGACAAACCAAAGCTGTGTGTGGATCTCTGCTTAAAGGAATATGAAAAAAGAACCTGTAACCTGAGAACGTCCTCTGCTAACCAACTTTTGATTTCCTTTCGTAAGCCCCACAAGCGGGTTTCTTCTGCCACTTTGGCCCGCTGGGTTAAATGGATAATATCACTGGCGGGTATAGATATTTCCGTCTTTGGAGCCCATTCTTCTAGGGGAGCAATGGCGTCCAAGGCTTTCTCCCTAGGGTCCAGTTTGGAGGACATTCTCAGGTCTGCAGATTGGTCTAATGACAATGTTTTTAAAACCTTTTATTGTAAACCTGTTAGAACTGCATCTTCGTTAGTTATTGACAAGCTTTAAACTTGCATAATAGAGCCTCAGGTCCTGACATAAAATGTAGATTTTCCTAGTAATTTATGACGGAAAGTCTTAATTTTATTAAAGACACGGAGGCAAATATTATCCTACCACAGTTTCTATTAACATGTATTTTCTTTTCCCACCCAGCGACTCCTGCATTGCCACCAGCTTCGGGATAGTGCCGCTGGCTCCATCTCCTCCATTTTCAAAGGATATCCTCTGGTTTCTTCTCACCAAACTCTTCAGGATCACCATCCTTCTTCAACGACTTCATGGTTTATTGCCGGTGTTCAGGACTTTTGCTCCGCTTCCCTCGCTCTAGCAATTGTTGGACTTATTTACCCTTTGTTTATGACTCTGTTTGATATGCTCGCTCAAGAAAAGAGGGCTGCTTGCAGTCAAGGGTAGTCTCTATGGTTTGGTGGGGTTCCCTTATTGGTCTAATGTTGGATTCTGTTTTCTCCCAGTGGCTAGCCTGCTGCTAGTCCTTTTGGGAGCTGTAGTTCTTGACTGCTGCTGTTGAGAATAAAGTAAGAAAAGAATGCATAATATTCGCCTCCGTGTCTTTAATAAAATTAAGACTTTCCATCATAAATTACTAGGAAAATCTACATTTTTACTTATAATGTTGTGAGGAGCTTGCCTACCAGCATTTCCTAGTAAATGTGTGTCCAGCCCCCTTAACTGGGGTTCCTTGCCTACCATGTTTAGGTGGTGTGTATGATCTATGTAGGTGTTTGGTAGTAACCCTGGTGAATTGTGGAGTCCAATAGGACACAGCTTTTGCAAAAAAGGTGGTCCTCTTGCAGGGTGGGTCGAGCTACTTTTAGTTCCTGTTGTTCCGAAAGCCCCTCCCAAGAAATGGTTTCACCAGTTGGGGTTATGAGGCATCCCATCTTTTTGTTTGGTTCAGGTTTGCGCTGCTCTGGTAAAATTCACTCTTCCAATGTTACTCGTTGTTGCATAGGAATGATGGCCGTAAGCTGGACTTCATCTTAGGACAGTCTACATCCATACCTTGACCAGTTCAAGCTTTTCTGACACTGAACTCCCTGCTTTGGAAGCCTGTGGTAACAAGAAGACAACGGAAGACGCCCTACTCCAGGGTTAGAGGAGAGCTCGAATTCTGAAAAGGGCTGCACTTTGGTTGACTCAGACTTACACCTGTGCCCGCCGTAAATACGGAGGAGCACCAGGACTCTCCGAATACATGGGATACACTGGTGCTGGTCCAGTATCTGACATCCTGCACCGGACCCTTCACAATACCCGTGGCACACTGGAGCTCTCCCAGTACCTGTTATCAGCCCTACAGGATCACGCGAGGGCCCCCCCAGCCCCGGAGATATACTGGGGCTTATCCACTGGCCGGGATACGCCGGGGCTTTCCCAATCCCTCTGATAGACTGGGGCTCTCTTAATGGCGGATAAACAGCAGGGTGCTCCCAAAGACCAACTCCATCAGGGCTCGAGAAATACCTGAGATGCAGCCTGCCGCTTTCAATACCCGCCATACCCAAGATACACCCTGAGGTACTACGGGACTGTGACAGCATTGTGACATATCATCCTTGTCGGGGTCACGTCTGCTGTAGCGCCTCATATCTCTTGATTCACCTGCGGTCTTTTCGCATTGAAGCCAAACCTGACGGCTAAAGTTATCCAAATCAAAAGAGAGTGAGTATTAAAAGTGAATGAGTATTAAAAGAGAGTGAGTATTAAAAGAAGTGCGCCTCCCTGAAGATGGTAGAGGGCCAGCTGCCGTCAGTGCGTTATTGTGTCTGCTTGAATCTCTCTGCCAGATAAAGTGGGTGTTGTGTGTGGCCCTCAGTGTGGCTGGGGGGTCTTGCAGCGGCGCAGCCGAGGATCTGGTGGGCGCCAGTGCTTCAGAGCAGGGGTACAAGGGTGCGGTGAGGTGCACAGCACGTTCCTTGGAGAGCTCCTAGCCTCCCACGAGCACACACGGTGTCCGGTCCAGTCTCCTTCCGAGAGACAGCGCCAGGTTAAAGATTTATGGGGCCTAGGGCAATACATATTTAGGAGGGGGCATTGTTCGGAACAGTGTTGACTTTTTTTTTAACTTATTTCAGCTAATTCAAGCATTCACGATGCCAAGCAATATTACATTATTTCTTAAAGTTTCAGGATTGGTGCCATGCATGCTTGAGTAGAAAGCCCGGGCTGTCCGGCGCCCCCATGCAAATAGTAATAAAAGAAAGCTTCATAAAGCCATCTCATTTTGTGCTTCGATTCAGATTTTTTCATCTGATAACAATAGTTTACAGAAACATGTCTGTGTTTTTTAAAACTCTGTTTTATTGATTTTTCAGCCATAAGCAATCGTGCGTCACATTGTAACAACATGCCCAGTATAGGACAGGTACTGTGATGATTCTAACACATTGATACAGAAATATGTATATGTTAAAACCAACATTGGAGGGATGGAAACCAGTCGGGTCGGCAGAAAGTATAAGTTAAAATGTCCCCTTCTGCAGCCTCACTAAGGGAGAATGGACAGGGCATCCCTGCAGGGGACGGCTGAGTGCGACTCGTGGGGCAACTTGCGTTTTCCAGAGTCGACAGGTAGGCACGAAGCGGCTGCCATATATCTTTCGGGTGACTTCCGGGTGGCTGTCGAGAGGTTTTTATCTCGCTAGTGGTATCACTGTATCGTATATAAGCCTACTAAGCCAAGCCTTTGTGGCAGGAGAGGTTTTAGAGCCCCAGTGCATGGCTTTTTCACGCTTGGCTAGTAACAGGGCCAATGCTGTGAAGTATCGTAGGGGTTTGACAACATTCTCTATGTAGCCCATCAGGGCCATCTGAGGGTCGGGCGCAACAGGGGTTTCAAGCATTGCTGATAGCACCGTAAAGACATCTCTCCAATAGTCCGACACCCTGCAACATCTCCACGTCAGATGTGCGGTCGGCATCTTCTACAGTATATTTTGGACAGTTGGAGGGGTGTGTAGGATCAAATTTGGCGAGGGCAGTTGGTGTAACATATGTTCTGCGAAGAAATTTGTAATGCACAAGCTTGTGCCCATGATTGAGGGATACTGGGCGTGTTTGTGAGCAGCATGCATAACACCTTCTCGGAAACACTGGGCCCCAGGTCCGCCTCTCATGCCTCCCGCACACCCCGATCCCTGATTGGAAGTTGAGTAAGACAGGTATGGTATGGCTTGGAAATTAAACCTGCGCTGGAGTCGGCTGTAATAGTCAAAGTGAGGGGGTTGAATTCCATGGGTGTAAGTGGGTATACGAGAAGGATTGCACACAGTGTACTCTGCAGCCGGCTAAGGACAAAGTGATCCATGTGAGTAGCAGACTTAAAGTGGACATCTTCTATGGGCGAGTATAGATGCCCACCGGAAAATAGATCGCCCATAGTAAGTAAATGGTGTGAGCGTAGAGTGTGGTGTACCAGTTTTTCTTGCGTAAGCGGGAGCCATAGGTTTTCTTGCAGAGGAAGGCCCGTGAGTATAGCATAGGGAATGCTAGCAGGTGTGCCTGTCACCGCCATGCCCAGCAGGTTGTGATTAGGGGTTTTACGTCAGTAGTGTCTAGCGGAACGCCGGATGGAACCAGAGTTGGCAGGCGGGTGGGGAACACCAGGTCCCTCTCTGAAATGATGCATGGCAGGCGGGCATCCTGATGATACAAATAATATGTGTAGTGGCACTGTGCACGCAGATAATATAATTGAAAGTGGGGAACCCCAAGCCCCCCTGCTCATACAGGAGGGTCAGTATCTCCTAGCGGATGCAGGAGGCATATCCGGCCCATATCATTCTCGTCAAGGAGCTTCGAAAAGTCGTGAAGAAGGAGTTAGTATGGGGAATTGGGATGCTGATGAATAGAGATAAAAATCGTGGAAGTACCACTATTTTTATCAGGGCAATGCGACCAGCAATGGACAGTGGGAGGCAAAAGCATTGTTCAATCTGCGATTCCAGTTTGTCCATTGCAGGAACATAATTGAGGCTGATTATTTGTTTGCGGTCTATGTGTATGTGGCTGCCCAGATATTTAACCTGATCATTACACCAGGTGAGTAGGAGCTTGCAGGTTACTGGAGAAGCTGCAGCTGTAAGGAGGAAGAGTTCCAATTTATCCGCAGCCTGGAAATGTTCCCGAAACAGGTTATATCTGTTAGTACTGGACTCAGATTGGTGGCAGGGTGTCATAGGAAGAGCAGGATGTCGTCCATGTAAAGACAGACCAGCAAAGACCCGTTTTAAATTGAAGTCCTCTGTGGAAATGTCTCTCCTGTGAATGCTGTATCAAAGGGTCCATCGCTATTACAAATAAGATATGAGACCAGAGTAACAGTGTCTCATATCTCTAGAGATAGGGAAAGACGGTCTTAATGTACCGTTCATATGAAGGCGCGCAATCGGGTTGGAATATAGCAGCATTATTAAAGAAGTAAAACCGTGTGGAACCCCGAATTTATAAAGAGCAGCTTCTAAGAATGGCCATGGCAAGGACTCGAATACTTTCTCTGCATCCAGTAGAGCTATGTCTGCAGGGACCTTGGGGGATACTTTATGAAGCGTTGCGAATAAAGTTTGAAGGTTGATGGATGTGGATCTGTGGGGCATGAATCCTGATTGGGCTGGTGAAATGATCTGGTCCAACAACAAAGACAATCAGTTGGATACTAGTTTTGCTAAGATTTTGTTATCAAAGTTTAATAATGACAGGGGTCTGTATGTTCCACACTGAGTGGGATCTTTGCCAGGTTTCAATAAAAGGGCAATTACTGCTTACCTGAGTGTCGGGGGGAGTACCCCACATTCCAATGCTTCCTGAAACATGTTGAGCAAATGATGAGCCAAGAGGCTTTTATAAGTCTTGTAAAAAATGTCCGTGAAGCCATCTGACCTGGGTGCTTTAAATCCATAGAGCAGAATAATGGCAAGTGAGATATCCTCTTCATTAAAGGGCTTGCTAAGGTACTTTTGTTGTGCAGAGCTTAGCCAGATCATGGCCACGTCCTCCACATATTGTAATAGCTTGGGGGAGCCGCCTGCGACCCGGGCAGTATATAGGTGTTCGTAATAGTCAAGGAATTGGGCCTGGACATCTGAGGGGGTCGAGGCCATAGTGCCATCAGGTCGCGTCACCTTGGGAATGTAGGAGGTGTAAAGGATGGGCTGGATGAGGAAAGAAAGTGTGTGCGACCTGGCCTCTCCGCTTCCCTGTAGCGGCACACTTTGGCATATTTGCCCATGAATTTAGTTTCAGGTTCCCCCAGCTCACAAAATTAATCCATGAGATGAGATCTAGCCTGCAATTGTGGAGATGGGGCCACTCACCTGAAAAGCAGGATGTCTGCAGGGGCAATGGTATGACCCCCGACCTCTTGGCACACCTCTCGGCACTTCCTGGTGGACACAGAAAACCCCAGCAGGTGTCCCAAAAGGAAAAGGGGACCGGAAGAGAAAGAGACAAAACACTGCCACGTCTTGCTGGTCCAGCCAGGCACCCTGTATCTTCGGGGGGCAGATCGTTGTTGACAGAGTGATAGTAGAGTTAATGCACTCAACTTCCTTGAAACTGAATCTCTCTTTCTGATATGGGCACAGGAGCAGTAGAAAAACACCGGGATGCTCCAGCACTTTTCTTGGATAATAATAACTGTTGGCACAATTACTAACACCGCATTACCAAAAACCCAAACTGAGTACCATAACAATAAGTACTGTGACACTAGGGCTGGCTTCACAGAGATTCACTGTTGCACACTACAATTAGAACCGTGGTTGCACTTATCATGCACAAGAAAGACAAACAAAGGCATTAATTATATCACATATAACTTTCCTGCATACATAGGGTTTAAACTAAAAGGAACAAAAACAATCTAAGAAATACAAATGTCCACTCTGGGTTCAAACAGTTAGGGTGACACCACTTGGTTTGGTTTCACTGTGTGTGTGAAAAACCCTTCAAAAAGCAAATTCCTCAAACCTGAAACACAGGCATGAATGACACAATTTAAAATCCAAGAGTTACGCTATTAGAGAAAGAAAAGTCATGTAAATGCTCTTTTAAAATTGCACTGTCACATTTTGTAGTACTTGAGCTCAAGCAGATTTCCTGAAGCACATTTAGGCAAGTAACTACAATAATAATGTAGAATGTTCAGAAATTCATTTGTCTCTTCAAGATAAGCACTCTGCCAAAATATGAGGTCTGAAATACACCAGCTGTTCTAGGAAATCGCGGCACTCAAAGAACAAACTCCTGGGAGAATATTAGTCACTTAGCTGCAGTCTTTTCTGAAGTGTTAGAGGAATGCCTGGTGTCAGCTGGTACAGGAACAAAGAAAATAATTGCCTTAGAAGTCCTGAACATGAGGATGACAGCAGGGGCTGGACTGCCAAGTCAGATACTGAGATCAGGAAGCAAAACAAAGCCAAGCAGGGAGGCATGCTTCATTCTGCTAATTATAGCCAATCAGGAAAGCAGTTGAGTTTCCACATGTGGATGAGTCACCACACCCAATTAGAAGCACATGTCTACACCTGCTCACATTAGCAAACAAGCATTGGTAAAACAAGCATTGATAAAACCAACTGTGTAACACAGCACATTATGTTTACTTAGAAACATGAAGGTTTAACCAAGAACAAAGATATGATTTAACCCTAATCCATTGGGATGCTGACAGATAACACAGGAGGCACCTTGGGGATTCCTGACAGCAATAACACTCCAGGGGTGCATGCGGGCTGTCGCTGTCCAGTTGTGTTAATGCCACCTCTACCCGGACTATGTCCCTGAGGACAGAACGCAAAACACCAGAGTGTTTGGATATGACAATGCCCCATATGTAGGCCTTAAAGGGCTCCCAAAGCACCTCCTTAAACAACGCTGCAGATGTGTTGGTATCTAAGTATTCTGCAATAGCTGAGCGAGCTCAGCACTAAAGGCGTCATTGTGTAAGGTCAACGCCGGGAAATGCCATGGCTGCTCGGTATAATCCACGCAAGGGATATGTAGCTCGAGGTGAACAGGAGAGTGGTCAGTCAGTGTGCACAGCCGATGTGCCGTGCTGTCCTGCCAAGACAGCACCATAGTTGACAGGAGCCAGTAATCAATCCGTGACCAGGCATTATGTGGTGCAGAGTAGAAAGTAAAAGGCAGCATGGTGTTGGTAGACATCCGCCAGGGTTTGCATAGTGAGTGAGTTTCACATATATCCTGTAGGTCGTGCAGGGACTGTGGTTTGCTGGAAGGGTGAGCAGATGTAGTATCATGTGAGTAGATGTAGTATTGAGCGGAACATCTTGAAGTATATTAAAGTCACCACCTATTATCAAGTGTTCAGCAGGCTCTCTGTCTACATGGGATTGTAGTGTATGAAAGAACTCTGGAGAGTTGATGTTTGGGGCGTAAACGTTTAATAGCGCAATGTGACGGCCTTCAGGATACCCCTTTCCAGGAAGAACCTACAGTCTTCATCCGAGATATTATGTTGGTGGTAAAAAGGTAGATGTTTATGGATCAGGATCCAGACCCCTTGGGAGTAGGAGGTGTAATTTGAATAATATCAGTGTGGGCCCAATTGTTTGTCAAATAAGCAGGTACAGATGGGTGGCAGATGAGTCTCTTGTAAGAAGACAATCTGCACATTGTGTCTATCAAGTACTGCAAAACCTTCTTCCCTTTAAGGGGGTTATTGATTCCCCTAATGTTCCATGACAAAAGCATTATGTAAATTGTTGGTCTTGACTCTGTCCGTTTGTTAGTCATCTAGTGGGTTAAGGGCGGTGTATGGTAGTCGGTGAGTACACAATGATTAGCAACATATTAGCAAACAAACACTGCTAAAACAGAATGCGTATAAGCAGTCCTATACCCCCCCATACCTGCTGTGAACATGCGAGGTAATAACCAGAACTTAAGTAACCAATAAAATCCCAAGAAATCAAATAACAGGGTGTTAACCAAGTAGGGGTGACAACGCTGGCATGGATGGCTCAAATACATGTAGAAGTGGCGTAAGTTCTGTTGAGGAACCCTGATTTAGTTCAGCCAGAGGGAGGTGGCCATGAGATGTTGTCAATACGATTGGGGCCATCTCCTGTTGACAGGAGAGGGTGCAATATCACCAGTTCCATGGGTCTCGTCCAAGCTCAGTTTGATCCAAAAAGTACCTGACTGGTAGCGTTGTGGGGATGCGATGGGGAGGAAATCGACGACCGGTGTACCGGGTGCTGCTACAACTGGGAGAGCATCCTGTAGAAATCCAGCGCATCAGCAGGTTTGTCAAAAATACAAGTTTTCCCCTCCCAGGATATCAACACGGAGCCGGCTGGGTACAGCATGCCATAGCGAATGCCATGTTTATGAAGGATGACCTTAGCTTCCTGAAAATTCCATCTGGCATCCTGTACTACTACAGGGTAGTGAGGGTGGATATTGTGGCTCACGAGCCATGCGTAATATCGTGTCATGATCCCTGATAATTGGGTGCGGTGGAGCACAGGGTGCACCATGAGCAATCTGTGCTCTCGTTCCACCAAAAATGCAGACGTGAAGCTGAAGCCTTCATACAGTTCATTGAGCAAGCGCTCGACAAACATGTCCATGCAGCCTGTGTTTGTGGTTTCTGACATCCCCAGGATGCATATGTTGTTATGTCAGCTTCTTGCCTCAAGATCTTCGTTTTTGATTGCAACTGTGCGAGTGCAGGACTTGCGTACCTCCAGTTTTCTAGCAGCATTGGCGACATTGTCCTCTGCCTTGGATATCTGATCCTCTGTGTGCTCTATCCGCATGTCCTGTCAGTCGAGACGTTCGCCCATGCAGACAAGGGGGCCCGATATGGTGTCAAACCTGGCCTCAGTCACCTTAAAGCCCGCACGGAGCTCCATCGTTGTCACAGTGGCATTGGCTGTCATGTCTGTATCCTCTTCTCCACAGGCTCCCTGATCTGACATTGTGGATGCCTCTTGTTGCAGTGTTTGCTTTTGCCTTTCAAAAGTAAGCTGGTGCTGTGTAGGGTCTCCTTTACCCATTGTCCACAGTGATTTTCAGCATTTTATCAGGTGAAACAATAATATTATCCTTAATTTTCCTCCACTGATTGCTCCTCATCTTTTCTTTCTGTGTCTGCACCTCTGGCTAGACACCGACCTCTGACCTCTGCACATCTTATCTGCACACCTTATCATTTTATGGAAAGGTGAGTTTGGAAGATGAGGGCCCCAGGCAATTGCCCACTTTGCCCAGGCATTGAAACAACTCTGGTGATGTGGTAATTGGAAAATAGGGCACACACGTTGCTTGTGTCCTATTTCACAATCATCGGTTTCGCATAAATTGCCTTCGGTCTTGCCGTTTTTGCACAATTTCCTCCAGGCACTAGCTGAAGTCAATAGTGCTGGCGAAATGATGCAGTATGACAATACCATGCAGGGGAAAAACAGACTGTTTCCAAAATATTTTCCTATCACACAGTGGAAATCCTAAAATCATGCACCCGATTCCAAAACAGCACTCATAATAAGGATCAACTGTGTTTGACAAACAAATGACCATCACTGTAGCCTAAGGCCATAAACATGAGTCTTCGAGTGACATCTTTCAAAAGAAAACTGGTTTCCATCCAAATTATTACCTGCTACTATGCTCAAAAGGGACCATCTGCTATATTGTGCAGCTCATGGTGGAATAAAAGCAAGCAGCCAGGTGCTTTTATAGAAGAACAGCACATATTTTGCAGGATACTTACTATTCATGCTCTTCTGCAAAATAAAGTGAAATATGTGGCAACATAATACCAAGAGCTTACTCACTGGACACCAAAACCATCTTGGTAAACTGCAAGATGATATCGCCAAAGATCTCCATAAGTTTCTTATTTTAGATGAGGTGCAGTATTTCCTGGTATTATTTGAGCATCTCATGGCACAAGGAGTGCAGTGGGTCATGATGGGGATAGCAACAGGTTCTTCTTCTGGAATCATCCTTGTCTGGGCATGACTCGCTGGTTATTACCTAGGATACTATGGAAGTGGGTTCCATTAGCTGTAATATCGACACTGCGAACACGGTGCTGTTGAACTTCTTTAAGTTTATTGGCAGACAAGTCCTGTGCCTGACAAGCAGACACCAACACCTTCCATTGTCTCTCACCAACCACCCTAGAACCCCATGAAGGCACAAGGGCTTACATGTGTAACATTCCACATATTACAGGGCTGGGTAAAAGGAAGAGTTGAGCTGAGCATGACATAAGTCCACAATATAACACATCTCCTTTCCAAACACAACACACAAAAAAAAAGAAGAACACAAACCCAACTTGTTACACAACCTATTTCCTTCCCATACACTAACATAATTTCCACACATAAACGCTGACGTAGAGGCAATACCACAACACCCTGATACGACAACCAAACCACAACAACACCAGACATTAATAAGAAACACCACAAAAGTATCACCCCCACACAAAATCACTCGACCAACTTGGTGGTCGGTGAGCTCTGACTGCTCAAGCTACAGGATGATCATCCCCAGTGATATGAGTTTGTACGGTGTCTCCTCTGTCACATGCAGAGCTCAATTGAAAGTCTCCATCCTCCATCAACAACCACCTAGAACATCTCTCGACTGCCCTTTCTCGTTTCACCAGACCTTTCCCATCCCTCTGGAACAAAGCAACTCTTCCAAATAGGACCATTCTCCAACTTCACCCAATGCCCCCCCCACCATCTTCACTCTGTAGGGACCCCAGAACTTGGCCAAACCTCAGCCCACAACGCCAGGCCTCACCTTCATTCATTCACCCAGATCTATCTTGCACCCATCCTGATCATCCCTTAAAGTCCTTTCCAAATCTTGTTCCAGCATCCATGAAGGAACCATCTTAGTCCCAGGCTGCCTACCATGCATCATTTCAAAGGGTGTGTTACCTGTGCTGATATTCACTGTAGTGTGATGCACCCACAGCACGTCTTTCACAGAGCTCTAAACAACCAAACCTGCCCTACTATTCAACTCCATAGTTCAACCAGTTTATCCTCTTAACCTGACCATTCCTTTTGGGATTGTACAGGGAAGTACTAGCATGCTTAACTCTGATACCTTTGCATTTCACTGGAGGTAGGTTGGGTGCCACTATGAGTTATCAACCTTGAAGGTATGCCTTCCCTCCTGAAAATTTCTACAAACACAGCGATGGTAGTCTTCATGGTGATACACCTCATGAAAGTCACCTCAAACCACTTAGTCTTGGCATCAACTAGGACTGCTGCATTCCTTTCATATTCTGGCAAAAAAGACAAATGGTCCTATGAAATCTGAGCATACCTTTTCTCAGATAGAGGGCCTGATTACGACCTTGGCGGATGGGATACTCCGTCACAAATGTGACGGATATCCGGCCCACCATTTTGCAAATTCCAATGAATATAATGGAGCTTGTAATATGGCGGACGCAACATCCGTCACATTTGTGATGGAGTATTCCATCCGCCAAGGTTGCAATCAGGCCCATAGTTTGGTTCAGACATATGTTGATCCCCTTCTAACACACCCAACCCAACATTTTCAGTGAATTCTTGCACACCTCACACTCCTCCATCTATTTCTTTACCTGATCATCCATCACAGGCCACCAAAATCTTTCTTTGAGTCTCTTTAATGTTAGCATCTGACCCAAATGACTTTCATGTGCCAAATGCAGGAGTTTATCCCTTACAACACTAGATGGCACAAACCTTTTGCCCCTCATAATGAGCTTGTCCTCAATCAAAGACAACTCTTCCGCCACCTTGTGAAAAGATTTCACAGTATCTGGAAAGGTACACTCCCTTCTCACACCTCCACTGAACATGTCAACCACTGCTTTGAGCACCAACTTGTCTACCATAGTACACATCCAATCTTCCATGGACACACATCCCTGCAAACCTTCTGTGGAATTCTCCACATCTGCTGCCACTTCCTCCGCATCATTTTCACACTTGTCTGCCACCTTATCTGGAAATCTTGACAAGCAATCTGCCTCCTTGTTCTTTCAGCCCAGTACATATTCCACACAACAATCGTCATCCTGTAGTTCAACTGCCAACCTTGCCAACCATCCAAAACAATTTCTTGCGCCATTGGACCCTAATAATTTAGGTAAGGGTTAATAATCCGGCCTGAGAATTATCCTGGTGCCCCAAATGAAGCCACAGAAATAATTTGTTCCCATGCAGCAGCCAATGCGTCCCGCTTAATGACAGAATAGTTCCTTTCCGCAGAACGAGACACCGTCTTCGCTGCTTTCCCATGCATTTGCGAAAGCACTGCACCAAATCCAATTTTGTGAATTTGAAACAATAACCTTTGACCACGTTTTGAGAATTCAGGTCATGATGAAACCTAGAGTAAAAAAAGTTAGAGACTTTGGGGAGGAACTAAAATGACGCTCAGTGCTACTGTAAGTACTGCCAAGAGCATTGAGCAATCAGAAAAGTTTGTGCAAGAGATCAGAGAAGTAGCAGGAATTGTGGTGGGTAATAGAAAAATTCAGAGTCTGGTGCAGAAGTTAATGTTGTTAAGAATGACAAAGGCGAAATATGTGTCTAACAGAAAAAAAATCTCAACTAGTTTCCGTAGGTGTGGTAGTAGTTTACATCTTGGCAATTTTAAGGGATGCCCATCAATTGAGAAGTCCTGAAACAAATGTTAATTGCATGTTGGAAGAGAATGATTATGATGATGATTGCCTCAATCCTAATGCTATACTCTGTGTGAGAGGTTGGGGTGTAATTATCTTTCCAAAATATTTGATTACATTAATGGGAAGATTGTGGAAGTCATGGTGGATCTGTGTACTTGGTACAGCATAATCAGTAAGCTCTTATGGGAAATGAGTTGGAAAGATGAAGGGTTGCTACCTCCAGATGTTCCCCCAGGGGGGCTTTACACGGGTCATAAAATTTAATTATTGGGTTACTTTTGGGCCAACATTCGATTTGGTGATAGAGTAATTCATGATAAGGTCTATGTTTATGCAAAAGATGATCCCATTTTGGGGTGGCCTCATCAACAGGAATTGAATATAAGGTTAGATCCCAATGCTGTACCATCAGTTTATGCTGTAGGAGGCGTGAATGATGAACAATTGGTGAGCAAACTGAAGAGCGAATTTCCCTGAAGTATTTTGTGACAAGCCAAGAACATTTGTAGGATTTAAGCATAAAGTGGTTTTGCTGGACAGCACAGTTGCAGTCAGACACAAAATCCGTAGTGTACCTCTTATAGGGCAAAATTGAAAGAGATGTTAAGAGATCTATATGACAAAAATGTTATTCAGTCTATTGAGTCATCACAATGGGTTTCATTGGTTGTCATTGTTTTAAAACATTAAAGTGAGCTCAGGTTGTGGGTAATTCTTAGAAGCTTTAACACTAAGATATGGATAGACAGACACATTACCAAATTTGCATGAGCTCGTTTCTACATTGGCTGGAGCCACAGTTTTCGCTACGTTAGAACTTGCAAGTTCACCAAGTTGAGTTGGATGAGGGATCTCACCTAACAGCATTTGTAACACCAGAGGGCATGTTCTAGTTTTTCAGAATGGCTTTCGGTTTAGCCAGTTCAGTGTCTGTCTTCCAATGTTTAATGAAAGAGATGCAGGAAGCCATTGATGGTGCCATCGCATTTCAAGATGACATTTTAGTGTATGGTAGGAATGAGGAAGAGCATTTATTCAATTTAAGGAAAGTACTTCATCATTTGAGACCGAAGGGTTTAACTCTTAAAGTGTTGAAATGATTATTAAAATGTGAAGAGGTTGAGTATTAGGGGCAGTGAATTACCGAGAATGGAATAAAACCACAGCAAGATCATGTACAAGCAGTTGTGGATGCTCCATTACCAAGAAACAAAGGAACAGCTACTATCTTTTCTGGTTTTGACAGAATTCTGTTTAAAGTTTCTTGACAATTACACTTCTAAAGCTGAACTTTTCCGAGTTTTATTAAGAAAAAAAGGAATTTGTATGGGGGTGTTGAACAAAACCCCTCCTATGTTTACCTTAAAGCTGAGTTGGTCCAGGCTCTTAATCTTTAAAAATGGGTAGAGTATGCATTGTTGCAGTTGATGCAAGTACATGTGGCCTGCATGTTGCTCTGTTACAAAGAGACAAATCTAAGGAGTAGGTAGTGTCTTATGCTTCGAGAACATTGAGAGAGTCTAAGAAAAACATTTCTGTGATCGAGAAAAAGTTGTTAGCATGTTCTTGGGTTGCTGCTCATTTTGGGCAATTTCTATGCAGTCTGTATTGAGACCTGATTATGAAGCACGTGTCTATTACTTTCTCCTGGGGGTGGAAGGTGTTTGATTGCTAGGCTGGCTTGTTTGGCAGCAAAACTTCAATCATATCAATTCAAGGTGTGCCAGGGGAGTTAATGTGCATGCAGATGTTTTTGGCACAGTTATCAATGGCGTTGAAGTTGGGTTAAGAGGAAGTGGTGGATCATTGCGAGGTGGTGCATATTGTGGATGATATCAATGGCTAGGGTGATTTGGATGGTGGACCTGGGGTGCTTTCTAAAGAGATGTGGGAAAACCACATGATAGGTGATATTGAGATGACGTTTGGGATTACAAAATGTGGCCTGAAGAGGGAAAGTTGAGTGGAGAGGTAGCTGTGTTTTTCAAAGTGAGGGATGAGTTGATGTATGATGGCTTCTATCTGTTTCTCGGAGATAAGGTTGTGCCGCCTGTGTGATTGAGGAAGGACATTTTTGCTATAGGACAAGAAAGACACATTGGGATGTCAACTACTAAGAGGCGTATTTGTGATTTTTACTGGTGGCCTGGTATTGACAGGATGGTGGATGTTTTTGTGAGGAATTGAAAACTTTGTTTCAACAGCGACAAAACAGCAAAGCCATGTGTTACTGAATGTTTACCCACTGAGGTTGCTTTGGGCCATGGAGGAAGTTAGCTATGGATATGTTTTGGTCAATTCTGCACTGTTCCCAAGAAAGAAGTCTTTGCCATTGTGTTAATCAATTATTTTTCCAAATGGCCTACAGTTAGGATGACCAAAAAAGTGAACTCCGAGAATGTAATTACATTTTTTGGAAGATTCATTTTACAGAGAAGGGTTGCCAGAAGCGTTGGTCTCATATAACGGACCTCAATGTGTGAGTATGAAGTTTTAGGAGGATTTACTGAGGTGTGGTATAAAACATAAAAAGACTGCTAATTATCATCCCCAATCTAATGGTCAGGTTGAGAATTTTAACAGGGCAGTTAGAGGATAAATTGATTTAGCTAGTAAGGGTGGTTTGCTTTGGAGGAAAGCGTTGTAGGCCATTTTATTGTTGTATCATACTTTGCCTGATTCTGTTACTGGATGTTCCTCATTTGAATTGCTCTGCAGAAGGAACCACATTGGCTCCATGACAGATGAAAGACTGTGGTATAGAATCGGAAGTTGTTGATTATAAGAAGACCAGAGAGCATGTAGAATACTATCAAGAAAAAATGAGGAAAATGGTGAACAAGACCAGAGAAAAATCTAGGGTTAAAATTTCCTGTCAGGAACCTGTGATGTCTGGCAAAGAGTTGCCTAGATGGTCTGATGCACTCAAAGTTGTGGAAGCTTATGGTGAATCAGTGAACGTCACAGGACGGAACATTTGCATTCTGAGCGGAATTTCAGTTTACATAAGTCCAGAGTGTGGTTGACCCTCCAGGGGAGCCTAAGGAGAGATGTCTTTCTTGACATGCCTGTGTGTGAGCGAGCGCATGAATCTGATATTGATGACTGGTGCTCTGAGAAGAGGAAATAATTCAAGAAGTGAGGCAGAAGGGTTGAGAAGGATCTCATGAAATAGATGGTAACCTGCAATTTTCTTGAAATATGTTAAGTATTATTTTCAATTGATATGTTTTTTTTTGCTGTTGTATGAATTGTATTCCATGTCTTTTTTATTCTATTGTTATGTTGTAATTTGGACTATTTAGTGTATGTCATTATCAAGTTGTTTACATTTATTTTTCTATTTTCTTTTGTTTATTATTTGGGAAGAGATGTGTTGTATTCTTACTGTACTTAGACTGTGGGGCTTGGAATGCAGGGGGAAATGTGGGTGAGAATGTTGGGAGCATTGAAGGGAATACGGGTGGAGGACATTGGTGGTTGTGGTGTTAGTGGTGGTCCTTGTGTCTGCTCTTGTTTGTATATGTAAATAAACTCTTCTTTTTTTAATCTAGACAGCATGTTTCCCACAGGAAGGACCCACACCACCTTCCTGACAAATGCACCATCACAGGCACCTGGCAGGACACACACCACCTCCATTATAAGCACACCATTTCAGTAACATGAAGGCAACAAGAGTGCTTATCTGGTAATCAAACCATGACAGGCACATGCTTTCAGGTACTATAATTCTCAAAAGGCACCTGGAACCACCAGTGTTGCATTCATGACATTACCTTTAAGTAATTGGACAGAAGGGCACTGAGTTCGAGGGGCTTACCTTGAAATGTAACCAGTCTTGTGGTAAGTTACCGTAAACCAGTATTCTTAGCAGCTGAGGTGTCTGGGTGAAAAAAACCAAGACCAGGATGTTCCCACAGCCTTTGTAATCCCAATGGACTTGATAACTTCTGCATTGTCGAGGAGCGACACATGTTTTTCTCCAATCACCCATATACTAACATTACTGGTCTGGCAATGTGGTGACTGCGTGGTAGTGGCAATTTGTTTAATCAAAGGCGCCACCATTTTACTGTACTGCAGGGACCTATTGACAGCTTGGTAAAATAAATGTAGCTCCCATAACAGGATCCTTTCTTTTCCCCAAACGGTTGGTGAAAATGTCATAACAAATACCTGAGATCTCTGTTAGAAGGATGCCCGAGGGTGATATGATGACTCCAAACAAAGGACCAGCCTAATAGATCAGATCCTTTTCACTTTGCAGCCACTTTCAATATAGTGTTCATCTAAATACGCAGTTGTCTTTGACAGTGTGGCTTGGGGCTCGAATCTACATCTTGCCAAATGAGCCAGTGGACCAGCCAGATGTGAGTGTGTTCCATTCTCTGAATGACTGGCATTCCATTATTTGGTTGAAACTCCTCGTCTGAGGGCAGGTGGAACTGGTTCTGTCCAGCTCTGTCAAAACAGAATAAGTAGTTAACTTCTCCGGCCAGTTAGCTTTACATCCGGTGCAGCATGAACACGGAGCAGTATGCTGTCCATTCACTCCATCAGGGACCAAACTGGATGAAGTAGCACCTAGTCCCTGAATTGGTTTGCCAACCTGCCTCCTAAAGAGCTTCTCTATAGAACAGAATGATCCCCCAATACAAGGAGGAATTCTTATGCATCTGCAAAGACCTTGGTCTTGGTTAGAAATGGACATTATTAAAGGTTAGGTCTCGTACAACACCCTTCTAATTCTGAGCCAATCAGTTAATCTTGCCATGCGTGAGATCGAAAAAAATGACATTTGATAAAAATATCCTATCACATAAATAAAACAATTGCGTCCATGTTACAGATTACATCGGTTGTCACAATCAACATCCATTTCAAAAGAGAAAAGGGCTTCTTTAAAGTGTGCGTGGCACAGTAAAACATAGCTATAAATGGCAAGAGGTTCAACAAGGATGACAGAGAAGAAGAAAGAATAGAAGTAGTACCTCAATCACAGCATGATCAGTGGTAGGATAGCAATCAAGCTGAAGCAATCTGTACTTGGTCCAAGCTCCAGCTGAAAGAAGAGGAAGTGAAGTGAGCACATGCTGGTTAATTAGAAAATTTGAAAGCAACAACTAAGTGACAATGACTCCAATGAATTGACTTGCCCAATGTGAATGACACAGCAAGAGATCAATGGATAAAGAAGGCAGACTGAAAGCCCCTATAGGAACATTTTAAGATTATAATTTTATTAAAATGGAAAGGGCTTCGCTAGTGCCAGACCTACAAAGGTGCAGCTCCAGACATCAACTGTTGTGATGGGAAACACTCCTGCTGCAACAAGATGGTGCTCATGGTAACAGTTTCCCAGGTTTTGAGCCCCATGCCCTATAGGTAATTGCAGAAACTCTTCAGCCCCATCCTCATAGAGCTTTCCAATCCCACCCTCCGACTGTCCCCCAGAACCTCTTACCCTTAATTTTATTGAAGCATTTATATAGTGTTTGCTACCCCCATGTGGGGCACTGAAGTGCTTGCCTACAAGGGCAGGAAGCTACACCATGTATGGTGTGTGGTTTAAAGGGTTTCGTCTTTGTTTTTTTATCCTATGTGGGAAGTGTTTTCATGTCGTGCATGATGACCATTGCGGTACGGTTATTGTGTTATGGGATGCAATGCTTAGCAGAGTGGTAGATGAAGAGGGGTGAGAGAACAACTCTCAAGTTTGTGGTTTTCAGTGCGCTGTAAGCTTGGCCTGCTCTGCAGGACTCATCATGGTATTTCTTATGATCACAGTCTACGTACATGGTTACTGCACTGGGTTATCTAGCTGTATATTTTGTTTAAAGTTTTTTGTCCTGAGCAGGAATAGTTGGGGAGAGAAGCGGTGAGATCTGGTGGGACATGGGAAATGCTTTATTACTATCATCCCGTCTTTGAATGTTATTGTGAGAAGCAAAGAAGCTGTCAGAGTGTGTAGCTAGCTAGTTGGGACCTGCAGTAGTGTACTAGACTGTCCTCCGACAAGTCAGCAATGCGTGACAGATCTCTTCAGTTATTCCATGCCTGTTCAGTTGGAGATGGCTGTTTTATTGGCTTGTGTGGTACTGTGTGATAGACATGACCCATAACATATATGTTTTATATGAGTGTAAGAGGATTAAGCTTAGTGTTATGGTAGTAGTGTGTGCCAGAAGGGTTATATGTGAACTGGCATTACTGTATAATATCTACGCTAACCATAGGTCAGCTCTCTTTTTTTGCTAACCTTGTGTAGAACCTAGTGTGCTGGTTAGGTTGTTCCATATCTGTGGGTCCATCTAAGTAGCACTTTAAACATGACTCGGGTCTGTCATTGCAGAGCCTGTGTGTGCAGTTTGGAACTGCCATGTTATCCTGGCACAACAACCCTTTTGCCAGGCTCAATTCTTCCTTTATAATACATATAGGTCACACCTAAGGTGCAGTTTATGTAACCAACTGGGCATGTACTTTTAAGGTTTACAAGTCCTGGTATTGAAAAACTCTTACATTCATTTTTCACTACTGCAAGGCCTGGCCTATCTCTCTTATAGGAGTTGCTTTATGAACATTTATAAGTATAACATCTAACTTGGAAGATATTTTCCAAGTTTGGTGTCTCTGGCATCACAATTTAAAATCACAATTTATGGTGAAGTAGGGTTTTAAATTGTGATTCTGAGAATGCCACTTTTAAAAAGCTGGCATTTTCTTTAGCCATTGGTGCCTGCTGCCTGTCTCTGCTCACACGACTGGGGCTGGGGTGACAGCTGGGTTCTGTGTATTCCTCCTAGACGGCCACTCTCAAAGTCAGCTTAGGTGTGACTTGGTGAGCCATCTGTGTCATGATGGGCCATTCTGGGCAGGGTGGGAGGGAGAAGCTGGACACAGCTTCACTTACATCTGAATAGGCTGTGTCCTATCAACACACAAAGGGCTGTGTACCCCTCTATACGGTGTCTGTAGTCAGGGCAGCTAGAGCAGGGACTCTGTTTACTTCAAAGGCACAACTTTCAAGTCTCCCCCACTTCAAAGGCCCAACTGGGTATAAGTACCGGAGCTCTGACACCACCACTTCAGTACACTTCTGGACCTGTGGATACTCTGTCAGGAAGAAGAACTGTTGTGATGCTGAACGATTGCCACTCTGCTGGACTGCTACTCTGCCGGACTCCTGCTTTGCTGTGTTGACCTGCTGCCCTCTTGCGTGGTAATGAGAAGAAATGGACCTGCATCTCTCCAACCCAGAAACCAGAGTGGCTTCAAGGCCAAGATGGCTGGCCTGCTGATCTGAAGTTTCAGAGACATAAGACTTCCAACCACCCTGCTCCTGGACCCGGTCATTTTTGAGCCTATACTGCTAAGTGGTGCCACCCCAGTCCTGTACCCTTGGAAGTGGGATTAAGGTGTTTGCTTCAGCGGAATCGATTCATCCTCTGCTGCATGGAGCAGAACTAATGCATTGCTGCTATGTGGAGCAGAACTGAGGCACCACTACTACTGCATGGATCAGAACTGATGCAACAAATTTGCATCACCACTGTACCCCACATCTTGGGGCCAGTGCCTTGCCTTCGGAACAACCCCTGCTTGACGCTTCCCCACTGCAAGATCCGCGCTTCCCTCAACAAGGGCAGCCTTGATGCCACTGAACCTCCGCATTGCTGCTACTGCGTTGATCGGAACCAACACATCATCTCGACTGCACCACGCATCCTCGACAGCGGTCTTTGCATTGCAAGCCCCATTGATAGGATCCTCGATGTCGATGCATCGCCTTCAGACCTTCACAAGTGTTTTGCCTTACTCTATAAATGTTTGATTGATTGACTGATCTCGCACTGCCACTTTGCTGCATCTTGGTACCAATGCGTCACCCTAGCTGCACAATGCATCTTAGTTTCGGACCCATGCAATTCTCCACAACCAGGATTTAAGGTAGTTTGGTTCAGTGGGCCTAAATGGGTCCCTGTCATCAGCCCACGCTCCATTCTGGTCAGCCTGAACTTTTGACTTTGTCCCAGTCTGCGAGACCAGATATCTCCAGTTGGCGTTTCTTGGTTCTAAGAGCTGTTTTGCAGTTTATTCTTTAAAAATTCATAACTTAAGTTCTACTTATTGGATTTTTATCGTTTTGGTCTTGTTTTATTTATGAAACCAAGTTCTATATTTATAATCTGGGATGGGTCCTTTTTGTGTGGTGTTTTTACTGTTTTACTGTTTGAAGTGTTGCACAAATATTTTACACATTGCCTTTGAGTTAAACCTGACTGCTCTGTGACAAGACACCAGATGGAGAGCACTGGTTAATTTGGGGTTTGTGTGTGCCTTATATTGACAAGAATTGTGGTTGCTGCTTGACCAGGGCACACACCTCAATCAACCAGCAACCTAATTTCTCACACAGCAACTTGCAAGTGTCAGGCATAAACGTGGCATCTCCATGCACCCGTCTCAGAACGCTTAGAGGCCCAGTAAAAGATCAGAAGAGAACTGGACCTGCCTTCTGTAACATGAGAGGAGTCCTGAAGGACTTGACCAGCTCCCTCTCCTATTCAGGACAAAGAAGTGGACTCCCAGGGTCACACGCCTGTCCTCCTGTTCAAGATACAGGGATACAGCAAGTT
Source organism: Pleurodeles waltl (assembly GCF_031143425.1). Taxonomy (NCBI): domain Eukaryota; kingdom Metazoa; phylum Chordata; class Amphibia; order Caudata; family Salamandridae; genus Pleurodeles; species Pleurodeles waltl. The sequence continues at coordinate 419,006,071 of NC_090445.1, read as the reverse complement.
ACAAGAGGCCTTTTCCTGGAAGTACTCAGTTGACCAGTTTAATTAGACTCTGCTGTTGGACTCTGCCTGATACCCTGTGAGTCTTTTAAGTACTGCCTGAGCTCCTGGGTGCTTTAGAAGTGTACTCCTGTAGTGGATTGAGACTTAAAGGACTAAGGGCCTGATTTAGATATTGGCAGATGAGTTACTGCGTCACAACAGTGAAGGATATCCCATCAACCAAAATCTAAATCCCATTATATACTATGGGATTTAGATTTCAGTGGATAGGAAATCTGTCACCTCTGTGACAGACTAACTCATCCGCCAATATCTAAATCAGGCCCTAAGTCAAAAGGTATAATATTTGGCCAGGACAAAAATGGTTGTTACATCTGTCCCACTCTCCATTGCAGCCTCAAATTGCAACTAGGTCCCGATTTACCACAACCACTGACTAACATTGTCCCTCTGTGCTTTTTGTCGCTATTTCTACTTAGAAATGTAAAAACTCATATCTCTGGCTCCTCTTAGTAGATTTTTGTTATTTTGTGTCATTTTTTTATTGAACTATACTCTATTTTTCTTTTTTCTTTTGGGATTTTATTGTTTTGCATTTTGACTTCATTACTATTCTGGTACTGCATAAATAGTTTACACATTGCCCTAAGTTAATCCTGTCTGCTCTCTCCCATAGCTACAACGGGGTTGAGCGCAGGTTAATTTAGTGACTTTGAGGGTTCAGCCGGACAATGGTTGTGAAGATTCCTAGAAGTGGGTAGTCACCTAACCCAAATAGTAATTCAATTATTACAGGTATGATTTAGGTATCTTGGAATTAACCATCTTTTCAATTGTCTTCTAAAGTGTATATGTTTCTGCATGCTTTAAACCTTGGCTGGTAGCACGTTCAAGAGCTTGGCGGCTTGTACTGAAGAAGTAGTGCCTTCTATGAATTTATTATGGTAATATGGTATGATGATTTGTGTTGCAAGCCTGGAGTGCAGTGTCCTGTTTTGTTTGTGATGTTTCAATTTAACATGAACGTATAGTGATCCTTTTCCTTGCAAGGTTCTGTGGACAATGCAGAATTACTTTAACATTGCCCCTATAGCTATAGGTAGCTGGTTGAGTGATTACAGGACTAGAGTCAAGCACTCTCTTGGGTAAAGCGGTCTTATGGCAGCATTCTAGATTAGTTGCATATTGTGTATGATGAATCTGAATGTGCCAAGGATTAGACAATTGGCATGGTCAAGCTGGGAGGTTACAAGAGTGAGGATGGTTTGTAGTATGTGTTGGTGTCAAAGGTATGGAAGATGGACAGTGTTTTCATTGTGCAGAAGGCACTCTTAGTGATGCTGTTGATAGGTGATATCAAGGATAGGTCTGAATCCATGGTTACCCCTAGGGTTTGGACTTCTCTTGATGTTATTGGTGGTACCTCGAGTTCCTGGGGTTATTTGGCAACAGGTTCTTTGCAGTGCTGAGTTTTAGATGATTACTCCTCATCTGTGTGTTTCAGGCACAAAGGCATTTGCCAAGTTTTGAGTATTGGAGTTCTTCTGGGTCATCCATTTTTAGAATTATTTGTGTGTCATCTGCATAGCTGTAACAGGTGGGGTTGAATTATTTAATCAGGTTTGGTAAGGGTGTTAAGTAGATGTTAAATATTGAGTGGGCGTGAGATGTCAAAGGTGGTAGGTGACACCACTTTGTCTCTCTCTGAGGTGAGAAGCAATCCACTTTAGAGCATTTTCACATATTCTGAGATGAGGAAGACTTTGTAGTGGCATATGGTGGTGGACAGAGTCAAATTCAGCTGATAAATCCAGAAGCAATGTTTTCTTCCATATATTTTGAAGGTTGAGTAAACACTGCTCTTTCAACTATGTTTCCTAAGAATCATCCATTTGATATCAGCCTGTAGTGTGCTGGGTCCGACGAGATGAGTTTATTTTTTCAGGCGTCGTCTAATGTAGGAGGCCTTCAGCTCAGGTGGAATGTACCTATTTTGAGGGAATTGATGAGTAGGCATCTAGCCCCTACCACTGCATAGGTCATGTTAACGATACCTTTAGAGATTTTTGAAGGTGCAGGGTCCAAAGGTGATCCTGATGGTCTGCTTACAATGATAATCTCAATTACATTTCTGAGTGATATTGAAAGTATATAATTCTTGGAAGAATGCTTTTGGCTTTTTTATGTTGGTTGGGTCATGTCTTGTGTTGTCCTTAAGATAATATAGTATCTTTATAGTTTTTAGATCAATCTTGTAGAGATGTTGGCACAGAAGTCTTGCAATTGTTTCTTTTAGTGTTTTGGTATTCTGAAATGCAGAATTTTGCTAGAATCTTGTGAAGCTCCAAAGCCGGGCAGTCACATTCAGTTATCAGTATGGAGTGGTGTTGCGTTTTTGTTGCTCTATTAGTTATTTTGTTGGCTCTGTTATACTGGCGTAGAGAGATTTTGTGTTTTTTCATTTCTTGTTTTTTTTTTTACTTGTGCTGTAGTATGTTGAGTTGTGTTTTCGTTCTTTTGATATTGTCACCAATCCATGTAGTGTTCTTTATGTGGTTAACCCTGGATGTGCTCTTTACTGGTATCTGTTTGTGCAGTTGAGATTGTGTGGTCTAGTTATTTTCCATTGTCTGTATGAGTGTCTGTTATAGCTATTTTTGGGTCTTTGAGTTGTTGTTGATGATAGGTATGTTGATTTTGAAGGTGATAATGGTATGGTCACCTCAACTACAGGGCGGTTATCTGTTACTGTGGCTTGTTCTAAGGGGTAGCTATGACAACCAGAATGTGTTCAGCAGAGTGTGCTGGGCCATAAACAACTTGTTGGATGATGAAGGCCTCAGGGTTGGTTGTGATAGCTGTAACTGTGGTTAGATTGCTCTTGTCAAACCATATGTTAATATATGGGTGGTTCAGATGGGTCTTGGTCTGTGACTCTAGTAAAACATCTTTACAGTTTGCATTGCTGGGTGGTGGTCTGTATATGAAGAGGAAGAAGTAAAGGATACTTGGAATGGAGTGACATATTATCATCAAGGATTCACAGACATTTATGGGGTGGTTTTTGATGTGTTTTATTTTAAAAAGGTGTATGGATAACGGTGGGACTCCTCCAGTTTTTCCAATATGTTTTTGTTGGTGTGCACTTCTAATGAGATGGCTTCATAACATATAGCTGCAAAGTCTTAGCCAAGCCATGTTGCTGTAACAAAGGTGAGATCTGGTGTGGTTTTTGAGGGTAACTAAAAATTGTTGAAGCAATTTTTTGTTCATGGATCTTAGTTGTTCAGCCAAGAAAAGGGGAGCTGTCAATTATTCAAGATTCATGAACCACACAAATGTCAATACAGAAATTAACAGCTTTCTATAGGCAAGGCTTCTCAAATGAGTATCTTGTGCGCTACTGGTGGTAGCTCTCCAACTAATTGTGCGCAGGTCTCCTATGTGTAGCCCAGCCTACTAAATTAGAAGCTATTGCTTGGTTAAATTAACTTATATATACCAAAGTTGAAAAGTGAATATTTGAGACAAAAATATGCCTATTTTCAAAATCCATAATTTCCAAAATATATTTAAAGTTGATATTTTAATGATAACTCATGCAGCATTGGGAGACTTATTACTAATATTAAGCTTAGTATTATTACCTCGGTGCTAGGGACATTGCAGCTGTGGTTGTTCTGTATTAACACTGTAGAGGCATTTCATGATAATAAATCCTTATTTACATTGCTGCTGGCAATCCTGCACTGAGATGATCACATCAGGTAATCTTGCATAAGGTGGTCACTAATGGAATCTTATCTGATGTGTACCACACTGATAATATTAGTAATTCAGAATGATTTTCATTGAACATAAGTAACTATTATTAGTGAGAAGGTTGGAGACTCCTGATATAGAATCATATGTACAGGCCTATTCATGCACAAGAAAATGTTTTTTTCTATTGTTACATTGAAGAATTAGAATTTGTAGATCTCTATCCGGCACTTTTTCAACATCCATATCAAATAAAAATCCCTATATTTCAAAAGTTCATCATGTCCAAACCCGCAATAAGGTGGCTATGTACGATCCTATCCATATTCATGTAGGTCAAACACTCAAAGTTGTTGTCAATCCAATTATTAAATCAAACAGTGACCCAATCCCGATCCTAATCACAGCCAAACCTTTGTGAGATTGAGCCGACACGTGTTTAGTGGTATCCTGCCTCTTCAGGGCTGTTATAGAACTGCCCTATGCTTGTAGTCGTCACTCATTGACTATACTTCGTGAAAAAGATCCTTTTATCATGTCCATATAGTTGACTGGTCAGATTCACATCATCAAATTACTTAGTTATTAAGGTATGTTATTATATATTTTTTTTAATTCAAAATAAGTTATTTAATACTATTTATACATATTTGTAACATTCATTTATATTACATTAAGTTAAATTACATTTTTTCCAGTTCTTAAGGAATGCTCCCTAATTATGGATATTAGTTCATAATTGAGGACGTGCGCAGACTTTGGATCAATATTTTTTTTAATTCAAAATAGGTTATGAAATAGTTTATAATTAAGTAAAAATTTTTACCATTGTATATATTTTCTAACATTAATTTATTTCTATATCTATTTTGAATCTAGTTTAAATAATGTAGTAAATCATAATTTCCTAGTGGGTTTTATTTTAATTCCTTATCTGCATTGTTTTCTGAGAAGGCGTTACAGTACACGTAGTTGGCCATGTGTAGTGCTGGACTTACTACAAAAACTTAAGTTACTATAAAAGTACAATTTGTGAATCCCGAAAAGTAGTAAACGTACTAAATAGTGAATACGTACTCAAAAGGGTAATTTACCTTTGCTGATGAGGCCCATAGTGTTTTTTCTCTCCTGGAGCATAGCTGTTTTATAGTGTTTCTGACTGGATAACTTGTATCATTCCACAGCTTGCATTCAGTGAACTGTGTCTTTTTGTTTCAGCAGTCTACGGGAGTACTTGTGTTTTCTGGCATTCCCCATGTGCTGCTTCCCCATCAACCTCCCACCCACATATTCTATTCTGCCTCCTCCCCCAACTTATCCGTTTGAGTCCCCATCCCTCCACTCAGCCCTCCCCGCACTTTCTTTCCTGCTGCTCCCTCATCCTCTCTATCACCCCCTTTTTAATGCATTTTTCCCAGAGAGCTCTGTAGCAGAAGTTTGCTACCAGGCTACTCATTTCTCTGTAGTACGCTTTTGTTTACTTTTTATATTTTTTCATTTACTGCTCCAAGATGGGCATCCGCTATCCTGGAATGGTAAATTAGAAGTAAAACTAAAACATTGCCCGACACTAAGTTACGATGCGTACCTACACGTGCTTAGTTACGGATGGACATGTATACATCATCATGATGAAAAATATTGCTGCTGCAGAGTCATGCACGTGTGCATATGTTCTCCCGCCATAGGCGGCTGCTTTAGCTATTTTTTGAGTTTCCTGATGCTCTTCAGCTTTGTCAACAAGCATTTTTTCATATGCAAAGCCGAAATGTTGACTAATACGTTTCAAAGATGAGTCCTATTGACTTTGCCAGTAGTTATTTTAATTCCCTTCAGAATTCAGGTCAATGCACATGAACAACAATCTAATGTAATACATATCCAGAAAATCCTTATGGCAACTTATGCCTTTGGTCTCCTGAGATCATGATTTTGCTGCTTACAGAGTATAGAGGTTGCATGATGATGAATGCCTGTTAGAGCATTATCAGTTGTTGTTTGCTGAACAACATGGCCGTCCGATCCAGGGACCTTATGCCTGTAAAATGTTTTTTTTTAAAGTCTCCCAGATAGCAATAAAAGTGCACCAACACCATGAAGATGTGGATGACAGTGATGGCGAAGGTATCCATTAAAATTCACGTGTAAATTCTAACATCACTGAAATCTTTTGAAGTTTAATATGTTACGTTTTTGGTGAACATTTACCCTCCCTTTACCTAAACACTGTACAAGATACAATAAAATACCACCCTTCCATAAGTTCAACAAATACGTCCTACCCCTTCTCTAAAGTTTCTTCCCTGTCCTGTAACAACAAAAACACCCTGAAATACATGCCATAATGAGATTCACTCCCTAGACCTAACACATAAGCCAGGATCCTACTATCACCTCAACTTCAACAAACACACATTTTATATACACATATATATACCAAAGGTTACAGGGACGTTTTAGTTAGGAAATAGAATTAAAAAAAACATAGAACTTCACTTAAAAAATAAAATGTTACAGGGACGTTATAGTTATGTTCGTATTTTAAATGAACAAAACCATAGAAATGCACCTGTTTATAGTTAGAAATATCTTACGTAACTATAACTCGTGCCCTAAGGTAACTATAACTCATGCCGCCGCCTTGCACAGTTTTTCCATCAAAACTTTTACCACAAATATTACATTGATATTATCAATGATGTTATCAAAGATGTCATGAGTGCTGTCATTTTTGGGGTAATTAGCAGTGCATGACGAGGGCACAAGGTATAGTTACCTTAGGGCACGAGTTATAACTCCTGCACTTGTTTTTATTTTATTTTGTATGCAAATTTACAAACTGGAACCCCACCACTAGAGCTAAGGGGTCAGGGTGTCCCTACCCTGGCCCCTTTTCCCTTTTTCACATTTTTTAGTGGGACTTGGCTGAAGCTGAGTCCTCAGATGGCTGCCAACACTTCCTGGCAAGTAAAAAAACGCTTTTTCTCTGGAAACATGGTAATTACTATAACTACCTAGTGGCGACTGCCACTAGGTAATATACATATATGTATATATAGTGTGAGAGCGAGACAGAGAGGGTTCCACCATTACTTACCACCCATATTTCATCATTTAAACTGCAATGTTGTTCTTTCAGTGATCTACTATTTATTTGAGGGATCACATAGGAGGTACAGAGCTGTTAGCCATTCATGATGAGATCCTTCTCACACATGGTGACCAAAGTGTTGAGGACTTGTGGGGATAGGTAGAGCAGCATAGGATGGGTGTGCAGTCCCTGGCACAGAATGCTGCCATTTGGAACGTGATCAACTCCTTCCTCTAGAGGTGCTTGACGGGGGATTCCAAACTGAGACTTATCCTTCTGCATTTTGACTACACGTATAGAAGATGGATACAATGAGCCATATATGCAATGATCAATAACCATTTGTTGACTATTGAGGTTCTTAGTCATCATCTGAGGATTATGTACAGTCTTTTAGTAGTGACTTCATCTTGTGCATGACCTCTTCTCACAAGTGAAGAGGCTTCATCGATTATTGAAGAGGCTTCCAGCCCTTGTTTCAGACCATTCATATGCTTGACAAGAACAGACAATGCAGAGTGAGTTGTTAAAGTGGTTGATTTGGCATGGTGGGGCTGTGGGTTGCCCCTGGTGTTCAAGTCGCTGTTCCATATCCCCATCACTATCAGTAACATACTCTGGTAGCTCATGTGTTTTTTTTACCACCTTTCTCAATGTCTTCATCAGCATCTACTTATAGTATGTCACCTTGCTGCAAGGTGTCAAATGCCTCAAGGTATATGGTGATATAGTGATCTTTATTTCTGCAATGTGGGCGGGTTAGTTTGACTAGTGTGAGGCTTCATGGTTGGCTGATGGTCTATCTTCAAGGTCAATATTGGCAGCGTAATCAGTATTGTGTGTCCTGGAAAGCAAATTGTACTGAATTGGTGTTCTTGTAACAAACGGCTGCCATATTGGATTTGTTTCCGCCGGTTGGCTTGGTGCAATTTTTATGCACACTGGAGCATGCCTTTCGGATTGGCCGGTCTGATTTGGCACAAGTTAGAGCTTGCATGCAAGGATGTCTCTCCAATTTCGTCCCTGTGACCTGACACTCTGAAACCTTGTGTAGGAAGGATAAGTAATAGGGATGAAGTTGCATTTTTTTTTGTTGAAAATGGAGTACCATATGTTTTTCCGTTGTCATGATGTAGCACTGTGTTGGGTATGCCTACTTTATGTTAGATGGCACTTGCAACCATGGTTGCCTGGAATGATCTGTTAGAACCAAGGGCTTGTGTATGTGGTACTGTCAATAAATGGTCAAATGGCCTAGTGGAAAGGTGTAGATTCCTTGATAAACAAATCATATTAATGTGTCATAGGAAATGGGATACGTATGTAAGGGACGATACAACAAATCACAAATGATAAATCACCCATCGTGGAGGTCGGTCAGTGTGAATGAGTATAAGAGAACAAACCATTACCCAAAGTGCAATATAGAGTGCTTTGAACAAAATTCCTCGGGCTACTGGAGGCCACTGCAGTGCTTGCAAAAAACTTTTTAAAGACCGAAGTAGAGTAGCCTGCTACTGTCCTCAGGGATCTGCTGGATCTGGCGAAAAAACAAAACAGAAGTACGCGGACTGATGCCATTGGGAAATTAATGCCAAGTGAATAGGAGGGCGTGGATTGGCTGCATCCACTGGGGGATCCCGATAAAAGAGAAAGGCATTTTAGGGCACTAGGGGCATGGAAAGAAGATTTCATGACCTACTTGACAGAAGAATATCTTTTAAATATGCTGGGAGCAAAGGTGAGCAGAAGAGCCACTCCAAAGTCCATGATCCAACTTAAGTAGTAAGTCCATGTCTATTCTCTGAAGAAGGACATACACATCTTGGAGGACTGCTGGAGGCATGGCGTAACCTCATCATCATGCCCCTTCTTCTCTGGCCTGCCCAGGAAACGATTATAAAAATGTACTTTTTGAATGTACGCACATAAGAAGATGCATCCAGGTGTACGTTTCTGTATGTTTATTGTGTGTTGTAAAACATGTACGCCAATGGCCAATGTGCTAAGTGTGCAGTATCAGTGTATGAACAAATAGAATTTTACTCCATTCCTTTTACAGCTGTAATCAGGTGGTCAGTATTTGGGAAACACTGTGCTAAAAGAATTAAGGGTCAGATGTAGCAAACAGTTTGCACGTAGCGAACAGCGAATTTCTCTGTTTGCGATGTGCAAACTGCACTTTGCAATGCACAAAACCCCTTTTGCGATTCAGTAACCTGGTTACCGAATCGCAAAACGAGTTTGCGAGTCACAGTTAGGAAGGGGAGTCCCCTTCCTAATTGCGAGTCGCAGTGCAATGCCAGATTGCTTTGTGACAGCAAATGCGGTCGCAAAGCAATCGCAGTTTGCACCCATTTGAAATGGGTGGTAACCCGTTCGCAAAAGGGAAGGGTTCCCCACGGGACCCCCTTCCCCTATGTGAATGAAACTGCAAAATAATTTTCATAGCAGGCAGTGGCCCTATGGACCACTGCCTGCTCAGAAAAAATGAAACGAAAACGTTTCATTTTTTAGTTTTGTAATGCAGCCCGTTTTCCTTTAAGGAAAACGGGCTGCATTACAACAAAAAAAAACTGCTTTATTTAAAAGCAGTCACAGACATGGTGGTCTGCTGTCTCCAGCAGGCCACCATCCCTGTGAGCGCTGCGAGTCTCAAGGGGGTCGCAAATTGCGACCCACCTCATTAATATTAATGAGGTGGGCATTTGCGACCCCCTTGCGACTCGCAGATGGTGTCAGGGACACCATCCTACATTCCACTTTGCGACTCGCAAATTGCGTGTCGCTCTGACTCGCAATTTGCAAGTCGCAAATTGGAATATACCTACATCTGGCCCAAAGTCTTTAAGGGCCAGATGTAGCAAGCAGTTTTGCCCATTCTGTGTCTATGGGAAAATGTGTTCGTACATATGGCCCTAAGTTATTTGCCTGCCTAATTACAACAATGTCATATTTATCATGCTGTCTTACAGAAAACTGTCATTAGATACACAATGCAGTGCTTCTCATGCAGGAGGATGCGGCATACCTATTCTGCAATATACAGTTGGATGCACATATGCAGCACATAGTGCGATGCTCATGATGTGGCAATAGTGCGATTGTGCCAGTTCAGGTGCCCCTGCCTGCAGGTTGATCATGCATTTTGGGTTTCCTTTCCTTGAGTGCCCCACAGCCAACTTAAATGGTTTTAATTCAGTATTTATCAGCGCCTTCTGTCAGTGTCTTGAGCCTACCCAAATAACTACTGGCTGAATCTATGGGTCTGTGACGCACGCAGTGCTCCTGCCTATGGTTCTCTGCCACAAGACATACCTTCATGGAGCAGGCCCTAGTTGGCAGGAATATCTGCTCCACACCAACAGTAATAATGCCTGATAGAACCTTTGGCCCCATCGCGCTCATGGCCTGACACCGTGCTTGCTGGTGTTTGCTACTTCTCCTGCACATCCCTATGAAGCTATACTGGCACTGAACTGTAACAATAATGCATATTAAAGCCACGTCTTGACGCAATCACGCAAACAGTATGGCGCACGGCCACCTAAATGGGTAAGGACTTTGAACTTGAAAGGCAGATTCAGATCACCCCGACAGCACACATTACATGCAACACCTGACACCAGTGCTGTAGTTGTCATGAGGGGCACACAGTGTTGCTTATCTCGTGGCACATCATGTGATGCTCGTCGAGTAGTACATAGTACAATTTCATTTAGCAGCAGATGATGTAATGCTCATCAGAAGGAACCTAACACAGTGTCCATCATGTAGACTATCATGCGATGCTCGTGCTGCAGCTCCTAGCGTGAAACTCAACACAGTCCCCTGGTAAGCAGTGCGACGCTCATCGTGCAGTAACCATGCACTCGTGCAGTACCGTGCACTGCACAATGCAGTGTTGAACCTCCAGTGAACAGTGTGAGGCTCATAATGTGACACTCAAAATATCGTACCTTTGCCATCTTCGAGCTGCTCAATATGCACTGTGGAGGGCATGCCTATCCTGCAGTATGTTGTGACAAGGTCACTGTATAAGGTCCGGGGGCTGGTGTGGAGTACTGGGCAGTATTAGTAAGTGATACTGCCCTTTTTTCTTGAAAGTTCAAAGGCCTTGGAGACTACTGCTCGGAAGCGTTCTCCTTATGAGCCAACTGCAGCATGAAGCTCCTGTGACTTCAGGGCCAGGAGTCGAGGGCTAACTATGGGGGGGGAGGTGGTGTATTTCTAGAAGACGTTGAAGCGCCCATTCACAGCAGAGCAGGACATAGTGCTTGGGCTCAGAGAAGTCTACATTGACCAGTCCACCAGCTGCGAGAAGTTTTTGCAGATCTAGGTGAGTACACGTTTCTACTGTATGGGCACATCACTCTTGGATGCTCGGCAGTGTAAGGCCCACCTGTGATCTGGCGAAGCTCTCTACCTGAGCCTCGCCTTCAGGGGTCTTCCCTTGGAATTGTTCCAGAGAGAATGCCTGCGAGGCTCATTATGGGGTATATAGTCCCATATTCAACAAACAGTACATAATTAAATGCTTGTGATGTGCTACCCAGTGCAGTGCGGTTTGCCCTGTTTTTAGTGTGATGTTCACGTTGTGGCTTACAATGCCATGGTCATGATTCTGTAAGTGGTGCAGTGCTCATATCTGCAGTGATGCATGGTGTGTAGTGCAGTGTAGTGCTCAAGGCTGCTTTGTGGTAGTAGAGGGAGCAGCTACCTCAAGCTGAAGTTGCAGAGCATGTGGTAGCCCAGTAGTCAATGGATACTTTGTATCAACCTGATGCTCATACAAATGCACAGATCCATCAGACCACTACCAAATGAGTCTTAATCTTTGGAGTCCCATTTGCTACTACCCTTCGTCCAATACCAGGACACTACTGACTATCTGGAACCAAGGAGATCCATTTGCCAACACCCATCCTCTGTATCACTCAGGACATCTTAATGCTTCGCATCCGATAACCTTAGTAGTTAGACTGTGTTCCTTATCAATTCAGCCTTTTGAGGCTCAACCCCTTTATGGGAATAACAGGGCAAAAAAATGGCTGCTATCCATTGCTCTTCTGTTTTTTATTTTTTTTTAACATAAGCTTCGCAAAAAGTTTCTATTGGAATGAAACGCATATTGGCTGGTCTTTAATTACCTTTGATCATCTCCATAAGGTCTGCTGTCAATCTACTTTTTCAGGACCTCTACACTCAATACCCAGTTCTACATGACTGATGTATCTTATTCTTGTTGATTCAAATGTGCTGATTGGTGAGTGACTGATGGACTGAATTGATCTTTATACATTTTATGCTCTGTTTCTCCATTTCGGAAGACTATTGTGATTTAACGGCAGCATTCCCAAGGTATACTTGATGTACTTACCTTAAGGCTGTCAAAACAATGGTGCTAATAATATATAGTTAAGAATAATTACATTCACCTGACTTGTAGTGTTGATCAGAATAAGATATCTACCATATTCCAGTGAATAAACAGTTGTGTTTTGATTTGAGTTTTGATTTGCAACTTTTTTTTTATACAAACTTTGTTGCATTTATAAATCACAATGTACATATGCTTCAGTCAGCAAAATATCATAGTCCTATTACATCGTGTTCAGGTTTCTCGGCCGTATGATTGGTTATTACTACAATCAATTTTGAATCATCGTTGCAACGTTTAACATCCTTTAAAATAATATGAAATGTAACAGACAATCCCTGCCCCACCCCCTTCTGCTGCCTGCTGCTTTGTAATCCGATAATGATAGTGTTGGTATTGATGATCACAGTAAGCCATAATAAGGTGACCTGGGTATCACATTTGCGAGTGTTAGTTCTTGTGAGTTAACCAATACTTGGTAAATAATATTATAACCACTAAGCTTTGAGATAATGGGGGGTGACTATGGAGATGGTTTTGGAGGAGCGAGGTAGCAGGGCTATGTAAGGTTGTATCATGGGGGGAGGGGAATAGCGTGCAGCAGGAGGTCTTACCTCGCACATCCCCAACTTCTGCTTCTAGCATGGCATCTCATTGCATTGAGATCGGCCTCTTGCGTAGTTTTCTGTATTCTTCGTGACGTATTGCCGTGCTTTCAGCCTGTCTCCATTGTATAACTTCATTGCGCCATTGAGTTAATGGTGGTATTCGAAGGTCCAATCTGGGGTGGCATGGTGAACAAAAGAACAATGGATTAAACCCAGATCTGTGACTGGGGGTGAGTGTTTGCATTGTTCAGCGCTCCGTCCATCATCCTTTTATGTTGCTAAGTTGCCCTGAGTGGGAAGGGTATGCCCAGACCTGGGTCCCATGCTCACTGTGCCACTGGATTCAAACTGCCTGGCTGATGAAGAGTTATACCCTGAAACAGGTCCCAGGACTCTTGTTTCCGGTCCAGGGAGGACCTGGCCTGGCAGTTCGGGCTGGACTGTTCCCGTGAGGAACAGGGTCAAGACTGATTCGCATATGGCTGGGTCCAAACTGGGGTGTCATGGTGAGCAAAAGAACAATGGATTAAACCCAGATCTGTGACTGGAGGTGAGGGTTTGCATTGTTCAGCACTCTGTGTATCATCCTTTTGTGTTGCTAAGGTACTCGTGAGGATTTCCAGTGTCTAGTCAATAGGTGCTTTGCTAAGAGGAGAGCCAAATCCATGAAGCGAGTAGTGGCTTTGGAGGTGGGGGGAGTTAGTGGAAAGAGGCCCTGAATGCACTGTTCAAATGTGTGCCAATGACTCTTGCCTGATAAGCTATGAAACAATCCCCCCATCTCTGACCAGTAAATGGTGAGCATGTGGCATGTCCACATCATGTGCATAAAGTCCGCACCGGTGGAGTGGCATTGGGGGCAGTGTACTGTGACCGTAGAAAACATCACATTGAGCCCATGTAGTGTGAGTTATGCTCAATGTAATATCAGGAACTGTATAAACTTAAATCTTGTATTGCGGGAGAGTGTCTTGGCATACCTCAGGAGAAAGCTCCATTCTGTATCAGTAAAGTCTCAGTGTAGGTTCGCCTCTGATCTCGATTTAAGAAAAACGAGTAGTATTTGGAGGTGTGCGCGGAGATATCAGTATAGCCACTGAATCAGGTGCCTCCCGTGTCCCATGGTGTGTAGGGCCCGTTATAGTTTATTTGTTTGTGGTTCTGTCCCCTCTGGTGCCCAGTATTCATGAACATAGGCCAAAACGCTGGCCTGGGTGAGAAACTGTGTGTCAGGGAGCATTAGGGTGCCCTCATTGAATAGGCCTCCCAGCGTTCGTGGCCCATCTATTTCCCAAAGGTACAACATGCAAGCCAGTCCGTGCAGCAGAACATTTCGGTGAGTAGGGGTCCGAAGAGTTTGTGTATCATAATTCCATCTTCCAGTACGTAAGGGCCGTATGCATCAGGAGGTTAGAATTTATGGTGGATGCAGCTAGGCCAGGACATAACAGCCGGTGTAATCACCCACATCGGAGCATGTTACCAGTGTACTCTATCTTCTCCAAATTGTGGCCAGCCAGCCAATATGAGAGCCTTTGTAATTGACAAGCTAAGCAATAGCTTTAAAATCTGGGGCTCACTCTGCAGTTTCTTAAGACCCACTCTCTGGCCCCTATCCCCCAAATCAGGTCTATTAGCATGGAGTCAGTAACCTTAAATGGTCTCCGTATATGTGGATGCCAGGGTATCGTTGGACCTACCTTAACGTGGAGAGCTCCAAAGCGCACAATCGGATCTGTGTATGTATCACTAAAGGAAAATGCATATGATTTATTGGCATTAGCCCACAGACCAGAGAGTTCACAAATTCAGATAATATATCTGCGGACATGGCCTGGTTGGTTCCTAAGTCTCTGTGATACAGGATCATATTGTCTGCATAGAGGGATATTGAGTGGACTGTATGATTTAGTGTAATACCCCAACTATCCGCGTGCGCCGGATAGCATGTGCCAGGGGTTCCAACGCTAGCACAAATATGGGTGGGGGTGGAGGACATCCTTTCCTGGTCCCTCAGGCTATATTATAGGTGGATAAGATGAGACTCGTGTTCGAGCTCTGGCCGTTGGTCCCACATATAGTAACCGTACCCATTTAAGGTATTCAGCTGGTATCCCAAATGCTCCCATGACTGCTAACATGTAGTCCCAGCTGAGGGTATCAAATGCTTGTTTTATGTTGGGTGAGAGACAGCCCGCATTCATATAATGTCGCTTGGCGGCTATTAGTTTAAATAGACGATGTATGTTCAGTGAGGTGTTGCGGCCAAGTACAAAACCGCTCTGGTCTGTATGGAGTAAACAGCAAGGAGGGGGAGTAAACAGGCTGCAAATATCTTACTGAGAATTTTGTATTCTGTGTTTAATAAGGATAGTGGCCTGTAGGACGACATGCCAGATGGCGGTCTACTGGGTTTCAAGAGAGGGGTTACCAACGCTTCTCGAGTAGTCAGGGGGGAGAATACCCACTGTGAAAGAGGCATTACATAGTTTCTCCAGGTATGGGACCAATTTATCTGCACAGGTAGAATAAAATTCCACTGGTAGGCCGTTTGGACCAGGTGTTTTGTTGGATGGGGCCGCTGTCGGTAGGAGGAAGTGAGAGCGGTGTAGGTGGATATCCAGTACTGCATTACAATCCCCTCCCAGAATCCAGGGTATATGTGCCCAATCTGCCAATATGGACGTAAGATGTGAAAAGTACTTGTCCTGATCTTGATTTGGCACGTATAAATATCCCAGAACTACAAGTGTCTCGTCCAGGCAACATTTTAGAAATACATAACAGCCTTGTGTTTCAATTTTTTGAGTTGTGTATTTGCAGGGGTACCCCAGCTCATACCCAGATTGTGGCCCCTCAAGCGTAGGCAGAGCATGCAGTGAAGAAGAGCTGTCCTCCACTTACGTTACAGTTTTTGGGTCTCAGGGGTGGTAAGATGTGTTTCTTGAAGGTATGCTAAATGTATATTGCGTCTGTGCATTTGTGCTAATACCCTGTGTCGTTTGTAAGGAGAGCCTAGTCCCCGTACATTCCATGTAAGTACATTGTAATAATTAAGTCTCATGTTCATCATGTGGGCTGTATATTGTGAAAGGAGTATCGCTCATGCACGGAATTTGTGCCCTCCATAACAATAATATTGACAGCAGAGACTGAACAACAAACTAATTCCCCAGTTTTTTAGTTTCCCTATAAACTATATCAAAATTTAACTTAGCTACATCATTAAGATCAGTTGTAAACCGAATTCCCAAGTATTTAATCTCTTGTTTAACTAAGGGAGAAACATAAGCCATATACCAACACATAATTTCCATCTTTTCTGTATTTATACTATAACCTGAAAATCTACCAAATTTCTCCATCAGTGTATTAACAATAGGTAAAGTAGTCGTCACATCACTAGTGTATAGCATAAGATCGTCCGCATATAACGCTACTTTCTTTTCCCAACCCCCAATCCGAAACGGGAGAATGTCCTTACAAGCCCGTAATAAAATTGCCAAAGGCTCAATATATAAATTAAAAAGCAAGGGAGATAAAGGACAACCCTGTCGCGTACCCCGACTAATCCTAAATTCCTGTGATAGCTGACCATTAACCAAGATTCTCGCAGAAGGGCATCTATACAGTTCCCTAACAGCCCTGATAAAGGAAACTGTTAAAGGCGTGGGCTGCTCTTCCACTTTCTATAATTGGAAGATCTAATATCTTGAAGATGTGTATTCTTCCAAAGTTCACTTTCTTATTCAACACTATCCCATTAGAGTTTAAGGGGAGCTGGTTTAAAAAATTACAGGGGGATTTATCCTCGTTTGTTTGGGCCTCCAAAGGAGTAAGGATTTCTTGGAAAAAGATGAGTAGAAAGAAAGAGTGGGGGGGTATTGCATCTCCAGATTTTTTTAGGTACTATCTGGCCTTTCAACTAAAAAATATCAGAGTGTTATTGAATAAGAAGTCACAGTACTCATTGGTCTGGAGAGCTTTGACGGCACATCTTGAGGAAGGAGCGGATTATTTCTTATATAAATTTGGACACCCAAAGTACTTTAAGAAGGTGCGTTTGAAGCTCCCCAGACAGGCTTGTAATGTTTGGATTCATCTTCGGAAGGTGCTAGGGATACCTTATTATTGCAGTTCTGCTCCTATCTGGGACTCACCTGGTACTCCCGAGTGTCTTATGGACAAACTATCAATTCCTTTGAGAACAAGCAGGATGGTAAGATGGGGTCAGATTATAGAAGGTTATGAATTGTTAACCTGGTCTGCATTGCAGGAGTGTACTAGAGGGACAATCTCTAAGTTTAAGTACCTTCAGTTATTTAGTTGGGTTAAGTCTCGACGAGTAGGAGAAATAGGGAGGAGCTCATGGGAAGGGAAACTAAACCAGACAGGTATTAAAAAAGAAATTGCTTTTTGGTATCATGCACTGTTGGAAACAGTAGTTGACGTTCCTCCCCTCCCTTTGTTGAAATGGGGGAGGATTTTTCCAACCCTAGAAGTTACATCTTTGTGGCAGAAGTCATGTTCAGGACTGTGGTTTACTACTAAACCTGCAGGGTTGAAGAAAAACCATTTGTTTACACTACATAGGGTTTATTGGTCACCTGCTAGATTAACAGCTATCGGGAAATTCAAGAAAAACTGTCCACAGTGTGGGGAAGACAATGCAGATGATGTTCACATGTTTTGGCAATGTTCAACGTTGACTAAGTATTGGAAAGATATAGGAAGTATTCTGAGGGTAATTTTGGATGTAAACTTAAGAATAAACCTTCTTATGGTGGTGTTTGGGGTTTGTGAACCGGGCATAAATTATCAGAAAATGTCAGTACAACAGGAGCACTTGTTGTTTGTACTAATGCTTTTGGCTAGACGGGAAATATGTCGTAAATGGGTGGATCCATTGCCCCCCCTTGCTCAGGACTGGCGATCATCAGTAAATCAGTTGTGTAAAATGGAACAATGCGGTTCTCTCACTAGAAGAGATAATTTTTGGGTGGATTGGGAAAATGTTTATCAGTAGCTTATAAGTTTGGAGTAGTTTCAGTTGTATAATTCTTGTCTTGTGGTTCCTTTGTTTGGTCTCCTCCTCCTGGAATTTAAGTCCAATGATTAGAACTCCCCTCACCTTATTGGGTGCCGCTTTGGTTATGATCAGGTCTCGAAGAAAACAGTAAGACGTGGTCGATGGCAGTCGATTGGGAAAAGTGCAATATGTAGAACAGGTGGGGTGGCCCAGCAGTGCTGCGGACCGCACACCTGGAATCATACTATAAGCGCCTTGGCCTTTGCCTTTTTCCTCCTAGCCAAAGCGAGGGTGGCGAAATGAGGACAAAAAAAAAGAAAACTAATTCCCCAAATACTCGTTCCAGCGAAAAACGTTTGTTCGACCACTAAAATGCTCATAACACAATACAAAATCAACAGTAAACCATGTGTCTGTGCATCTGGGAGCCACTGTCCAACCGCAAAGCGGTTAACGTGCACGGTGGGTGCTAGGTGAACCACTGATGAACCCTGGACATCGGACAATAGGATAATATTACAGGCTTTAAGCATGATCCCATAGAGCCACACCTTCGGACCCAGGTCGGAGCCTCACAAACCAGAGTGTTTGTCTGATGACCATTGAGTGACACCATTAGGTGCAAACCGGAGCTGGTGCGTCCTTAGTATCTAACAATCAAGTGTAAGGAGGTGGGGTTTCCCATGAGGCTGCGCATTCGTTGCTTCACTGCGTAGAACTAAGAGCACTGCCGTTGAACTGCTAGTGTGAAGTCCGGAAATAGCGAGATCTTTGCTCCTTCTGTAGTCAGCTGTGCTTTCTCTCGAGCCTCTCTGAGCAAGTGGTCCCTATCTCTAAAGTTGAGAATCCATGCCACTATAGGCTTTGGGGGAGCTTCAAGGATCGGCCGTTTCGTCATATCTCTGTGTGCCCTTTCCACAGTGAAGAAATCTAAGAGGCTGTCTAGACCACCGCCATCTAGAGCCAAGTTTTGGTGTACTGGAGATCTTCCATGCCCTCGGCTAGACCCACAATCCGAACGTTGCTCCTGCTTGCTCAGCCTTCCGCATCCTCAGCGTGGGATTGGAGCTGGTCCACTTGTTTCTGTAGTTGTGCTACCATTGCAGTCTGCTCTGCAAACTGGGGTGTTAATGTGGAAAGGGAGTGCTCAGTGTCTTTGACTGTCCGCCAATTTTTGTTGATCATCCTTGAGCAAAGTGATGTTGGTGGTGATGACCCCAAGTTGTTTCTCTATTGCCACCTTGAAGTTGAGTATTTCTTGCAATATGTCCAATTTGTCTATGGGGAGGGGCATCTCAGTGGGAGGCACACAGTCGGTAGATAACATTGTGGAAGAGCCCTCAGACGGAGGGGAGCATGTATAAGAGCCTATTTCTAGTTTAGTTAGCTTGGTCTTAGTGCACCTCATTGTGTGTCTCCAAATGTGACCTTTGCCAGCACTGGCGGGGTGTGTCCATCAAGCGGTTAGGTCTATAGCGTTATGTAGCCCCCACTCCAGGGACGCCCACAAGGCCAGGGGGGCAGCGATGGTGTAGATGCACCTCCTGGTTATATGCCCCAGTTATAGAACCAAGGCTTGATTACAATGAGATCGACCCCCAAAAGATTGTGTCCTGAGTGCGGGCAAGGAGTATTACTGGCTAGCAGTGATGCTGATGGGTCGACAGGAAAAGTGGCTCCTAATGGCAGCAATCATTGATACATCCATCCGCAGTGCCCTTCAACGGTAAACCCTGCAACCACAAGCCCAGGGCCTGGGCTCTGAACCCTATGTCCACAGGCGAGGCAGATAGGCCGCAGGTCAGCGACTCCCCAGGTATCAAGCCTCCGAATCCTTATGCCCAGTTCAGAGCCGATCGCTGGTCCAGGCCAGGCCCACGGTCCCACCGGGTCAGGCCGCGGAGTAAGCAACCTGTCCGGCGCAGCTCCCCACCTCCAGGCCACGGCCCCAGGAGGTGGCAGGGCCCGCAGGGGACGCAGCTGACACCAGTGCCCACCAGACACCCCGCGTGATCCGGGAAACTACAGCAGGGGGCCACGGCCCTCAGTGGGGCCCCTGGAGGATTTCTATGGGGGCGAGAGGTGGACCTTGCAGTCCCAAGGGCCAGGCAGCACTGTTGCCCATGGGGCCAGGGGATGGGGTGGGAGAGACAGTGGACGTGCTGCACTTCATTGCTGTGTAGGTGCACTGTCTGTGGCAGTAAGCCTACATTGTGGGCTGTATTTGCGGCCTGTCCTGTCCTTACCGCTTATTCAGTGTTCTCCATGTTGTTGGCCCTCCGGCGAGGTCCGGTCTTCGGTCTCCTCAACAGGGCCACTGGCCACAAACCAGCAGAAGCTCGGGACCCCCAGGCCTTGTCCCTGCTCTGAGTCCAACAGACCGATGCCGTCCAGGAGAAAACCGGCCTGCAACGTCCACACAGCCTGTGATGACATTCTACTCCAGCTGCCAGCCACCGGGCGACCGCCACCTCGCTGCCACCAACGGGCCCACAGTGGAGTGGGCCTGGAAAGAAGGCACACAGGCACCCTGGCCAACCCCGGGCTGCCAGCCCTCAAGGTGCGCCGCCCCAGATGTGTAAGCACTGCCAGGCGTCCCCCAACGTCTGATGTAGGCCACGCCTGGGTGTACGATGGCTCGCTTGCTGTTGATACTCCTTTCAAATCGCACTTTCCGGTGGGCCACAGAGTGGAAAAAGAGTTCAAGGCAGCGGATACGCTGGATGCTTGTAAATAACTGCACAATTGTAGGGCCCGGGTCCGGGAGCTCCTAAACTACACATCTGCCATCTTAGGAGCTGGACACGCCCCGTGTTTTTATTTTCAACTTGTCAATATTTTTCAACAAGGCGTTAGGTTTGTGCTGCTTTATTATTTAGGTAGCTGTGAGTGGAGCGAACACTCTAGCTGACCTGATGCCATCTTTATCACACTGCTTTAGCTCTTGCAGTCTTTGGATTTCCATTTGGGCTGGTATGGCATGACTGGGTCAATCAGGACTTCTGCCTGGACATGTGTTGGGGCAAATATTCATAGCCTTTATGGACAACTTTGCCTCACAGCCACTTTTCGCCTTTCTGGCTGACCTATATTTTATTCCAATGGACTTAACATTGGTGATTACCCTGAAGGGGCGCCACATAGTTGTGGATACCTACCCATCTATGCACAAAGTCCAGCTTTATTAGGAGTACACCGACAGGACACCTCCACTAATAGTGCATGGTGCTCCCCCCATTGCCTCCCCACACCAGGTTCTGGGGAAACTAAAGCCTGGTGGCAGCTGACCGATTATGCAGGGGCACATTCCATTTTTACCTGTACATTAGCAGTCGGTGTACTTACCCTATCAAGTAAAAACTGTTTGGTTCCTCACACAGGGGCCCTTCACGTCCACCTCAATGTGCGCCACGCATCTGTAATACTTGTAACACTATTTAATCAATGCTGGTTTCTGGGGGGATGTTCATATTCTCCCTCGTGGTAACCATTTGGGCGGGCTGGCTGGCTATTCCAGTCGCTTGGTCTGTCACCAGCAGCTCATATCCACTTGAATTGTTTCGCTGGTCACGTCCTAAATCGTATTAAATTGACCAGTAGCGTTTTTTTTCCTTTCGCTAGTGTGAGATATTTTAGCGAGTGCACTCATTACATTTTCATCACCAGCTCAGATAAGAATGTCTTAACAGAACTAGACACCTCACCC
Organism: Pleurodeles waltl; assembly: GCF_031143425.1. Classification (NCBI taxonomy): domain Eukaryota; kingdom Metazoa; phylum Chordata; class Amphibia; order Caudata; family Salamandridae; genus Pleurodeles; species Pleurodeles waltl. Next base: position 418,984,495 of record NC_090445.1, on the reverse strand, counting down.
CATGAGCCTGAGAATAAGATCAGGACAATAGAAAAGCTCTGCAACTGTTCCCTCCTATAACATGGACAGCTGATTTGTCCAAAGAGGAAAGGTGCTTGCCTTCTCTTTACTCAAACATCTTTTCCCCAAGAAACGCCTAAACGTTCCTGTTAGCTATCCTTGTTTGCTCTTGCCACCCTTATTTCCGTAAATATTGTCAAACTAAGATCATGTTTTCCTCCATTAGCTTCTAATCTTTTTTCTGCCTTTCATCCCGTTCCTCCTGTTTCTCTTTAATTTCTCTCAAATGTATACCTCAGCTTGTACTATACCTTGACTCTCTCTCTTAAACCCTGATATGACTCTTCAGTCACTACACAAATATTTCATTTTCAACTTTTCTCTCTGATCTGGCATCCTCCTTCATCCATAGGATCTTTCACCTGATCATTCTCTTCCTAGTAACTTCTATGCCATCTCCCTTATTTTCTTCCTCCCCTCTTCAGCTTTCTTCCTATCCTACTTCTTTTTCATCTATTTAGTCTGCCTTCTACTCTACAGCCTTCAGTTTTGGTCACTAGCATTCTCATTCCCACCACCCCCTTCAACTCTAAGTGTTCCTCTATTTTTATTCGTCTTGGCCTTTCTTCTGCCTTCCCCGTGGTTGATCACATTAGACTCTGCTATACACTGTCCTCACTTTACATGCTTGTTCCTGTGCTCCCCTGGTTCTCATCATGCCTTTCTAGCTGCTCTTTTCCTATTTGCTGGGGTGGGTAGTCCTCCACTCCTTGTTCATTCATAAGTGGCAATATCCAGGGGGTCTGTGGTCAGTTTTCTCCTTTTTTATCTCCACTATCGCTCCTCTCTTTCTTTAATGCTCACTTACTTTTTTATGCCAATGACTTTAGGAAGTCGTTTTTTTTTTACTTCTGTTTTTTACGGCAGCATCTCAAAGTAACTAACAGACATTCAGTTCTGGATGCCATCGCATTCCATTCAGCTCAATTCTTCTGAAACTGAGAACTTACTTTTGGCGGGCTCTTCACCTTATGGATATCTTCCCCACATTTTCAATACATTGCCTGACAGTGTTCAGCTGTCCCTTACCTTTACGTTGCTATATCTGTCTACCATCCATTCTCAAAATACACACTGCTTCTCAAGGCCGTCTTCTTCCCCTGTCCCTCCACATTCGCAGTCTGCATTTCATGTATTTGCTCTTCTAGACCCCAAACACCGTAACAGCTTACCTCTTTTCCTGATGCTCTGTCCCTAGTCTACGCTGTTTTCATGGGAGGCTAAAGCATCATCTGTTGTATTGAATCTCTCGTGCACCATCCTGTGACGTACCTTTATAATAGTTTTTAACTTGAGTTTCTGGTGCTTTGGCGAAAGTGCCATGCTTTTAAAATGAAATGAAACTCAAATCCCGTTGGAGGTGTCTTTATCTCCTACTCGTGTGCTTGGGAGCTAGTTTACATTTATCTGCTTTCACCTTATGTGTCTGGGTCGTGTTCCCTTTGTTAAGACTCTTTGCTCTTCTCTTGGCACTATTCACAATTTACCACTTTATGAAAATCTGAGAACCATAACCTTAAATTAGAGAATTCCTTTTTTCCGTGGTTTTACAGCTAATGCAGTGGGTGGCCCCAGAGCTGTGGGTGATCTCACCAGTGCAAAATCATAACCAGTACTCGTTTTTAGGTCGAGCCTTATAGAGCGTTCCAGCCTAATAAATTACCTGTATTTGGACGCTCTTGGGTCGATGAATCTTTTGACCAAGTGGGACTCTCTTCACCCGAGATCAATCAATTTAATCTAATCAATAATCAATAACGAACATAAGCAATGCCCTGATCAACATAACACTTAACAATTAATCCAGAAAACATTTCGGCGAACCATGACCTTTCGGTCATGAATAACCACACCAGTTTATTCAAAGTTAATGAATTTATTTCCCTATATTAACAAAGCTAGCACAATATAAATGTGTCTCAGCACCAAATGATATATGTAAATGAACATTAATAGCTGTCCATAACGGCGGAAAAGATGCAATCTATGCAGCATTTGAACAACAACGCATTCGATAATAGCAACGCAAATCACTAAAACTATAATCTGTAATGAGCTAATTGCATACATTTAGTCAGCATAACAAGGTCTCAAATTGCATCGTGCATCAAATGAATCCTCATCTAACCTCAAATTAGCATCGGCATGTGGGACTTCATGCAAAAACAATTTAGTAACATTAATTTGGAAAACTCCTAACTAGGGCTCTTATCAAATCAGCAGTTGGTTACCTAAAAAGAAACACAATGCAATTGTACATTTTTCCTTTCATATTTACCAAATTCAATCAGCATTCAAGGAAGTCTTCGTCTCACAGGTACCGTTTCTCGATCAGCATGGGACGGGGAAAAGGGGTAGGGTGGACGGGGCAATTGCCTCACAGCGGCAAGATAAAGGATGACTACTTCATGCAAAGGGGCAGATCAAAGTTAAAGTCTCTAAGGCGAGAATTATTTAAAGTCTCTTTCTCTCGATTAGAGAAAGCATCAAAGTCTCATTCAAAATGGCGTCGAACATCAATTGGCATCGTAGAAGATGGCTAAATGACGAAGTCAGCAAGATGGGCCATAATGGCTGCAATGTCCTGCAAATGGCTAATGGCTAAAAATGGCGAGTAATGGCAAATGGCTAAAAAGAGCTGGTAATGGCTGCTTTCTTCTTGTGCACCAGGTTTAAATAGTCAACAGTTCAAATCCAGTAGGGTCTTCCATTGGAGGGTTCATAGGTTGGCTTCAAATTGTCCAATCAAAAACAACAGTTCTCAAGCTTCTACCTAGGCATACATTATCCTTGGAGACGGGTACGTGAGTTGCAACATATTATACCAATTAACTCACTTTCAGAGCTTCCATTGTCCGCACCTGCAGATTGACCTTGGAGCAAAGAAGAAGATGCCAGGCTCGCACGAAACCTTAAAGATAAGCATGTGAACCGATCTCACTGGAAAAGTACTGCTTCAAGCAGAAATACACGTTTATTAGCACGTTAGAAAAACACGAGCATCTAAATCGTGAGACAAGGCAACTAGGCCGAAGCCTCCACTAAAGTTATGCTAAGTTAAAACATTTCAAACAAGCAAATCATAGCGCACGTTTACGGTTATGTCAGATTAGTACAATTCTAATACATCACGTTATATAAAGCACGCTTCTAAATGTTGGCGAACTACTCTGAGGGCACATTTTGTCCCCGTACAATCTTTATTAGTTCGGTTAAAGTCACACTTGATTATTGCAGCACTACGTTTATGCACTAATAAATGTAAAACCTTCATTTCAGCGTCATCAATCCCTCCTCTGATGACTACTTGTCATCACACAAAACTATTCCCACAAATTTTATTCCATTAAAATTCTGTCAATTCTCTTTGCCTTTTAGTTCCCCTTGTTCTTGCCTTGTATTCTTCTACCATTCTTTTCATAATTTTCTCTTCCTTCCTTCTCTTAACTCTTGCCATGATCATTAGTATTCCCCTTTTTATTCCCCAAATCCCAAAGATGCAAATTAGTACTATTAGTATTCCCTGTATTATTTTTAGTAATATTCCATTCCAAATGCCACCAAGCCAATTTCCCACTGAAGCAATTCCCTTTCCAACCTTCTCCCAAACTCCTGGTTCTTTCAATTCCTTCAAGTCTGCACTCTCTTTTGTTAGATTAGCAAGCATTGTTTTAATCTTTACACTGTTGTCCGGTATATACGTGCAACAGTGACGCGCACCAAGCATTTTGCAAACGCCGCCATCCTTTGCTAAAAGAATGTCTAGGGCAAGCCTGTTTTGAAGAGTCATAGCTCTTTCTGCTGCAAGTTCAGCATCCATCAGGATTATAGCACCTGAAAACTTTGTCAACATGTTATCCACTATAGTAGACAACTTTCTTATTTTGATGGAATTCAACACAACTCCCAATGAAGGAATCATGGCTCCAAATATATCTCCTACCACAGCAGCTGCGGTCTCTCTTTTCTGGATACGATGAGATCCAGACGTCTTTGGAATCACCAATAGGTCATCCAGTTGATAAACCTTTGGGAACACTATACCCAAATAACATCTCCCCCACCATCCCTTTGGAAGACGATAATAGGCATTATGCCCACAAATGTAATATACACCAGGTATGACAGGGTCAAGTCCGTTCAGCATGAATGTCCATTTGGCCTTAAAGATAAACGTATGTTTACATTCACTCGCTCCTACGAAAATGTTATCATAATAAGATTCACCACGATATATACAAAATTTCCCTACATGCCAAGCATCTAAAGCTATTCTCCCTTGTGTTTTTATTGCGGCAAAAGCATAATTATCTACTGAAGTCCTCTTACTTAGCTCCTTTTCTAATTTCGCATTCATTTGTGCCCTCCTATCATCTGTGCGATCTAAAAAGCTTATTTCTACTGCAGAGAGCGAGCAGGTAAGGTTTTCCCCATGAGCGTGAGCTGTTTCAAAAGGTTGCATTGGCTCGAAAAATTCCCTCATTATTTTAGCATCCCAATCTTTAGCAATCTGGCTTAGCTGCGTAATTATAGGAACATATGCAAAGGTAACATCATAATTTGAATAAAAATACTGTATGTTAGTTTGACCATAAAATCTAGAAGTTACTAAACTACATGTAATCCCGTATGTAAGAGGCATGTGGTGATAAGTCACCCCTTCCGTTACCGATGTCGGTATCTGTGTACACACATAACAATCTTTCGCATCCATAGTCTCAACATATTCTGTTAGTAGGCGATAGAAAACATTATACGAAAGCTCCTTCTTATCATGCAAGTGTCTCTCATCTAATTCTAGTCTTTTCAATGCGGTTAGTTCAGTGACAGTAACAGGAGCAAAAGTAGAAGCATCAATTGTCTCATTCTCACCCTTACCACGCGTTGCAAGCACTATTGCCATTATTATTAGTACACATGCAGTTATCAAGCCTATACACGCATATTTACAATATTTCACTCTACTGTTTTGTGTAGTCATGATCTGTATAGAATCAGAGAGCTAGAAGCACCTATAAAAGAAACGATTTAGCAATTAGTTACAAAGCTGAACGAGCGCAATGTTCACACAGTTCTCTTCAGAAGCCCAGTCAGTTATCGGTTAGCAGCATTTGTCTCAATCAGGTTATCAAAGTCTTATCAAGTTAGCAAATGTCTCATCCGGTTTAGCAATGTCTCAGCTAGTTGTATCACGTTAGGTTATAGCAAGCAATGTCATTTATCAATCAACAGTGTCCATAAAACTTTTCTTTTCTATTGGTATCTCTTCTTCTTCGTTCTCGAGGCTTAGAGATACAAATTCGTCAGTCCAATCGTCATTGACTACATATGCCCATTCTGGACCGGAATATCTCCTGTTTGGTATCCTTTTCCTTTTCAATTTTGCATCTCTCTTCAATTCTGCCTCGCTGGTACTTTCCTCTTTGGCCACGTCTTTTCTTTCACTTGATGTCGGTACCACGACAGACACTTCCTTTCTTTTCTCTTTCACTCTTGGCCCTTCACTGTCGTTCAACTTTTCTCTAGTTCTTAGTTTTATTGGTGATATACTTGGTCTCCTCTTTGCACTGTGTCCACTTGATGGACCTGCTATTTCTTCTGAGGAATTTTGAACAGTGTCGTTCTGTTCTGCCTTGTCCCCTCCTTCTGGGGAGTCAATCAGGTTTTTCTTTTCTTTTTCTGTACCGTCTGCTTCTGGGAAAGCCCTCCTCTGATCAGGCTCTCCTGCTTCTTCACCTCTTTCGAGCCCTTCGTCACCGTTACTTTCGTCAGGCTCTTTATCACTTTCAGCTGCTTCAGGCTCTTTGTCACCTTCAGCTGCTTCAGGCTCTTTGCTACCCTCAGCTGCTTCAGGCTCTTTTTCACCTTCAGCTGCTTCGTCGCTGTCTGAGGTTTCTCCTTGGTCTTCCCCAAGTGAATCGGTCGTTTCGTCCTCAGAGAATATTTCTCTCTCTCCTGTTCCTGCCTGTTCGCTTCTAGTTCTGTTTTGCTCTGTCTCAGCGCTCACCACTTTGTTATCAGGAACTGGCAGTTTCAGCGCTTCAACTTCCTCATCTGTGGGACACAACACTTTCTTTGTATGACTGGCGTGAATCCAGTTGGGAACTCCCGCACACTTCACAGCGGTAGTGGTCGTCAGGATCACTTGGAAAGGGCCTTTCCAACGGGGTTCCAGACACGACTTCCTCACTTGCTTCTTTATCACGACCCAGTCACCTGCTTTCAGTGTGTGTCCTGGACCTTGGATCGGTGGCAAGGTGGTTGCTTCCACCTGGTGAGAGAAAGAGCGAACCACGTCAGCCAGACCTTTGCAGTAGTCTAACACCATATCATCTGTAATATTCAAAAGCGCGTTTGCAGGAACTGCAGGAAGTCTCATGGCCCTGCCCATGAGAATTTCGTGCGGGGACAATCCAGTCTTTCTGTCAGGGGTGTTTCTCATTGACATTAACACCAAAGGCAATGCGTCAGGCCATTTCAAATTTGTCGATGCACATATTTTCGCCATTCTTGATTTCAGTGTACCATTCATTTGTTCCACCAGTCCTGAGGCTTCTGGGCGATAGCTACAATGCAGTTTTTGCTCAATGTTCAGCGCTGCGCAAAGTAACTTTATCACCTCGTTATTGAATTGACTTCCTCTATCTGATTCTAAAGAGATCGGGAATCCGAAACGTGGTATCAACTCCCTCAACAATAGTTTTGCAACTGTAAGGCTGTCATTTCTACGTGTGGGGTATGCTTCAATCCAGTGACTAAAAATGCACACAATCACCAACACATACTTCAGACCTCCATGCACAGGCATCTCAATAAAGTCCATCTGCATTCTGCTGAACGGGCCACCCGCCCTACCAATGTGGCTCGCGTTCACAACCGTTCCCTTCCCTGGGTTCATCTGCTGGCAAATGACACATCGATGGCAAACTGCTTCTGCAACTTGACGGAATCTGGGGTTAAACCAATCAGTTTTGAACAATCTTATCATGGCATCTCTCCCTAGGTGAGCCTGCCCATGATAGAACTGCGCTAGCTGCGATAAGAGACTATTTGGCAGAACACATTTTCCCTCATTTGAAACCCATAACTCATCTGGTCTCCTTGTACATTGTGACTTAATCCAGGAATCTCTTTCATCTTCCCTGACGCTATTCTGTAATGCTTTTAGTTCATCCATTGTATCCACGACCTTCAAGGCAAATGCTTCAGCTGGTTCGAGCTCTGGTTCACTTATCAAATTCCATTCATCCCTGAGCAATATACAGTTCAAGGCACAAAATCTTGCAACTTGATCCGCATATGCATTTCCCAGAGAAACATAGTCCTGTCCTTTTGTATGAGCACTACACTTCACCACTGCAACTTCAGCTGGCATTTGAATGGCGTGTAACAATTCCCTTATTCTCTCCCCGTTTTTCACTGGGGACCCTGAAGAGGTCAGGAAACCTCTCTGTGACCATAATTGCCCAAAGTCGTGCACAATTCCAAACCCGTACTGACTGTCAGTGTAAATGGTAACCTTCATCAATGTAGACAGTTGGCATGCTCTTGTAAGGGCTACAAGTTCTGCTACTTGTGCGGAGTAGACTCCTTGAAGCCAGGATGCTTCCAAGACACCTGTTACAGTACATACAGCATATCCTGCTTTCAAAATTCCCATCCCATCTCTTAGACATGAACCATCGACAAAAACAATTTGGTCATTTTCATCAAGCTTAGTATCCTTAATGTCAGGTAGAGGTTTTGTGCAAAATTCAGTCACCTGAAGGCAGTCATGCTCGACGTCCTCAGCGTTCTCAATTTCAGCATTTTTGCACCGGGAAGCAAGGTTGCTGGATTCAACGTAGTGCACCTTTTCAGCTGCACATTCGGTGAGCCCAGAATTATTGTCTCATACCTTGTGAGTCTTGCTCCAGTCATGTGTTGCGTTCGGGAGCGGGTCAAAAGTATCTCAACTGAGTGAGGGACCATGACTGTTAATGGGTGTCCCATCACTATTCCTTCACTCTGAGTGAGGCTGATACCAACTGCTGCTACGGCGCGCAAACACCCTGGAAGTGCCGCTGCGACCGGATCCAAAGTAGCTGAAAAATACGCTACTGGTCTGTTTATGCCACCATGGGCTTGGGTCAAGACAGACAAAGAACATGCATCACGTTCATGGCAAAACAATGTGAAAGGCTTTGTGTAATCAGGCATACCTAAAGCTGGAGCCCTGCACATGCATTCTTTCAATTCAATAAAAGCATCCATCTCATCTCCTTTCAGCTCAATTTCATCCAAGGCATCCTTCTGGGTCAGTTTCAGTAAAGGCTTTGTTAGAGTTGAGAAGTTGGGAATCCACTGGCGACAGTAGCTCACCATCCCCAAAAACTTCCTCACCTCCCTCCTCGTCTTTGGTGGACTCATTTGGAGTACACTTGTTATTCTCTCCTTCATTATTCTCCTTGACCCTTTCTCTATTTGATGACCCAAGTATTTTACTTTCTTCTGACAGAACTGCAACTTGGAAGGAGACACCTTGTGTCCATTCCTTCCCAAATGGTTCAGTAGAGCAATGGTGTCGGCTGTGCAGCCACTTTCTGTCTTAGATGCAATCAGTAAGTCATCGATATACTGTACTAGGGTTGACTCGAATGGCAATTCTAACACTTCCAAGTCTTTCTTTAGAATCTGATTGAAAATTGACGGTGACTCCGAAAACCCTTGAGGAATTCGACACCAACTGTAAACTCTGTCTAAGAATTTGAAACAAAAGAGAAATTGGCTGTCCTCATGAAGAGGCACCGAAAAGAATGCTTGTGACAAGTCGATGACTGAGAACCACTCGGCATCGCAAGGGACTTGAAACATTATCACAGCTGGATTCGGTACTACAGGGCAGCATTTAATTATGATGTCATTTATTTTCCTCAAGTCCTGCACGATTCGGACCTTTCCACTCGGCTTTATTAGTCCCATGATTGGTGAATTACATGGACTGCTTAACACTTCTTTCAGTACTCCCTGTTTTACAAACTCGTCAATGAGTTGGGCGACTTTCATGAGGGTGTCTTGTGCCATGTGGTATTGTGGGGTCTGTGGAAAGGTTGCATTGGGTTTTACGGTCACTTTCACTGGTTCCACTCCTTTCATCAATCCCACCTCTTTTCCTGTCATATCCCACACTTCCTTTCCGACTGTTTCTCGTAATTCAGCTGGAATATCTTCTTCAGTTATCATCGGAAAAAGGTTAATCAGAGGATATTCTTCATCGACAGTTTCCATCTCATCCCCTTCTACACTGTCCTCTTCTTCCCCATCACTGCTCGTCTGAATTCTAATTCCATCGTTCGAGCACATAATCGAACATCCCAATTTGCACAATAGGTCTCTCCCTAACAGTGCTATCGGGCTTGAGTCACATACCACAAAATTATGTAACCCTTGATAGTTACCAATTCTGACTGGTACTGGATCTGTGATTGGGTTCGTCAGGTGCCTGTTTGCTACTCCCACTACTTGAACTGTTCTCCCTGAGAGTGGCAAATTTGGTACTTCAATGCTCCTAACAGTTGAACGTGTGGCTCCTGTGTCAACCAAGAATGAAACACTATGACCCATAACTCTTCCCTCCACATATGGACCCTTTTGATCAACTTCCAAGGATGCTGCAAGCACACAATTTCCCTCCTCATCTGAACTTTCACTCTCCCATACATTGTTTATTCCATTCTCACTGTGTAATGGGAACTGTTGTACGGTGCCATTTGTACTCATCACCTGACCCGAGACCTGTGGAGGAACCATCACTTGCTGCTGACTCACTGGTGCCAAAGGTATTTGCATTTGCTGATTAGGTACCATGGGAAACTGCTGTTGCATTGGCTGCATTTGCGTCATCTGCATACGGGGCATCTGCTGCGGCTGCATGGGCTGTAATCCCTGCAGCTGATTTATGGTCTGAAAATTTGGGTTTGGACCTCTCATTTTCGGTCCCCTCATTGTCTGGAATGCATTGACATCATTGCTTTGCTGACCAACACCTACACCTTCCTGCACCACCATCGGACACTCGCGTTTCCAATGACCGACGATTCCGCACACGTGACACGGCATCACCTTTTTCATTGCCTGCACACCATTCGGAATCACAACAGTGTTCAAATCCGGACCATTATTCCCAAAGCCTCCTCTGCCTCTGCCTCTGGCCTGTGGCTGAAACACCATATTTCCCTGCGGCTGCGGCTGCGGTATCTGCTGTTGGAATCCTTGCAACCCTTGCAGACCTGTCTGAGCTGCTTTAAGTTGCATCACCATCACTTTCTCTTTCAACCTTTTCTGTTTCACTTCAATTTCGTCGCTACAGTATTTCGCATAATTCAACACCTCATCAATCGGTTTCGACTGCCAACAAATCAAATGCGTCTTTATCATCTGACTTATCTCTGGTCTCAGCCCTTCCACAAATCTAAACACAAAATGAAGCATGTCCTTCGCCTCTATTGTTTCCGTGCCACTGTAGTTCTTGAACGCCTTCAACAACCTTTCATAGTAACCATGAATCGACTCTTTAGCCTCTTGGGCAGTTCGATCAATCTTCTGCCAATCCACATTTTTCGCGGCAACCTTCGTCTTCAAATGCTCAATCACCTTATAGTACAAACTCATCACCATAGGTGATGGTGCACCCGTATCCCTGTCTCTCTCTGGTTCACTTGTCGGCCAACCTACAGCCCTTTTGCAGTCTTCCCACAAATCTGCCGGAACCACAATCTCAAAGAGGGTGTTCAGGTCTTCCCAAAGACATTTCGCAAGCTTCACAAACCTATCAGTCTGTTGATACCATTCAATCGGTTTCTCTCTCAGTTTGGGAAAATCATCCGTAAAAGACTGAATGTTGCTTCTGTGCCACGGTACATGTATTAATTTTCCCCCTGCTGTCTCCCTCATTGGTAACATGGTTATTGCATCACTACTCTGTGGTCTTTTCTCATTGTGCTCTGGGACACTGTCTTTCTTCTTTTCCTTTTTCTTTGCCCATCTGCTTTCCCATTTGTCTAAGCACCTCCACACTTGTGCACTCTGCAGCAATTCTCTAAGGTGCGTTTTCATGCCTGCTGACCTCATATGTTCAAAGTCTATGGTCCCGAAATCCAATCTATAGCTCCTGCTCAAGTTTTTTGTCTTGTCTATCTCAACCCCATTTTTGTCAGCCATTTCTTGCAACCTTCTATGTACCTTGTTCACTTCTCTCGTAATCCTGGGACATAGATACCTCAACTCTTCTTCCGAGTAGGACTCTAACCTATTCACCCCCATAGTCCCTTCCACCAATTCTTGTGCTTCCATGTTCAACCTGACCCTATTCAGATAGTCTTCTCCCTTCCCACTGGCTGAGCTTTGTGTGGAATTCAGACTGTTGAACCACTGTGTCAGCTGTTGCGCATTCAACCCCATCAGTGTAGCATTCACATCGACTGCCATTGATGGTTGCGGCAACTTTTCAGTGTTCGATGATAGCGGTATCATCAGTGGGGGACTCGACCTCACCACTGTTGACTGAGCACATATGGGACTAAACTCCATCAAGGACCCAGATCCAGTTGGCAGAGCCGCTATCGGAGTTGTCTCTGGAGTGTTTTCTATGCACCTCCTTTCCGTCCCATTCTGCACCATTGATCCTTGACCACTCATACCTGAGTTAGGCTGAAAGTACAAAGGTACCGGTGGACCTACAGTAATGGGTAGGGATATCGCATCTGGGTTCTGTCCATTCCCCATGTTCTGAGGCATGTTCATTCCCACACTATGGGTCATCATTGCCGGCATGCCCATCTGACTCCCCGTCATCTGAGCATGTGCGGTTCCCCCCTGCATCTGCTTTTAAGGCATCAAAAGCTGGGTTGATTCAGCTTGTGCCAATGTTGAGTTGCGACCATTCTGTACTCCCATTACGGTTGGATCTAGAATCATTCCCGTACTGTTGTCACTGCTGTAGTACCTTGGGACCTGCGGCTGATAATTTTCTGCTGTTTTCAATATAGGCACATCTGGATATATTCTCCTAACCTGCGGTATCTGCGGGGTGAACAGTAAACTCGGGTCCTTAGATCCCGATGGCGTTCCTGAACTCGGAGTTTCATTATTCTGTACCGGTGCCGGAGGGGCAGAACTGGTACTTGGACCTTGTCCACTCTCTGCATAAGGTGGTGGACGGTCGTTCAGCAATTGCATTACTAACTCCTCATCCTCTAACTCCTCTTCTCTCCTTAACTTTTCCTCGTCCTCTCTATCTTTGGAACACCTCCTGTTTGTCTTACAGGTAGCTTTCTTGCCTGTCGCCTCTTCTTCCTTAGTAATTGCTGGAAACAATTTTATCCCCTCCACACCTTCTGTGTATTATCCCACCTAGCGTCCGCTAGTGTCTTTTCTGCCTTTCTTATCCTGGTCTCGAACTTCTTTTGTTGTTGCTGTCTAGCCATTAGTTCCCAAATCGCTAGAGCCTCAAACTGTGCTGGCCTTGGAGGTACCTTCATGTCGTACATCGCGAATCTCAAATTCTCTAGAATCCTTATATTGAATGTCCCATGGATCGGGAACGCTACGCTCCCATGTTTCTCTGTCAGCTTGTGCCATTGCTTTAGCAAAAGGCACGGAGCTACCCCCCTTTCCTCCATTACAATGTAAGCTGGTGTACCTTCGGGTGGCGTCTCCTCTCCTACGCTCGCTTTAATGTAAGACTCCCCCTTCATCGCACTCTTTAATGCTTTAAAAAAATTCATTTTCTCGTCTTTTATTTCACAAAGTTTGTAATCAATAAGTGACTTTAATTCCCGGAATACTCTTCGCTTGCCTTTCCCCTTCCAATCGAGCCCCACGGACTGCGTCCAATCCGTGCGCGACCCTTCTCTACAACCAACCTATCCCAGCGCGGCTCCTAGTGACGTCACATTCACACACACTGCGGCTGACAAAGCCTCGCGGCTTGTCCTCCTTCACTCAGCTCCTCTCGTAACAACTTCTAGCATGTATCGCGAGCAACCAAATAATAATAAAACAGATCGGTCGGTTTACTACAGGAAGGGTAACACAATCGCTTCAGGACCTTAGGGATTTTTCACTAGCCTCGGCAGTTATTCCATCTTTCTCGGTCCCCACTTTCGCAAGCAAATCTGACCCGCAGACTCTGCTCTCAACTTGTCAATGATCTATTCTAGTGCACTTAGAATTTGTCAAAGCCCGAAGTCGAAGTTTTCTTTCACTCCCTTAACACACGTACCGACTCGTTGACCACGCCCGGTCAACCTATTAAACCGACCAGACCACAACATAAAACAAGTGTCTCATACACTTTTCAACATACTCTGGAGTCTCTTGACCTCGCAGGGCCCGTCTCAACAACAACAACCACGTGGACCTTTTTCTGCACAAAGCGCCACATGCACATGAAGTTCGACGACTTCCCTACTCTCACACTCGGAGTCGCACCTCCGCTATTCTCTAAAATCCTCGCAACCTTTTCAAACAATCTGCGGCAATAAGCTGTGCAAGCGCAAAACCCTGACTTCACTCATACCGTCACTAGTACCGCCAACGCCGATTTCACACCTCCATTCTCTCCATTCGCAAGCTCCGAGATCCCGGGAAAGTCGCGGGGGACTTAGCCCATCATCATTTTCTCAATCTGTTTTACCCAAGAAAAATCTAATTCAACACCATATACCTCTCGAGCGGGGTCCCAAAAGACGTAACCGTCCTCTGCTACCATCTACTGATAGAGCGTTCCAGCCTAATAAATTACCTGTATTTGGACGCTCTTGGGTCGATGAATCTTTTGACCAAGTGGGACTCTCTTCACCCGAGATCAATCAATTTAATCTAATCAATAATCAATAACGAACATAAGCAATGCCCTGATCAACATAACACTTAACAATTAATCCAGAAAACATTTCGGCGAACCATGACCTTTCGGTCATGAATAACCACACCAGTTTATTCAAAGTTAATGAATTTATTTCCCTATATTAACAAAGCTAGCACAATATAAATGTGTCTCAGCACCAAATGATATATGTAAATGAACATTAATAGCTGTCCATAACGGCGGAAAAGATGCAATCTATGCAGCATTTGAATAACAATGCATTCGATAATAGCAACGCAAATCACTAAAACTATAATCTGTAATGAGCTAATTGCATACATTTAGTCAGCATAACAAGGTCTCAAATTGCATCGTGCATCAAATGAATCCTCATCTAACCTCAAATTAGCATCGGCATGTGGGACTTCATGCAAAAACAATTTAGTAACATTAATTTGGAAAACTCCTAACTAGGGCTCTTATCAAATCAGCAGTTGGTTACCTAAAAAGAAACACAATGCAATTGTACATTTTTCCTTTCATATTTACCAAATTCAATCAGCATTCAAGGAAGTCTTCGTCTCACAGGTACCGTTTCTCGATCAGCATGGGACGGGGAAAAGGGATAGGGTGGACGGGGCAATTGCCTCACAGCGGCAAGATAAAGGATGACTACTTCATGCAAAGGGGCAGATCAAAGTTAAAGTCTCTAAGGCGAGAATTATTTAAAGTCTCTTTCTCTCGATTAGAGAAAGCATCAAAGTCTCATTCAAAATGGCGTCGAACATCAATTGGCATCGTAGAAGATGGCTAAATGACGAAGTCAGCAAGATGGGCCATAATGGCTGCAATGTCCTGCAAATGGCTAATGGCTAAAAATGGCGAGTAATGGCAAATGGCTAAAAAGAGCTGGTAATGGCTGCTTTCTTCTTGTGCACCAGGTTTAAATAGTCAACAGTTCAAATCCAGTAGGGTCTTCCATTGGAGGGTTCATAGGTTGGCTTCAAATTGTCCAATCAAAAACAACAGTTCTCAAGCTTCTACCTAGGCATACATTATCCTTGGAGACGGGTACGTGAGTTGCAACATATTATACCAATTAACTCACTTTCAGAGCTTCCATTGTCCGCACCTGCAGATTGACCTTGGAGCAAAGAAGAAGATGCCAGGCTGGCACGAAACCTTAAAGATAAGCATGTGAACCGATCTCACTGGAAAAGTACTGCTTCAAGCAGAAATACACGTTTATTAGCACGTTAGAAAAACACGAGCATCTAAATCGTGAGACAAGGCAACTAGGCCGAAGCCTCCACTAAAGTTATGCTAAGTTAAAACATTTCAATCAAGCAAATCATAGCGCACGTTTACGGTTATGTCAGATTAGTACAATTCTAATACATCACGTTATATAAAGCACGCTTCTAAATGTTGGCGAACTACTCTGAGGGCACATTTTGTCCCCGTACAATCTTTATTAGTTCGGTTAAAGTCACACTTGATTATTGCAGCACTACGTTTATGCACTAATAAATGTAAAACCTTCATTTCAGCGTCATCAAGCCTTGGCAGCGCATGCTCTGTCGCCTACCGACCTTTATACACTTTGTGGGCTTAGATACCGCCATTTCTTTTTGATGGCTGTTTCAATTGTTGCTCTTTTTTTTGTTCTTCCCATTTGCTGATGGTATGCATTTGTTATGCTCTTTCCTGTTTTTACTCCTCCCGGAGAGCATGGACCAAGTACTAGATAAATATGCTGCTCATTCTTATAGAATGTGTTTTGGACCTACTTTTTTCTTAGATTTGAAACATTTCCCACAATTGGTTTGTTTTGACTTCCCTCGTGTTCGTTTTTTCAGGTCGCGTTATTTCGTGTTAGTGCCTTATAGGAATGTATTTTTGATCTGCCCAATCTTCATTTGGTAACGAAAAAAAATGTAGGCACAGGGAGAACCCACCCCCAACCTCGAACCTGTTTTCCCACTTCCGACGTCGGCAGCTAAATGTTACGACACATCCGTTCTTTAAATATTGCTTGGCATAGGCGTCAGTTTGTTTGGGTGGGAGTGGCTGACTTTGAGGTCCCGTTAAAGACCTTTTAAAAATGTATTTTGTAGGCAAGACGCTGAGACTCTTATATTGCATCAATTTTTAAACAATATAAAGACTGCCTTAAGTATGTATTAAAAGCAAGAGATGCTCAAGTACTTGGTTCTCCAAGAGGATATATGGCCTTCTCTTTCACCTCATACCCTTCTTCTCCCTTTTCTCTTGTTGGTCTACTCACACTGTTAACATAGAAAAGGGACACGAAAATGTGTTTTTTTCTTTACCCGCAAACTCCTCCTTTCAGTCCTACGTCTCTTTCAAGTGATCCAAGCCATCCCCACCACCCACCTGCTGCTGCCTTTCACTCCAGCAACAATGTGCATCCCGGTGCTGCTACAAGGCCAAGGAGCTAGGGGAGCAGCTGAATGATGGGAAAAGGCCTACCGGGAGCAGGAAGAGGGCATATGAGAGGCAGAACCAGGGCCACAGCTGCAGCACATCAGCTGCCGCTAGTTCCCCCAAGTTAAGTTGTGACTTCTAGGAACCCACTTTCCTTAACTCATCCCCTTAAATACTTAACCAGTAACAGTCACTCAAAACTGACCAGTTTTACATGGTAATCCATGTTTACCTGTGCTTTCGCCCGCCCCTAAATCAGTTGAAGGGTCTGAGCATGTTGACTAATTTCATTACATCTTCTGTAGAGATGAATGTGCGCTTGCATTCGTAGAAATGTCCCTTAGTTGTGGTTGAATTGGCAAACCAGCAGGAAAGGCTTTAAAGTGATAAACAGCATTTTTGCATATGCACAACTTTGGTTGGCACATTAAAGCAAGTCCTGTTTGCTTTCGCCAATACTTGTCTTTTTTTCAGTGGAAGTTTTGTATATATTTATTTTCTTAGAGCTATTCACACACCTTGAGACTTCCAGGTTGTTGCTTTTTATAACTTTTAAACATTTGGTACCTTATTTCATAAGATCTATTTTGAGACTCAAACTTTATATTCACATTGTATATAGCACTAAGATATTGTCTTTTTATTGCAGAAAAGTTGGGCATGCCAAGAACATTGGACAGCATGTGGTTTCTGGCTTCAACCTATTAATAGAACGTCTGTCTTGGCGCCATTGACGTAGGCCATTGCTTTCATCCAGGATTCAGTTTGCTTTTTAGGTTGAGCCAAGGCAGTGCATGCGCTATCTCTTCCCGACGTGCTTGAACAGCAATTGTATAGCTCTTCAATCCATGGCGGACCACCACCCAGGATAATAAGCTGCATGCCTAAACACTTATAAGGTCCTGAAGGCAAGACCTATTGGCTATGCCAATGCTTATTTTGTTAGATATTGTCCCCAGCAGTTGGCAGCATCCTTGAGTGCAAGACATGATGTTGTGTTCCATTACCTGGGTTCCGAAAGAATGAGTTCACTTATAACAAACCATTCTAGATCTGGGATCCTGCATTACAACACCTGAGCCATGAGCCTCTAGTACACCATACACGTCAGTGACTGGACACGCTGTCCAGTTTCCCACGGTCAAACCAGCCTTCCAGTTTGGGTTAGGAATTGCAATTCACTTTTGGGTGTTGGGTTTGTTAGCTTTGGGCACAATAACCAGGGGCGGCTCCTCCATAAGGGCGAAGGAGCGTCGCCCCCTTCCCAAGCCAGCAGCGGTGGCTGGAAAACCTTTCAAAGAAAAGGATAATAAACTGTGTTTATTATCCTTTTCTTTGAAAGGGGCAGGGCCACTCGGGTGACGTGCACTGACTGCGCATATATGTTTGGCCGACCGTCTCAGGCCAGCCAAACACACATGCACACAGGGCTCTCTCCAGCCCCAAGCAACACAGTTGCAGTTGCTGGGCTGGAGAGAGCCTGCACAGGCTCCCAGTCTGCCTGGGAGCACCGGCGTTCCCAGCCAATTCTGATGCTGCTTTGAGCAGCATCAGGATTGGCCCCAAGGCAGGCTAGAAGCCTGTGCCTGCGTGCAGCAACGAGGCTGGAGAGAGGAGCGGCGTTGGAGGTAAGTTTTTAAAATTGTATTTTAATGAATTTAAGGCCCATATTTAAACTTTTTTAGCGCCACATTTGCGTCGTTTTCTTACAAAATGCTATTGTTTTTTGTAACTTTGCGCTGCTTTTGCGTAAAAAAATGACGCAAATGCGTCGCTAAAAAAGTATAAATATGGGCCTAAATGTATTAATCCCCCTCTTCCCCCACACTTCGTCCCGCCTCCAGGAATGCCCGCGAGCCGTGACTGACAATAACTGAAGTGCTGCCTCAGGTCACTGGGCTATCCTCCGAACCCCTAGGCAGCAAAGAAACTAGGTCTAATGAAAGCGATAGCACTGGGAAATACACTGGCTGCGTATTCTGTTATTCCCCGGTATCCCTATAGAGCATGAAAGACACATTTAGTTGCAATCAAACAGGGAACAGGGGGTCTGAAGTTCACAGTATTCACAGCCCCTCTCCCACTACTGACACTAGCATCTTCCAAGGGCTGGGGTATTAACTGAATTGTTGTGCCTTGTGCACGCGCTGTTATGCGGATTAGAGTCATACTGTTGCCCCTGGGTGCCAGGACCTTCTGCTTTTCTACGCTGTGCTGTATTTTAGCAAACGCAATTTTGCCATATAGAAGCAGGGATTATTCTCAGTGTAATTACTCTGTTTTACTGTATTGAGTTCCCAATGTATAACCGCGTTTCGGAGCAAGCCTCAACCGCTTACCCATGCAACCATGTAAGAGCTGGGGCTGTAATGGAAGCACTTGCTTATCCAGTTCACGCGCAAGAGCATCTAAAACCAAAGGTTACCAGAGGTAAATAAAAGTACCTATCTCAGTAACCTCTGACTGTCCTTTAATCTAGAGAAGAGGCCTGGCAACGCATGAGTCCATAACCGCCGGCAGAGCAGCTCGCTCATATTGCACGCAGTACACCGGGCGAGGCTCATGACGCAGTATGTAATGTGATACTCGTGATGCGATAGTTTGTACAACACTCATAATCTACCAGTGTTTATTGTTGTGGACACACGGTTAGAAACCTAGGTGTTCACTCATAGGAGATCAGACCAATAAAAAGGAGTTTTGTTTTTCAGGACTTGGGTGAGGAAGCAGCGAAAAACTAAGCTCCGAAGCCGGTGCTCTGGCGCAGACTGACCCGCCACTCCACCACCTCCCCTAAGGCGTCAGAAAGTGGCTGGAGGCGTGGGATGGCTGTCCACAGTCCGCCATCTCTCCCACCTCTCCTCAGCACGCGACGATGAGTAATGGCAAGGTTGTATAAGCTAGGCCAGAAAGCGACTTGTGAATACGTAATTACTAGTAAGGACCAGAAAGCGCCTCAGAATAGTTCTTAGCGCCTATATACAGTTAGGTCTGTGAATACACTTCACAAATTAACAAGTAAGATGCTACATATGGACAGATGCCTGAACGAGCTCCACTACTAATAGACTGAATAAGGTGTTGGTACAGGGGTCTGAACAAAGTGTATGAATAAGCACGAAGCTGCACCAGGTGTAGCTGCGGGCAAGGTTTCTAATAAAGTGGTTGAGTGAGGGGGAGGCCGTAACATGTGTGAGGGTGAGCAGGAGCCTGAATAAAGCGTGGAAGAGACCACTGGCCCGAATTAGGTGAGCGAGGGTCTAGATAAGGTGTCTTAGTAAGCAAGAGGCATGAATAAGGCGTTAAGCATGCAGAGACCTTCTTTTGCCAACAGGAAGAGATAAAACACCAAGTCCAGAAGCAGCAGGAGAAGCTAGAGTTGAGTTATAGTCCCAGTGTGACATAGTTTTGCAAAAAAACAGTGCAACGTTTTACTGCCTGCAGCATAGGAAGAATAATCTTGGTGGCTTTGCTTTCATCATGGACACTGGAGGCGTGGTGGTAGTCTGCCGTCTGATTATGTATGGAGCTAAAAAATAAAGGGGACTGTGGGATTACACACTCTGGAGGTGTGACCATTGGCTTTATCCTACATAGGAGTGCCAAGTGTGTTTTTGTCAGAGACGTTTTATGGTAATGGGTAAAGTGGGCTCTGGCCCAGGGCCATAGCCTTTCAGCCCCTCCCCCCCCCCTCCCGATAGAGCCATCTCTGTTCTGCAGAGAGTCCTGCCCTGATGCCCTTAAATAATTCTTACACGGATTTTTTAAATACTGTTTTCCTTTTATTTATTTTTAATGTGGGTGATGTGTAACAGTCTAATTCATTCATTTTACGGAGAAATGTTGTGTTTGTTTCATGTCCACCCATAAAAAAAGTTTCGTTAAGATCACAATAGGACCTCATATGTAACAAATGGGAGGGTGTCAAAGAGATTATTTGCAGTCACATTAGTGAGATTATTTGCAGTAACTGTATTACAATATTGAAAACACACGTCAGTGTCCCTGAATATTAGATGCGAACACATTTAGAATTAGACAGGTACGCTGTGCACTATCAGTGACGTGGCTAAAGAGAGCATGAAAGAGCTGCAATCGAATCATAGATTCAAAGCTGTTCTGAACAGGACCCCCAAAATACGTTTGACCGAGGGCCCCAAAATCCTTAATATTTTCCAAATTTCAGTTATGACTACCCCAGCAATGTGAGCGTATACCTGAGTTTGGTTGAACATGTGTATGTCCAGGCAACCTTGCTCTCAAGAGGAATGATTATAGGTCTGAGCATGTTGTGCCCTGCAGTAAAGGGTGAAGGTCTCTATGAGAGCGGTCATGGAGTTGTAGGAAAAGATCGAAAAAGGAGTAAAATTGGTAGATATGGGCACTTTCATTTTGTACTGTCTCCCAATCTGAGACAGTTTTATTCTTGCTAGATAAACCGTGATTGAATGGAAGTCTGTGTAGGTCGTTAAATAATTGAAACCTGATATCGTCAGAGTACACTTAGAACTCACAGCAGAAGGAACAAGATACCTTTTCACCATCCCTATCAACAGCACAGAACTTGCCCGAGCGACTGAGACAGACACACGCAAATACAGTGACGCTTCCACACAAACACCCCCACACATTTCCACACACACACCTATATACCTACCTTGCAACTCCAAGAACTATCTTACTTATCTTACTTATATTACAGATGTCTGTGCCCAGACTGAAACAATTATCATTATAATCTTGTATAGCAGTGCTGCTTCTTGCAAGGTCACAATATAAGTGCAGAAGGGCTGTGTAGTCCTGTACCTACCTTTGACAGTCAAGAAAAAAGTTTTGAAACTGTCCCGATCAAAGTTCTAGTCAAATCAATGAAGTATCTGTACACAGCCTGGCAATATGGGGCCCGATTCACAAAAGTAAACTTAGAACACAAGTCTATGTTTAGACCTAAAGTCTAACTTTACACTTTTGGTCTAAGTTTAGTGAAAGAGTAAGGCAAAGAGTAAGGGACAACACGGATATTACCGGGGTCCGTTTCGGCAGGGAAGAACATAAATCTGCCTATAGGTCATTGATGTGATTGTCACTCTTGATAGCTCCGTTACGGCCCCTCCGGCCTTCCTCGGAGAGCTCAGATGCCTCGGGGAGGCCTCGGGCTTCCTGGTGAATGTCAACAAATCGCAGGCCCTCAATCTTACAATGCCGAAGGGAGGAGAAATGGCCGCGCTGGCCCAACGTTTTTCTTTTCAGTAGCAGAACAATTGACTCTCATATTTGGGCATACAACTGGCCAAAACGGCAGAGTCCATGGTGCTCTGTAACTATAACACTCTACTCCAGCAAACTACTGGCAACCTTAATGGCTAGCGCTTGCACTGCCTCTCGTGGCTAGACAGGATCACAGCGATAAAGATGGTGATTCTCCCATGTACTCTATACCTCTTCCAGACTCGTGCTGTCCCCCTCCACCCTGCACAATCGCCTCCCTCCTGAACAACATACAGGGATTCATCTGGGCAGGGTTACGTCCCCGTATGAGTAGGGACCAGAGCTATCGCCCACCCCGGGAGGGAGGCTTGGGAATCCCACATCTTCAACAATACTATCAGGCAACTCAATTGTGCTATCTTGTTGAATGGCTCCAACCAGACTCGGAGAAACGCTTGCTTTTCATGGATCATGCCATTGCTGGTACCTAACTCTGGAAAATACCCTTCCTGCCCCGACGGCAGTGGACTTGGGGTCTCTATTCCTCCTCCATCACACACGTGACAATGAAGGTCTGGTATGCGGTCTCCACGGGCAAAAGTTTGACATCCTTCCTAGCCCCCTTAACACCTATCTGCGGGAATACAGACTTTACCCCAGGGCTGAATGAGGCAGCATTCCAAAGCTGGCTGGGGGCTGATTGCCGGTTGATCGGCCACCTCTTCAACAAAGATGATCTGAAGACCTTTGAGCGACTAACACAACACCTAGGTATGGTGGAGTCAGAGAGACTCCGTTACCTTCAAATTAGGCACTGGGTCTCCCACAGTACGGTCAAACAAGGAGCAGGACACCCCCTGACCGAATTTGAAAAATGGCTCATTCTCAAAAAAGATGACCACAAACTTGTGTCCGAGCTCTACATTCTACTCTCCCTACTGCCACTACCTGCTAAAGTTCCCTGTCAGAAACGTTGGGAAAGGGAACTGCGCAGAACACTAACTGAAAAGGAATAGGGGGATATCTACTACTGCACAAAACATGCAGCCACCAACACGGCTAGTATACAAGTGGCTACAAATATCACAACACACTGGTACCTCACACCGTCCAGACTACATAGGGAGAACCCCAGACCTAGCCCCACATGCTGGAGGCACTGTGGACAGAGAGGGACCCTGCTCCACAACCTCTGGGAATGCCCCAAGATACAAACCTTTTGAAATTCAGTCCTGACAGACATTGATACATTCTTGAATACCACCCTTCCCAGATTCACGACCTACACACTACTGGGCTTACCTAACCCTCTTACCTATTCCCTACAGAGTCACAGGGGCCACAGAATATGTATTGCCCTAGGGTCTGCACATCGAGCGATCCTTTCTCAGCGGGGGACGGATAGGCTTCCAACATATAAAATGTGGATGGACCAGTTGTGGCACACCATAGTTGCAATGGGCTCCAAATTCTCTCCCTCCTACGCTAATTTATTCATGGGTTGGTTCGAGTATAAATGGGTTTGGGGCTCTGAATCTATTCAATGGCAAGCTGATATTCTTTATTGGGGTAGATTTATAGATGACTGCTTCCTGATTTGGACTGGAGGAGAACACAAGTTATTGGAATTTTGTACCTTCTTAAACTCTAACACCATGAATGTGGAATTTACGTATCAATACAGTGCGGAGAAGATTGTCTTCTTGGACGTCGAGGTTTTTATTACAGATAATAAGATCCAAAGTAGACTCTTTAGGAAGACTACAGCTTGTAACGCAATTTTACATGCTGGAAGTGCACACCCACAACATCAAATTGCGTCTATTCCCTATGGTGAAATGGTAAGGGCACGACGAAATTGTAGTCTTGACAATGAATTTTTGTTTCATGTGAATGACATGGGTAAAAGGTTTAAAGCACGTGGTTACTCTAATAAAGTGATTAAAAAGGCACAATCAAGAAGCAAAAAAGTCAATAGAAATGACACCCTGAAAACTAATAATTCCAAGAAAATGGTAGATGAATCTAACAGGGTGCGCTTGATAACAGATTTTAATGATGCATCTTTAATCATGGGGAAGATTGTGGCCAAACATTGGCACTTGTTAACACATGATGAATCAATCAGCAAGCTAGTACCAACAAGAGTGCCCACTACATACCGAAGAGGCATTACTTTAAGGAACATTTTGAGTCCTAGCTTCACTACTGTGCCTCCCAATAAAACCTGGCTATCTGCGAAGATCTTTGGTTTCTTTAAATGTGGTAACTGTGGAGTCTGTCGATGGGCTTGCCATAAGATAAAAGAATTCTCCTTTGAAGGGAAAGTCTACAAAATTTGCACTATGATGAACTGTAACACTACTCATGTTGTTTACATAATACAATGTAAATGTGCTCGCATCTATGTGGGGAGTACAATACGCCCACTAAAGGCGAGGATTGGAGAACATATTCGCTTGCTTAAAAATGGTGATGTAAGATATCCATTAGTTGCTCACATTTTATCATGCAATTCACAATCAGTGTATAAGAATTTTGAATTTTTTGGACTGGAACATGTCCCCCGTGACCCAAGGGGGTGTAATCGTGAATTAATGCTACGTAGAAAAGAGGCAATGTGGATAATGAGGCCAAAGGCTGTTGAAACAGGCCTCAATTCTGACAGAGAGTTGGAGTTCTTTTTGGGAGATTACTGATAATTTGAACATGTTAACTATCGATGATATTGAAGACACTTGGGTTTATGTTTAGTTTTAATGTATTCACATTTTGTCATTATCAACCATGTTTCTCACACCATTATTCCTCTAATAGATAAGTTATGGTAAATTTTAGGTTTTCATGTTAAAGATGTTTGGGTCTGTTTATCGTTTTAATATATTCTTATATTTATTTTGTCATTATGAACCAAAATTCTCACACTATTGTTTCTTTAGTGGGTTAGTTTCGTTAAATCCCAGATTATCATCAAATTGTTAAATTACTATCCTGTCTCCAACTATTCTCTATATCATCTCTATTATTCTTCTTATGTGTGTGGGCGGGCAGTTTAAAAATAGTTTCATTTTCAATCTTGGGCGCGTGCCTAAAGTGCAACGTTAGACGCCAATTAAGTTTTGTTTTTTCATCTAGTCTATTTCTGCATAAGTTTTATTGTGGCCCGTACGATTGCTGCAGTCTTTGACGCATGGAATCATTTGGCATACTCGTCTGTTAACATTAACATTGCTATCCGCGTTTTTTAAGCATTAGTTTTCAGTCCGTTTTTGATTGTGACGTGCGCGGTGAACTCGCGCTCCGGAAATACTTCTTACTACTGCAGACACGAGACGCGCAGTTGCGTACTCGGGACGTAACGTCTTCTAACTTGTGATACAACGTATTTGTTTCGTTTGTTATCAGGAGCGCCAAAACTTACTTAAATGTTTGTAGATGCGAGATGCGCCGATGCGCACTCGCAGTATAGCGTTTCCTTATCATGGGAACACCTAATTTGATTCGATTGCAACTTTAGGAGGTAAGGACTTTTCAGAGAGTGTATCTGGATTATTTTAGCTGCAAATTGAGAACTTTGATTAACGTTGATTATAGGTTTGGAGACTATAAAAATTAAAATATATACATTTCTCTCTAGCCTTGAAGTGTACGGCCATCAGTTAATCATGAGCATATAAGATTTGAGGAACTAGATGTAAGACTCACGTTTTTAACTTAAATTTGAACTTTCAAATTGGGCTTGTGGTTACTTATTTAGTCATGTTGGGTGTTGTTCATTGATTTAATAGGTATGCCTTTCTGATGTACTACATAGTCGAAATAAGGACACTTTAAAATAACTCAAGATTATATGAGATTGTAAGTATATATGGTAGAATTAATTTTAATTATACATTGACGAATATATGTATTTTGGTGAATATCCATGAATACCTTGCCTGTTGAATTTAAATTGTAATGCATGTACATAGATTATTTTGTGTGGGGAACCAAGAAGTGGTTCATGTCATCATTTATATAGATTTACCGTCTTGTTCTCTTATTTGTTTTAATTTTATTCTGGTGATTGGTAGCACTGTGACTATCGTTATAGGTTAACCTGGTAGAGTACCAATGTGGGTGTGCCTTAGGTGTTGTTTTAGTTATCTGGTGTTTAGAATTGATCATATAAGGTTTGATAATCAGGTGAATCACTATTCCTCTCACACTATTGGGTGTTTACTGTCTCTCTTCTCTCTTAAGGATATTTTAAACTTTACACTAAGTATTATATGGTTTGAGCATTTTGGTTTCTAATACAAATTATGTATTCATAATTTAGAGCCCTGAAGAAGTCGTTGGGGACAAAAGAACTCTCCTAAGACGAAACACGTGTTGGCTCAAAGTGTATGGCTCAAAGTGTATCTTCATGAAGGATATTGATAATCAGAAGATGTGATCCAATAAATCTTGGATAGAATTGGACTTTGTAAAGACTGGTGTGATATTCATGATTGCGTTCACTTGAACTTTACTCACTTGAATTTTGACCTGGTTGACTGTTAAATAGATAACATTGTAAATTTTTAAAAAAAGGAAAATAAAGGGGGGGACCTCACATTTTGCTAATCAGTTGTGGCACACCATGGGCATGGAGAAAATTACACTGTCCCTCAAGGCGTCTCCGGCCTATTTTCGGGAACTGTGGGCCCTATTCATTTCCCTGCTGTCCTCTGAATTTCGTGAGCTAACATGTCTGAAATATTTGAGACTCCTCTGCCTTACGGACCTCTAAACATGTCTCATTCTGTAAGCCAACTGGTCCATTAGATTGTTGTGTCTGTTATATGAAATCTGCATGAGCAGGATACCCTGTTTCCGGTTTGAATTGGGTGTGGGTGGGGGAGTTGAGGGGGTTGGCTTTGTTTTGGCATAGGCACCCAGATGAAAACATGCCTTGTCCCTGCTGGACAACGGTTGTAGGCAGGTGTATGTGTAAACCTTTAATAAACAGAATTGAACCATAAACTTAGAGCAAAAGTGTAAACTTAGACCAAAAGTCTACAAGTAAAGTTAGACTTTCGGTCTAAATTTAGACTTTTGGTCTAAATTTAGACTTTTGCTCTAAGTTTACCTTTGTGAATCTGGCTATGAAGGTTCAGCTGGATTGTAATGGTTGCTTGGGAAGCTGGTGCAGAATGCCGGTACTCAAGCATAGTGCCCATGGTGCCGCGGTCAGATACAGGTACCCAGGGCTGCTCAACCACTACTGGTACAGATACAAAGATATAGGGTTCTCATTGCTCCAGATCCTCGGGTAAAGAGATGACAGGTTAGGGTACATTGTCCTGGAACAGAGCAGCTCATATGTAGTTAGCTTGCAGCAGGTCCATGAGTCAGAGGGTGCTGATGAGAGCAGTGTGGTTGTAGAGACAGTGGATTTTCATGCTTCTGTTTTGTCGTGACCTTTGGTAAAGATGCAGGATTTGCTGATCTTCCTGTATGGTTATCTGCTGCTGTCATATCCCGGTCATGTGGTTTTAGATTATGTTGTAGGAAATGTGGTAAATAAACACATTACTGAAAATATGAAATGTGAAAAGATCCCGCAACATCAGGCATCAATAGAGGCGACACCACTGTTCACAATCAAAAAGCAGTTTAGGCCAAACCCTCACACTGGCACAAGCAAGATGAAAGGTTTATTCAAGGATGCAGCGGAGTAAGAAACATGAAAAGGTCATCTGTAAAAGGCCAACACATGTTTGACCAACCTTCAGGGATTTATGACATTAGCACACGAGTCCCCAGCACACTCTCCGTGCCTACAAACAGATCGCGGACGGATAGATACTGATCACATAACTAAATTAGTCCAACGCACACAGGTGCATGATTTACAATGGGCGCAGGGAAGAAATCAAATTCCAAATGCTCAGGAGTCTTGGACCCACAATGCTGTCAGCACAGACTTCAAATGTATAATATTTACAAATGAGCACGCGCACATTCATAGGGCAAAGAATGCTCAGTCATACACCTTTGTTGAATGTATATTAAAGAGCGAGTAATGTCTTAACCTAGGAATTCGGGGTTATTGGGGTCAAATGGTTTAGTGTTTTCCATGTTAATCTGTAAACTTGCAAGTTATCAATTGTTAATCATGTGTAATAAAGCATTGTACTAATTTTATATAAGAGCCTGTCTGTGAAAAGGGCATTGGAGAAAAAACGTAGAGGCAGGTCGTGCAGAGCAGAAGTGCAGTCCACAGTGTTTTTCTTCCTGCCAAAACAGTTAGTAAATACTGTCTTTGGAACTGCCAAGAAGAGTCTGTGTGGTCATTTCTGGGTCAAGAGCATGCATTCCTTCACCACGCAACAGTTGGTGAGCCACCCCAGGAGGCTCCATTGCACCCCCGCCTGATGACAGGCACTGGAAGACCACCTGTCCCCTGCTACAGAGAGACCAGTGTGCACAAACCTGATTAGGTGAGCAGAAGCAGAGTGAATTGAAGTTCAGCCTGCGCACAAGGGGGGGGGGATTGGAAAGGCTCTGGGGACCGCTGTCCACTTAAAGGTGAGGACAAAGTGAACCATGATCCTCCTTTTAAATAGACACACTCTTCTTGGCAATACCAAATGCAGAATTAACTGTAATGTAAGCGCATGCGATTTTTTTTTTCTTTTTCTTTGTTAATCAGTAAGGCCGTCAGGGTAATGCACGCCACTTGTGTGCGATTTGTGTTTTTTTTCCCTTTGTGAATCAGTAAGGCCGTAAGGGTAACACATGCGACTTGCGTGCAATTTGTTTTTTTTTTTTTGTGAATCAGTATGGCCGTAAGGGTAACGCATGTGACTGGCATACAATTTGTGTTTTTTCTTTGTGAACCAGTAAGGCAATAAGGGTAACACATGTGACTTGCATGCGATTTGTGTTTTTTCTTTCTGAATCACTAAGGCCATAAGGATAACGCATGCAACTTGCTGCGATTTGTGTTTTTTCTTTGTGAATCAGGAAGTCCGTAAGGATAACGCATGCGACCTGCATGCAATTTGTGTTTTTTTTCTTTATGACTCAGAAAGACCATAAGAGTAACGCATGCAACTTGCGTGCGATTTGTGTTTTTTTGTTTGTAAATCAGTAAGGCCATAAGGATAACGCATGCAACTTACTGCGATTTGTGTTTTTTCTTTGTGAATCAGGAAGTCCGTAAGGATAACGCATGCGACCTGCATGCAATTTGTTTTTTTTTTCTTTATGGCTCAGTAAGACCATAAGGGTAACGCATGCAACTTGCTGAGATTTGTGTTTTTTCTTTGTGAATCGGTAAGTCCGCAAGGGTAAAGCATGCGACTTGCATGCAATTTGTGTTTTTTTCCCTTTGCGGCTCAGTAAGGCCATAAGGAAACGCATGCGACTTGGGTGCGATTTGTGTTTTTTATTTTGTGAATCAGTAAGGCCGTAAGGGTAACGTATGTGACTGGCATGCAATTTGTGTTTTTTCTTTGTGAATCAGTAAGGCCGTAAGGGTAACACATGTGAGTTTCATGCGATTTGTGTATTTTCTTTTTGAATCAGTAAGGCCCTAAGGGTAACGCCTGGGACTTGCGTTCAATTTGTGTTTTTTTTGTTTGTAAATCAGTAAGGCCATAAGTATAACACATGAAACTTTCTACGACTTGTGTTTTTTCTCTGTGAATCAGTAAGTCCGTAAGGGTAACACATTTGACTTGCATGCAATTGTTTTTTTTTCATTTGTGACTCAGTAAGGACATAAGGGTAATGCATGCAACTTGTGTGCGAGTTGTGTTTTTCCTTTGTGAATCAGTAAGGCTGTAAGTACAACGCATGAGACTTATGTGCGATTTGTGTTTTTTTTTGTGAATCAGTAAGACTATTAGGGTAATGCATGCCACTCGTGTGCGATTTGTGTTTCTTCTTTGTGTATCTGTAAGGCCGTAAGGGTAACGCATGTGACTGTCATGCGATTTGTGTTTTTTTCTTTGTGAATTAGTAAGGCCGTAAGGGTAACAGATGCAACTTGCAAGCGATTTGTGTTTTTTCTTTTTGAATCATTAAGGCCATAAGTGTAACACATGCGACTTGTGTGAGATTTGTGTTTTTTTTTTACTTTGTGAATCAGTAAGGCCGTAAGGATAACACATGCAACTTGCTTGCGATTTCTTTTTTGTTTTGTTTTAATCAGTAAGGCCGTTAGGGTAACTCATGCACCTTGCATGCGATTTGTGTTTTTTTCTTTGTGAGTCAGTAAGGTCGTAAGGGTAACGCATGTGACTTGCGTGCGAGTTTTCTTTTTTTCGTGTTTTTTTCTTTGCAAATCTGTAAGGCCGTAAGGGTAATGCATGCAATGTGCGTGCAGTTGGTGTTTTTTTCTTTGTGAATCAATAAGGTCGTGAGGGTAACGCATGCGACTTGCGTGCAATTTGTGCTTTTTTTTTCTTTGTAAATCAGTAAGGCCATAAGGGTAACACATGTGACTGCTGCAATTTTTTTTTCTTTTGAATCAGTGAGTCATAAGGGTAACGCATGCGACTTGCATGCAATTTTTTTTCCCCCCTTGTGAACCACAAAGGCCGTAAGGGTAACACATGCGACTTGCGTGTGATTATTGTTCTTTTTCTTTGTGAATCTGCAAGGCCATAAGGGTGACGCATGCGACTTGTGTGCGATTTGTGTTTTTTATTTGTGAATTATTAAGTCTGTAAGTATGATGTATGAGACTGGCATGCAATTTGTGTTTTTTCTTTGTGAATCAGTAAGGCCGTAAGGGTAACACATGTGAGTTTCATGCGATTTGTGTATTTTCTTTTTGAATCAGTAAGGCCCTAAGGGTAACGCCTGGGACTTGCGTTCAATTTGTGTTTTTTTTGTTTGTAAATCAGTAAGGCCATAAGTATAACACATGAAACTTTCTACGACTTGTGTTTTTTCTCTGTGAATCAGTAAGTCCGTAAGGGTAACACATTTGACTTGCATGCAATTGGTTTTTTTTCATTTGTGACTCAGTAAGGACATAAGGGTAATGCATGCAACTTGTGTGCGAGTTGTGTTTTTCCTTTGTGAATCAGTAAGGCTGTAAGTACAACGCATGAGACTTACGTGCGATTTGTGTTTTTTTTTGTGAATCAGTAAGACTATTAGGGTAATGCATGCCACTCGTGTGCGATTTGTGTTTCTTCTTTGTGTATCTGTAAGGCCGTAAGGGTAACGCATGTGACTGTCATGCGATTTGTGTTTTTTTCTTTGTGAATTAGTAAGGCCGTAAGGGTAACAGATGCGACTTGCAAGCGATTTGTGTTTTTTCTTTTTGAATCATTAAGGCCATAAGTGTAACACATGCGACTTGTGTGAGATTTGTGTTTTTTTTTTACTTTGTGAATCAGTAAGGCCGTAAGGATAACACATGCAACTTGCTTGCGATTTCTTTTTTGTTTTGTTTTGTTTTAATCAGTAAGGCCGTTAGGGTAACTCATGCACCTTGCATGCGATTTGTGTTTTTTTCTTTGTGTGTCAGTAAGGTCGTAAGGGTAACGCATGTGACTTGCGTGCGAGTTTTCTTTTTTTTTTGTTTTTTTCTTTGCAAATCTGTAAGGCCGTAAGGGTAATGCATGCAATGTGCGTGCAGTTGGTGTTTTTTTCTTTGTGAATCAATAAGGTCGTGAGGGTAACGCATGCGACTTGCGTGCAATTTGTGCTTTTTTTTTCTTTGTAAATCAGTAAGGCCATAAGGGTAACACATGTGACTGCTGCATTTTTTTTCTTCTTTTGAATCAGTGAGTCGTAAGGGTAACGCATGCGACTTGCATGCAATTTCCCCCCCCCCCTTGTGAACCACAAAGGCCGTAAGGGTAACACATGCGACTTGCGTGTGATTATTGTTCTTTTTCTTTGTGAATCTGCAAGGCCATAAGGGTGACGCATGCGACTTGTGTGCGATTTGTGTTTTTTATTTGTGATTTATTAAGTCTGTAAGTATGATGTATGAGACTGGCATGCAATTTGTGTTTTTTCTTTCTGAATCAGTAAGGCCGTAAGAGTAACGCATGCCACTTGTGTGCGATTTTGTTTATCAGTAAGGCCATAAGGGTAACACATATGACGGTAATGCGATTCTTTTTTTTTTTTTTTTTAGATATATTTTATTAACATTTTGTTATTATACATTTGTGTGTCAGTTCAGAGTAATCACTTGCACCAGTTATACATGAGCACATAAGCTGGTCACAGTTGTAGCATACATTACTCGTGTTACACTGTTAGTTCTTGCGGCGCCCATAGTGTTGTTTGTACATTTATCGGGTCCTGACTCTGGTGCTTTAAGCCCCTTTACCCACTGCGCCAAGCTCATCTTTGATCTTAAGGTATTGGTTTTATGCCATTTTTATACGTAACAAATTTGTGGAAAAGAAAATGCCCATTCCTATTTGCAACTTGGAGAGGGGATCGTAGGAATTGAAGATCGGAGATAATGGGAGGGAAAGGGAATAGAAGGGAGGAAAGGGAGACTAGGAGGGGATAGGAAGGGTAGCCAAACTAAACAGAGGGTCAACTTTACAGCATTGTGTGGGTGATACTTGTGGTTAATGTTCTTTAAGGAGCTGGCGCGCTGTGACAGCCTTATGGGGGCCATGTCCGGGGCGCACCAGTGTGTGAGTGGGGCAGGAGTCTGCTCTATCCGCCCCTTCCACCCCCTTGCTCCTGAGGCATTGTGGCTGGTGGCGGTTCGGGTGGCTTTTTTATTGTTTCTACATGTGGTCCTATTGTCAGTACACAGACCTCAGGGCACTAACCGGGCAACCTCCTGTTCAGGACCACCCCTGAAGCATGCCGCCCCCCGGCCACCTCTACATTGGTGTTTGTTGTTCTCTTGGTTAGTTCGTCCCATGTCGTCACCAGTTCTTCCCAGGTCGGGCGGTAGGAACAAGTCGGATGCCCTTGGCTTCCTCGGCTTTCAGGACCTGTAGTTCGGCCCTGGACCATTTCGTAACATCCCTTTTCCAATCGGTAAGCGATGGGCAGACCAGGGCCCTCCAGCCCTTTGAGATCAGCCTTTTATAGAGGGCCAGCGTTAGGTCTAGAAAACGCCCTCTTACTTTCCCCTTTAACTCAGTCGGCCTGAGTCCCAGCAAGCACAGGTCCGGGGTGTGCCTCAACTCCACTCCGAGTAGCCGGGAGAGGGCAGCCAGTGCCTCCCTCCAGCCGGTCTGGAGCACCGGGCACCCCCACACCATATGGTCAAAATCTGCTTCGCCCCCCTGGCATCTTGGGCATGTCCTGGGGGTACCTCCGTATATTCGGAATAGTCGGTGCGGTGTGAGGTAAGTTCTGTGTAGGTAATTATATTGGATGTAACGTAGTCGCATGTTACGTGAGACCACCCGGGGGTATGCTAGTACCTTGCTCCATTCTGATTCAGTCAATTCCCTCCCAATGGTACCTCCCCATCGCTCCCTCAGGGATTGCAAGGGGTCTAATACTGCATGGGCCTGGGCCCGGTAAATTTTAGCTATCAGGTGGGGTTCATCCCCCAATGTCAGCAAAAGGTGCAGTACCCCGTGGACTGCGGGCTCTGCGTTTATCGTGCACCAATGATCTTTCAGGGTGTGAACCAGCCTCCCGAAGAGTAGGAACTGGCCCCCGGGAACACCCGCCTCGGTTAGGGCAGAGAAATCCCTCAGTACCCCCCGTTAAAGAGGCCACTCACGGTCTCGATCCCTGCTCTTGTCCATGGGCCAAGTCCGAGGCTTCCCGGGCCCAGTCCCCCAACTCCCAGGACCAGTGCCGAGATCGGCAGAGCTGGAGAATAGGGGGGGCCCACTCCCACTCTTTTCATGCACCTCTCCCAGCATGCCAATGCAACACTCGTCATTATGTTGCTACCAGGTAGGGCTATCTTCCTACCTATCATGCGTGCCACAATCCATGTCGCTTCTATTGTCCCCTGAGGTGTGCACAAGTCCAATGGTCCTTTGCCCGACATCCAACCAGATACCCATGGTAGCTGGGATGCCAAGTAATAAGCCACAAAGTCGGGGGCGCCCAGTCCTCCCATTTGAGTCGGTCTGCAGAGGGTTGTAAGTGTGGTGCGCCTACGACCATCATCCCAGATTAGTTCCCTTAGCAGCATGTTCAGGTCGCAGGACCATGATGGGGGATCAGCAACGGTAGGTTTGCGAAGTAATAGAGGAGTCGGGGAAGCATAATCATTTTGGACAGTGCCACTCTAGCCATCACTGTAAGTTTCAAAGAACGCCAGAATCCCACTGAGGACCTCAATGATCGCAGTGCCCTGCCCAGATTACCCTCCCTGAGATCTCCCAGCTCGTGGAATATCTGGATACCCAGATACCTGAAGGTTCGGGGGGCCCAGTTCACGTCTGTTGGGCATGAAGCAGGACGCACGCCATCAGGAGACAGAGGGAACACGTACGTTTTGCCGCGGTTTAGGCGAAGTCCGGAGACCTCGCCAAAGTTCTCTAAGACACTGAGGGCCCAGCGGAGGTTGCTGTTGCCGTCCCCAAGGTATATTAGTATGTCGTCAGCATACAGGGAGACAATATGTTCAGTTGATCTGCATATTACCCCCGTCCTGCTCCCTCCTCCCGCAGTCGGCTCGCGAGAGGCTCAATCGCCAGGGCAAACAGAAGCGGGGAGAGGGGGCATCCCTGTCTGGTTCCACGAAACACTGGGTATGCTCCAGATATAATTCTACCCGTCTTCACTCTTGCTAGTGGGGACGAATATAGTAAGTCAACCCATCTCACCCAGTTCTCACCTAGGCCCATCCTCATCATCACCGACCTCAGGTAGTCCCACCTAATTGAATCGAAAGCCTTTTCGAAGTCCACCACCAACAGGAGCCCAGTCGGTGGAATCGATCCTAGGGGCATGTACATGATAGAGAAAAGACGCCTAAGGTTAAGGGAGGTGCTGCGGCCCAGAATGAAGCCGTTTTGATCAGCGTGTATCAGCGTTGGCATATGGGGGAGCAGGCGGTCGGCCACGATCCTGCTAAGGATCTTAAAGTCGCTGTTCAGCATTGATAGTGGGCGGAAGTCTGTCACCGAGGCCTCACTGTTGGAAGACTTAGGGAGTGGCACCACCAGTGCTTCGCGCATCTTGTCTGGTAACTCTCCGCACCGTACCGCCTCCGCGTACATTTCCGCCAATCTTGGGGTTAACAAGGATCTATATTTTTTGTAGAAGTCCATGGGGAGACCGTCTGTTCCGGGGGTCCTCCCAGGAGCTAGATGCGCTATTGCATCGTTGATCTCTTCTATAGTCACCGCCCCCCCTCAAGCTGTCTCTGTCCTCTGGTCTCAGCTCCCGGAGCGGGGTCTGTCGCAGATAATTGTCAAAGGTCACTGGCTCCAGGTTGCTAGGTCTGCCATACAGGTGCATGTAATAATCTCTGAATGCGTCATTGATGGAGCCTGGGCTAAGTCTACGGTTTTCCTCTTTGTCTGTTACACTAGTGATGGGAAGCCTGCGCGACCTCCCCTACTCCGACTGCAGGGATGCCAGGTATTTCTGCATGCTATGACATCTGAGCTTTTCTTCGGCTTGGGAGTGTTCTCTGCGGGCACGGTTATATTCTTCCTCCTCGTGTGCTGTAAGGCCCAGACTTAGCTTGCACTTGTGTATGACCTTTTCTAATGCAGTGAGCTCCTTTTCTAGTGTTTTCCTCACCCCTACTGACTGCCCCAAGCAAAAAACCCTCGTCCCCACCTTGAGTGTCTCCCACTCCACTGCCCTGGAGGAGGTGGATCCTTTATTGATCTCAATGTGTTCTGACAGGTAGTCTCGTAGTGCCTCTCTATACGCTTGATCCTCGAGCGCCGCGGGGGCAAGCCGCCATGACGGTATGGGGGGTCTATCCTGCGATGTCCTCAGTGTTAATAATAGTGGGTTGTGGTCTGAGATTGTTCGGGCGAGGTATTCAGAACGTATCGTCCCACGGGCCAAGCCCGGGGTGCAGACCACCCTGTCAATTCTGGTGTGGACGTGGTGGAGGCCCGAGTAGTACGAGTAGTCCCTGTCGGTTGGGTGATGCACCCGCCATATGTCCACCAACCCCCATGAGTCAAGCCATTTGACCAAGCTTTGTGCTATTTTAATTGATATGGCTCCCTGTAGCGGCAGGGTGGATCTATCCATGTTTATGTCTAGTACTGCGTTAAAGTCCCCACCTATTAGTACCTCCCCTGTATGCTGGCATGTAAGGTGTCGCGATAGGCTCGTCATGAATGAAACCTGATCTTGGTTAAGGGGGGAGATGCAACTCAAAACTAATGGGGTCCCATGTAGTTTACCTTCCAATATCACAAACCTGCCCTCCTTGTCTATGTTTGCGGTTTCAATTGTCAGAGGGACACCTGCTCTGATCCATATCATTGCGCCCCTTGCATAGGCTGAGTACTCCGTAGCGAACACTCGCCCTCTCCATCTTCGTCTGAGTTTCTCTCCCTCCCCTGGGGCCAGGTGGGTCTCTTGTAGCATTGCTATCTGCACCCCCCTTCTCTTTAGGAATGACAATATTCTGTGTCTTTTGGCCAGGGTATCCATCCCCCTGATATTCCAGGTTATGATATTGTAATCTGCCATCCTGATCTTGGGATCTGACAATTGGAGGACCAGTGCGCCCGGCATTTCAATCTACCTACTGCTGCGCTCGCTCCTACATTGTGATGACATTCAATTACCCATGCTGTTGGATTAACTCGGAACTGTGAACCCCAACTCCCCCTCCCCAGGGCACCCTCGGAACTATGGGTAGCCCAAAAAAACGTGCAACGGTGCAACTTTTCCAAACACATAATTACAGTACTCGCCAGCCAAGCCAGACAGGCGAGAGGTATAGTCAGGGGGGAAGCGGCCAGGTCCGGAGGGGCCAATCTTTCGTTCAGTTCACTATGACTTCAGGCCCAGTCACGCAGCCAGGTCAACCAAGCTCGTCAGCTGTTTGCGGGGTCACCTTTGGTGCCCGGGACGGGCTCCTCGAGCCCCCGGCGGAGGACACTATCGTGTCATCGGAGTCCACCTCCGAGTCCTCACGGGAGGACACCTCGCAACCGACCCGGGCCGCCGCCTCCAGGGCCGCTCTTCTGCCTGTTTCCCTCTGTGTTTTCGTCGGGGCCAGGCGCGGGCGATCCCCGGGCCTCTTCCTCCTAGTTGCTCGGTGGGTCCCGCTAGCTCCAACGTCCGTCCGCGCTGGTCGTAGCGTTTGGGCTCCGCGCCTCTCGAGCCAGTCCCATGCCTCCTCCGGGGATTGGAAGAAAGTGGTCTTTCCATCTACGATCACTCTCAACCTTGCGGGGTATAAGAGAGAGTATTGGATCCCTTCGGTTCGTAATGCTCTTTTGACCGCTAAGAATGAGGCTCGCCTGTTCTGGACCTCCAGTGTAAAGTCTGGGAATAGTGTTACTTCTCCGTTTGCTACCTTGAACGGGCCCGTTTCTCTGGCTTTCTGTAGGAGAATATCCCTGTCCTTGTAATGCAGTAGCTTAGTGATTACGGCACGGGGGGTCTGCCAGGAGCCAGCGGTCTTGATGGCACGCGGTGAGCGCGTTCTAACGTGTAGTAAGGAGTCAGGCATCCCGGCGCAACCTCTGTGCTCAACCATTTCTCCAGGAATTCTACCATGTTCTCCCCTTCGGACCCCTCAGGAAGGCCCACCACTCGTACGTTGTTCCTTCTATTCCTCCCCTCTGCGTCTTCAGCGCGTTGTTCAAGTCTTGCTACTCTGTCAGCCAGTGAGGTTACTTCCGCCGCCATGTCTTTCTGCCTTGGGGTGATGTCCGCCAGCGAAGTCTCCGTATCTTTGACTCTGTCGGCCAGCTTGTGATGTTCAGCTCTCAGGAGACCCACCTCAATCGCGACTTGGTTGATGTCTCGTTGTAGTGTTGACTTTGTGTCCTCTATGGCCCCCAATATTTTGTCTAGGGTGTCTTGAACTTTGGAGTGTGGCTGGCTCAATAGTTCCGCTGCGCCGTCCCCAGGAGGTGTTGAAGGGTCCATGGCTCTGCCCTTATGTCGGCCCTTGGGGGGCATCAGTCCGACCAGGAGGTTTGTCCCGGGGAGGGGGCCGGAAGCCGACCTGGGCGCTGTCGTGGGAGTCGCCGCCGAGATTGTCCCCACATTTTAGGCTCCGCAGCCGTGGTGCTGTTCGTGGTTGTCGCTGGGTGGGTCCTGGGCGCACGGCCGGTCGTGTTCTGCTTCAAGGGGGCGGGGGACTCGGCGTGGCCAGTCGCAAGTATTTGCCGCCCCAGGCAGTGTCAACCCCCTCGCCTGCCCCCGCCGGTAGGGCCGGCCGTGTCAGTTGGTGTCAGGCGCGCGACGCCGTCAGGGCGAAGTCGGTCCCACGCTCAGTGTGCCCACTTTTTCGCCGGTGGCACCAGTGTGCTCGTGGGTGTGCTCGCTCGCCTGCGCAACACGTGCACACAGTGGCCGGTGGTGTACCAGGATATCACGCTGGCCTCCAAATGGCGGTACAAAGTTGTCTGCGCCTCCTCAAAGGGGGGAGATAGGGGGTGTCACTCACCCTTCCGGCCATCCTCCTGCTGGTTGCTGCCAGGGAGGGCCGCCTGCCGCCCACTGCCGCCGCTCAAGGTGTCCATGTGGGGCATGTGACTGTGCTCACGGGGCGGCCCCATTGGGAACAGGGCCACACCTGTTTTTACTGTTTTGGGCGAGGCGCCCCTTCAGGGGGGGCACCAGCAGGTCCAACGGTGCCCCCACAGCGTCGCTGGGTCCCGCCTCCAAAATCCGGGGCTCGGGCGATTTCGCCGTCTCTCGCCGGCAGCTCCCCCCACGCACGCCGCAGCCCGCTACTCATGCGAGGCCGTGGCTTCGGAGGGGAGGAAGGGCTGCAGGTCTCCGCACAGTCCAGGCAGTCTCGCACGGGCCGCAACGTTCACCGGGCCCGACCCGGGGGTCCCGCCGCTCCGCTCACTTTTCGGCAGCGCGGCCGGATGGTTTAGCGCTCAGGCGGTTTGTTCCGGCGCGCTGGGCCGGGGTTCTCGAGCTGGCCCCTCCGGAGCCGGGCTCTCAAGCGACCGCCATTTTCGGAGTCCTGGCCACGCCCCCGTGACGGTAATGCGATTTGTGTGTTTTTTTCTTTGTAAATCAGTAAGGCTGTAAGTATGACGCATGTGACTTGCATGCAATTTGTGTTTTTTCTTTTTTTAATCATTAAGGCCATAAGGGTAACACATGGAACTTGTGTGAGATTTGTGTTTTGTTTTCCTTTGTGAATCAGTAAGGTCGTCAGGATAATACATGCAACTTGCTTGCGATTTGTCTTTTTTTTTTTTTAAATCAGTAAGGCCGTTAGGGTAACGCATGCACCTTGCATGCAATTTGTGTTTTTTTCTTTTTGAATCATTAAGGCAATAAGGGTAACACATGCGACTTGCGTGCGATTCGTGTTTTTTTTCTATGTGAATCAGTAAGGCCATAAGGGTACCGCATTCAACTTGGGTGCGATTTGTGTTTTTTATTTTTTGAATCAGTAAGGCCGTAAGGGTAACATATGTCACTGGCATGCAATTTGTGTTTTTTTCTTTGTGAATCAGTAAGGACAACACATGTGACTTGCATTCAATTTGTGTTTTTTCTTTTTGAATCATTAAGTCCATAAGGGTAACGCATGGGACTTGCGTGCAATTTGTGGTTTTTTCTTTGTGAATCAGTAAGGACAACACATGCGAGTTGCGTGCGATTTGTGTTTTTTTCTTTGTGAATCAGTAAGGCCGTAAGGGTGCACGCATGGGACTTGCGTGCAATTTGTGTTTTTTTTTGTTTGTAAATCAGTAAGGCTATAAGTATAAGGCATGCAACTTGCTACGATTTGTGTTTTTTCTCTGTGAATCAGTAAGTCCGTAAGGGTAACGCATGTGACTTGCATGCAATTTGTGTTTTTTTCATTTGTGACTTAGTAAGGCCGTAAGGGTAACGCATGCAACGTGTGTGCGAGTTGTGTTTTTCCTTTGTGAATCAGTAAGGCTGTTAGTATAACGCATGAGACTTGAGTGCGATTTGTGAGTTTTTTGTGAATCAGCAAGACCGTATGGGTAACGTATGCCACTTGTTTGCGATTTGAGTTTCTTCTTTGTTTATCAGTACGGCCGTAAGGGTAACGCAAGTGACTGTCATGCGATTCGTGTTTTTTTTTTTGTGAATCAGTAAGGCTGTAAGTATAACACATTCGATTTGCATGCAATTTGTGTTTTTTCTTTTTGAATCATTAAGGCCATAAGGGTAACACATGCAACTTGTTTGAGATTTGTGTTTTTTTTTCCTTTGTGAATCAGTAAGGCCGTAAGGATAAAACATGCAACTTGCTTGCGATTTGTGTTTTTTTTTTTTTAAATCAGTAAGGCATTTAGGGTAACGTATGCAATTTGTGTTTTTGTCTTTTGTGAATCAGTAAGGTCGTAATGGTAACGCATGTGACTTGTGTGCAATTTGTGTTTTTTTCTTTGTGAATCTGTAAGGCCGTAAGGATAATGCATGCAATGTGCGTGCAGTTGGTGTCTTTTTCTTTGTGAATCAATAAGGTCGTGAGGGTAACGCATGTACCTTGCGTGCAATTTGTGGGCTTTTTTCTTTGTAAATCAGTAAGGCCATAATGGTAACACATGCGAATTGCTGCAATTTTTTTTCTTTTGAATCAGTGAGTCGTAAGGGTAACACATACGACTTGCATGCAATTTGTTTTTTTTTCCTTTGTGAATCAGAAAGGCCGTAAGGGTAACACATGCGACTTGCGTGTGATTAGTGTTTTTTTTCTTTGTGAATCAGTAAGGCCATAAGGGTAACGCATGCTACTTGTGTGCGATTTGTGTTTTTTCTTGATGAATTGTTAAGTCTGTAAGTATAACGTATGAGACTTGTGTGCGTTTTGGGGTTTTTCTTTGTGAATCAGTAAGACTGTAAGGGTAACGCCTGCCACTTGCGTGCAATTTGTGTTTTTTCTTTGTGAATCAGCAGGGCCATAAGGGTAATGCATGCAAGCTGTTTTTATTGAAGTTTTGGTTTGTTGAGTGACTGAATGCAACCGCGTACAATAGAATGAAGTGTGGCCACAGTGTACTGTTGTTCTGAGATATTGTATAAATATGCAAACTGTTTTTGAATATACTTTGCATGAAACAGAAATTGAACTGTAATGTGCCCCATAAGAGTGGGTAGATAGAACTAAAAACTGACAACATATTGTAATAATGGTACAGTAGAAAAAGTAGGCAACATTATTTCCCACCAGAAAAGTTATGTGTGTCCACTTAAAACTTACGGAAACCTGGTAGCAGAAAAGGTAAAAGATTAAAAACACCTGAACACGGAGACCTCCTTACAACATATGTAGAAGGTATTCCACAGTGACAGAAAGAAATTACAAAAGTATAACCTGAAGTGGTTTAAAGCCACAAAAAAGCATATATATCCCTGCCCAAAAGAAGGAATGTTCAATGATAGAGCAATTGGGCATGTTGTTATGCACCTTTGAAGTAAATATATGCAGGAGCCAAATTAAAGAAAACAGAAGCCACCTTAGTGTTATGGAAATTATTTTGTGAAATATTCAAAAGATTCCTCACAGGAAGATACCTCGAGTACCCCTTATGTTCCCTCCCCTCCAGATGACACTACAAGCACTACACCCTGTGTCCAACATCTACCCATTAGTACAGCTGCAATAAGCCGGATCAGTAGGATCTGAAAACCCTGAAATTGAAACCCCTTCACACTCCGCTAAAGTGACTCCCCGGGTGGCCCCCATGAATGCCAAAGCCAAAGAGAGCAAGCACTCCTAGACAAAAAACCAGGATAGGGGATCCACAATTTTCAGGACAGTTAGAGGCACAGTTCTACTGCATCTAGACCCTACCCTTCCCCAAGAGGAGAAAAGCAAAAAGCAAAGTTCAGGGGATAGCGATGACCAATCGCATATTTCATCAGCAACGTCAAAGTTGCTTCAGAAAAGAGACGCTTCAGGTAGGATACTTAGAAAACAAGCGTCCACCCAACCACAGAGCGAGGCAGGGAATGCAGGGAGGAGAGACCATGTGCATGGGGCTATAGAGATGGTGGGGCACCTTTCATCCCAAAGAAGGAAACAGGTACAAAAAGGGACTTAAAGTAGTCCGCCACCTTGGCAGAAGGAGAGAGAGGTTGCAATAGTCGAATGAGAGTGTGTATGACTGGCTATCACGCAGTGAGGACAGGAGGGAGATAAATGAAGTAAGGAGAGAAGGGCATGACGATGACAGTGCAAAGCAAACTCAGCAATTCAAAAGACTGGAGATATAAATGTGACCTTCACTGATACCAGGTGTGAGGGATCACCTTTTAACCTGGTCAGATCTGTAGTGTGGGATCAGCTGAGGAAAATGCACCTCCACAGACCAGATATTGGATCACTCATGGCTCAGCCTATGCAATAGAGTGAGGATCCTGCACAATACATCAATAAGATGAAAGAAAAGTGGACCCAGGAAGTGGGTCTGGGCTGGGAAGTAACAAGAGGTAATGCTGTGCTGTTCTATTATGTAGTTAAGAAGGGATTACCTTCTGACATACAGGACAGCTTAGATAACATAGTAGCACTGGAAGCCAAGCCTTGGACTGAAATTCAAGCACAGATCATCCATTTTTCCAAGAAGAAGCAGGAAAAGGAGAAAAATAGACAGAAAGTAGTAGAGAAAGCTGCAGCCAAGTTGGTGCAGCAGAAGTTAGTGAAGAAGGGAACAACGGAAGGTGCTGTAGTGGAAGAAGCCACTCGGATGACTGCAATACCTGCAGAAACTGCCGGTACTGCCGGTCCTGTTGTTGGGTCCCACAGGTCACCCAACTACAGTACCGGCAGCAGCAGGATGATATAAGGACACAAGGAAATAGTAGAGGGGGACGAGGAGGAGTAGGAAGAAGTAAGATGGGTCCTCCAAAAAGGGATCAGACATGTTATTATTGTCAGAGGTTTGGGCAGCGTATTAGAGACAGTAACTTAGGAGATGGGATGAGCAAAATGGAAGAATGGGAAATTATGGTCCATCTGGAAATATGATAGTTCAGCCACAACAAAATTCACAGATCATATATATACCCCAGATACCCCCACAAATTGTGCAGTCACCAGGAATGCCCCGAGGGCAGCAAGTACTGCCTCAGGAGAACTATGAAGTACCCTCCACGGAAATCCCACCACAACCTGGACAAGGAGGTGTGGCA
The DNA here is from genome assembly GCF_031143425.1 of Pleurodeles waltl. Lineage (NCBI taxonomy): Eukaryota > Metazoa > Chordata > Amphibia > Caudata > Salamandridae > Pleurodeles > Pleurodeles waltl. The sequence continues at coordinate 418,941,702 of NC_090445.1, read as the reverse complement.
GTGATGGGGGAGATCCTTGCTAGGTGAGCCCTGCGGGAGGATACACACAGAGAGGACCCACAGAGGTTTTCTGTGTGTCAAGTCTTGTCAGTCAGAGACAGGCCAGATAAGGAACCCACAGTGACCATGTCCATTAAAGACAAGAGATATGCATTTTTCATAGACACAGGAGCAACAGAATCCTGTATTAAAGAGGGAGGACTCCCAATTTCCAACAGATCCATGGACACTCAGGGATTCTCTGGGGAAAGTATAAGGGTTCCTTTTACCAAACCAGTAGAAATGAAAGTAGGGGGGAGACATATTGACAGCTGCTTAATGTTCTCACTAGCTTCCCCAGTGAATTTGTTTGGCAGAGACTTGATGGCAAAATTGAATATGACCATTCATTTTAAGCAAGAAGGTAGCCTAGTTTGCTCCACACCTGGAGTTCGACCCTCCAGAGTCATGGTGCTAACGGTAGACTCCTCCAGCAGAGACCAGAGTATAGCACGACCCGCTGATGTGGACGCATTTACTGCAGCTATATACACCATCATAGCAGAAACCCCAGAGCTATTGGGAAGGGAGGTTCAATTGCCCAAATAATTCCTTTTAGGCAGCAGGGACAGGACCCCAGATTATCAGAAACAGAGGTAATATTGCAGATAGAGGCTCTGCAACTAACACTTAACTAGGGTGCCTTGACAGCAAGCGACCATAATGGTACTTTGTAAACATGTGTCAGCTTGCTTGAGCCAGAAAAGATGATTAGGGAGATACTGGATGATGTGCCATTTGATGATAGCCCCAAGAAAAGGATTATACTTTTCCAGGATGACATACCAGTAAGACTGTGCTTGCTAGAAGTCAATACACCCACACCAAGCAGAGCTTTGGCCTCAGTAGAAGAAGCCGATCTGTCACAGGTGCAGATGTCCTGTGGACAAAGGGCCCTCACAATGTCAGCTTCATCCGCACTGCTACGCCAGTTTGGATTACATTGAAGGAAGGTGCCATCTTACCCAGAGTAAAACAATATCCCTTGTACAAGGAGGCGGAGGAGGGTATCCTCTACTACACGTGTTACTGGACCAAAGAGTAATTTACCCTGGGGTGTCACCTTGTAACACCCGTATATACCTGGTTAAGAAAGCCAAGGACAATACCTGATGCATGATTCAAGACCTGCCCCCGTTGAACAATATTGTGTTACCAGAATTCCCAACCGACCTGAACCCCACCATCATCCTCACAAACATTCCACAGGATGCCAGGTACTTTTCAGTTACCAATCTTAAGAATCCCTTCTTCAGCATTCCTCTTCACCCAGATAGTCACCATCTGACAGCGTTCTCATATTGCAGGACCCAGTATTTGTACTCTTGTTTGCCCCAAGGATATTGCAAATCCCCCAGTGTGTTTGACAGGGCACTATAAAATGATCTGTCAAATTTTCAATGTGACAGCACTCTGTTGCAAGCTGTCAATGACATATTGGTTTGTAGTCCTACCAAGCAGCAGTGTAGAAGGGACAGTATGGGGGTCATTATGACCCCGGTGGTAGGTGTAAAGGTGGCGGTAGTACCGCCAACACGCTGGCGGTACATACCACCACATTATGACATTGGCGGGTTGTAAAGAAATGGCTCCCTGTTGCAGTTACCCCCCACTTTTTGCCTGATACTGATGCTGACTTGACTGAGAAGAGTGCTGGGACCCTGCTAACCAGGCCCCAGCACCAGTGTTCCTTCACCTAAAATGTACCATTGTATCCACAATTGGCACACCCTGGCATTCAGATAAGTCCCTTGTAACTGGTACTTCTAGTACCAAGGGCCCTGATGCCAAGGAAGGTCTCTAAGGGCTGCAGCATGTCTTATGCCACCCTAGAGACCCCTCACTCAGCACAGACACACTGCTTACAAGCCTGTGTGTGCTAGTGAGAACAAAATGAGTAAGTCGACATGGCACTCCCCTCAGGGTGCCATGCCAGCCTCTCACTGCCTATGCAGTATAGGTAAGACACCCCTCTAGCAGGCCTTACAGCCCTAAGGCAGGGTGCACTATACCATAGGTGAGGGTACCAGTGCATGAGCACTGTGCCCCTACAGTGTCTAAACAAAACCTTAGACATTGTAAGTGCAGGGTAGCCATAAGAGTATATGGTCTGGGAGTCTGTTTTACACGAACTCCACAGCACCATAATGGCTACACTGAAAACTGGGAAGTTTGGTATCAAACTTCTCAGCACAATAAATGCACACTGATGCCAGTGTACATTTTATTGCAAAACACACCCCAGAGGGCACCTTAGAGGTGCCCCCTGAAACTTAACCGACTGTCTGTGTAGGCTGACTAGTTCCAGCAGCCTGCCACACCAGAGACATGTTGCTGGCCCCATGGGGAGAGTGCCTTTGTCACTCTGAGGCCAGTAACAAAGCCTGCACTGGGTGGAGATGCTAACACCTCCCCCAGGCAGGAGCTGTAACACCTGGCGGTGAGCCTCAAAGGCTCACCCCTTTGTCACAGCCCAGCAGGGCACTCCAGCTTAGTGGAGTTGCCCGCCCCCTCCGGCCACGGCCCCCACTTTTGGCGGCAAGGCTGGAGGGAACAAAGAAAGCAACAAGGAGGAGTCACTGGCCAGTCAGGACAGCCCCTAAGGTGTCCTGAGCTGAAGTGACTCTAACTTTTAGAAATCCTCCATCTTGCAGATGGAGGATTCCCCCAATAGGGTTAGGATTGTGACCCCCTCCCCTTGGGAGGAGGCACAAAGAGGGTGTACCCACCCTCAGGGCTAGTAGCCATTGGCTACTAACCCCCCAGACCTAAACACGCCCTTAAATTTAGTATTTAAGGGCTACCCTGAACCCTAGAAAATTAGATTCCTGCAACTACAAGAAGAAGGACTGCCTAGCTGAAAACCCCTGCAGAGGAAGACCAGAAGACGACAACTGCCTTGGCTCCAGAAACTCACCGGCCTGTCTCCTGCCTTCCAAAGATCCTGCTCCAGCGACGCCTTCCAAAGGGACCAGCGACCTCGACATCCTCTGAGGACTGCCCCTGCTTCGAAAAGACAAGAAACTCCCGAGGACAGCGGACCTGCTCCAAGAAAGGCTGCAACTTTGTTTCCAGCAGCCTTGAAAGAACCCTGCAAGCTCCCCGCAAGAGGCGTGAGACTTGCAACACTGCACCCGGCGACCCCGACTCGGCTGGTGGAGATCCAACACCTCAGGAGGGACCCCAGGACTACTCTGATACTGTGAGTACCAAAACCTGTCCCCCCTGAGCCCCCACAGCGCCGCCTGCAGAGGGAATCCCGAGGCTTCCCCTGACCGCGACTCTTTGAATCCTAAGTCCCGACGCCTGGGAGAGACCCTGCACCCGCAGCCCCCAGGACCTGAAGGACCGGACTTTAATTGGAGAAGTGACCCCCAGGAGTCCCTCTCCCTTACCCAAGTGGAGGTTTCCCCGAGGAACCCCCCCCTTGCCTGCCTGCAGCGCTGAAGAGATCCCGAGATCTCTCATAGACTAACATTACAAACCCGACGCTTGTTTCTACACTGCACCCGGCCGCCCCCGCGCTGCTGAGGGTGAAATTTCTGTGTGGGCTTGTGTCCCCCCCGGTGCCCTACAAAACCCCCCTGGTCTGCCCTCCGAAGACGCGGGTACTTACCTGCAAGCAGACCGGAACCGGGGCACCCCCTTCTCTCCATTCTAGCCTATGTGTTTCGGGCACCACTTTGAACTCTGCACCTGACCGGCCCTGAGCTGCTGGTGTGGTGACTTTGGGGTTGCTCTGAACCCCCAACGGTGGGCTACCTTGGACCAAGAACTGAACCCTGTAAGTGTCTTACTTACCTGGTAAAACTAACAAAAACTTACCTCCCCTAGGAACTGTGAAAATTGCACTGTGTCCACTTTTAAAACAGCTATTTGTCAATAACTTGAAAAGTATACATGCAATTTTTATGATTTAAAGTTCCTAAAGTACTTACCTGCAATACCTTTCGAATGAGATATTACATGTAGAATTTGAACCTGTGGTTCTGAAAATAAACTAAGAAAATATATTTTTCTATACAAAAACCTATTGGCTGGATTTGTCTCTGAGTGTGTGTACCTCATTTATTGTCTATGTGTATGTACAACAAATGCTTAACACTACTCCTTGGATAAGCCTACTGCTCGACCACACTACCACAAAATAGAGCATTAGTATTATCTATTTTTACCACTATTTTACCTCTAAGGGGAACCCTTGGACTCTGTGCATGCTATTCCTTACTTTGAAATAGCACATACAGAGCCAACTTCCTACATTGGTGGATCAGCGGTGGGGTACAAGACTTTGCATTTGCTGGACTACTCAGCCAATACCTGATCACACGACAAATTCCAAAATTGTCATTAGAAATTGATTTTTGCAATTTGAAAAGTTTTCTAAATTCTTAAAAGACCTGCTAGGGCCTTGTGTTAGATCCTGTTTAGCATTTCTTTTAGAGTTTAAAAGTTTGTAAAAGTTTGAATTAGAACCTAGAACTAGTTGTAGATTCTTAAAAAGTATTCCAACTTTTAGAAGCAAAATGTCTAGCACAGATGTGACTGTGGTGGAACTCGACACCACACCTTACCTCCATCTTAAGATGAGGGAGCTAAGGTCACTCTGTAAAATAAAGAAAATAACAATGGGCCCCAAACCTACCAAAATACAGCTCCAGGAGCTTTTGGCAGAGTTTGAAAAGGCCAACCCCTCTGAGGGTGGCAACTCAGAGGAAGAGGATAGTGACTTGGAGGAAAATTCCCCCCTACCAGTCCTGTCTAGGGAGAACAGGGTCCCTCAAACCCTGACTCCAAAAATAATAGTCAGAGATGCTGGTTCCCTCACAGGAGAGACCAACACCTCTGAAATCACTGAGGATAACTCCAGTGAAGATGACCCCCTGTTAGCCAGGATGGTCAAAAGATTGGCTTTGGAAAAGCAGCTCCTAGCCATAGAAAGGGAAAGAAAAGAGATGGGCCTAGGTCCCATCGATGGTGGCAGCAACTTAAATAGGGTCAGAGATTCTCCTGACATCCTAAAAATCCCCAAAGGGATTGTAACAAAATATGAAGATGGTGATGACATCACCAAATGGTTCACAGCTTTTGAGAGGGCTTGTGTAACCAGAAAAGTAAACAGATCTCACTGGGGTGCTCTCCTTTGGGAAATGTTCACTGGAAAGTGTAGGGATAGACTCCTCACACTCTCTGGAAAAGATGCAGAATCTTATGACCTCATGAAGGGTACCCTGATTGAGGGCTTTGGATTCTCCACTGAGGAGTATAGAATTAGATTCAGGGGGGCTCAAAAATCCTCGAGCCAGACCTGGGTTGATTTTGTAGACTACTCAGTAAAAACACTAGATGGTTGGTTAACTGGAAATGAAGTGTGTGACTATGTTGGGCTTTATAATTTGTTTATGAAAGAACACATTTTAAGTAACTGCTTCAATGAAAAGTTGCATCAGTATCTGGTAGACCTAGGTCCAATTTCTCCCCAAGAATTGGGAAAGAAGGCAGACCACTGGGTCAAGACTAGGGTAACCAAAACTTCCACTGGGGGTGACCAAAAGAAAGGGGTTACAAAAACTCCCCAGGAGAAAGTGGGTGACACTAGAAACAAAGAAAAAGAGTCCCCTGTAGGCCCCCAAAAACCAGAACAGGTGGGTGGGCCCCAAGACACAACCCAAAACAAAGGTGGGTACCAGGGTAAGAACTGGGATGCCACTAAGGCATGGTGCCACAACTGTAAACAGTCTGGGCACCACACCAAGGACACTTCTTGTCCCAAAAACAAACCCCAGAACAAAATTCCAGGGGTAACCAGTGTAGCCATGGGAGATGACTCCTCAGATGAGGAGGTCTTCATAGCCTTCAACTGGAAACAGGGCCCAACAGGTGAGTTGGAGATTCCAGAGGGAAGTAGACACTTCCACCACCTACTGGTGAATGGAATCCCAACCACTGCCCTGAGAGACACTTGTGCCAGTCACACTATTGTGAATGACAGGCTGGTGCTCTCAAACCAGTACATCCCAGGTGAGACTGCCAGGGTAAGAGTTAGCCTAGACAGGGTCACTAAGAGGCCTGTGGCTTTAGTGCCCATAGAAGTGGGTGGCACTCTTAGCTGGAGAAGGGTAGTAGTCAGTACAGACCTCCCCCTTGATTGTCTCCTTGGAAATGACTACCCAGAGGTTAGTCAGAGCCCAAGAGAGGAACTGGTCCAGTGCCAGTCCTCTCCCAAGGATTCTGGAAGTCCTGCCTCTGCAGTAAATGCAAGCAGGCCCCAGAAGAAGAAGAAAAGAAAACAGAGTAGGAAGGGTGGACAACCTCTAGCCAAGGTTACAGCAAGCCAAGGAGATTCTGCTCCAGTAGGGGAGAACTCCAAAAATGGCCCTGATAAAGTCCAACCTGACCCACAAGAAGTCCTGGCTAGTCAGGCAACTGTTAAACCTGAGTGGGTGGCTCCTCAGCTAACAGAAGAAAGAGTGGAAGAAGGGTGTTTACTACAAGATGTGGTAACCCCCCACTCTAATACAGCAGACAGGCAACCTGAACCCAAAGAGGCCTGTAACTTAGCCCCTTCCCTTTTAGGTGAAGAGCTAAAGGTGTGGTTCTGGGCACTGACAGCTGCCAGTGGCCTCTGCTGGGTGTTAGCCTTTATGGCTGCACTATCCTTAGCATGGTGGTCTGACCCCATGCCAAATAGCAAGTTAGGCCCCCTGACCCTATTAGTCATGGTGGGGTTACTCCAGCTCTGGGTAACCTCTCTGGGTAAGCTAGGGGTAACCCTGGCCAAGATAAGGTTAGCAGAGGTGGATACCTCTAAGACCAAAATAGAAAGAATGGGTGGAGACATTGAAGAGGCAGACAAGAGGCAATTCAGACTAGGTCCTATCACTGTGGAAGTAGGTCAGTTCCCCAAAGGGAATGACCTGAACAGAAGGATGTAAGGCAGAGTAGGCCCTGCAACTAACCAGCCTATTTCTCCTACTCTTCCTCGCCTGACAGACTAGGAAGACTCTCCCAGCTTGGGCTGAGTCTCCTGGCCTGTGGGCTGGGGGGGGCTTGTGTAAAGAAATGGCTCCCTGTTGCAGTTACCCCCCACTTTTTGCCTGATACTGATGCTGACTTGACTGAGAAGAGTGCTGGGACCCTGCTAACCAGGCCCTAGCACCAGTGTTCCTTCACCTAAAATGTACCATTGTATCCACAATTGGCACACCCTGGCATTCAGATAAGTCCCTTGTAACTGGTACTTCTAGTACCAAGGGCCCTGATGCCAAGGAAGGTCTCTAAGGGCTGCAGCATGTCTTATGCCACCCTAGAGACCCCTCACTCAGCACAGACACACTGCTTACAAGCCTGTGTGTGCTAGTGAGAACAAAATGAGTAAGTCGACATGGCACTCCCCTCAGGGTGCCATGCCAGCCTCTCACTGCCTATGCAGTATAGGTAAGACACCCCTCTAGCAGGCCTTACAGCCCTAAGGCAGGGTGCACTATACCATAGGTGAGGGTACCAGTGCATGAGCACTGTGCCCCTACAGTGTCTAAACAAAACCTTAGACATTGTAAGTGCAGGGTAGCCATAAGAGTATATGGTCTGGGAGTCTGTTTTACACGAACTCCACAGCACCATAATGGCTACACTGAAAACTGGGAAGTTTGGTATCAAACTTCTCAGCACAATAAATGCACACTGATGCCAGTGTACATTTTATTGCAAAACACACCCCAGAGGGCACCTTAGAGGTGCCCCCTGAAACTTACCCGACTGTCTGTGTAGGCTGACTAGTTCCAGCAGCCTGCCACACCAGAGACATGTTGCTGGCCCCATGGGGAGAGTGCCTTTGTCACTCTGAGGCCAGTAACAAAGCCTGCACTGGGTGGAGATGCTAACACCTCCCCCAGGCAGGAGCTGTAACACCTGGCGGTGAGCCTCAAAGGCTCACCCCTTTGTCACAGCCCAGCAGGGCACTCCAGCTTAGTGGAGTTGCCCGCCCCCTCCGGCCACGGCCCCCACTTTTGGCGGCAAGGCTGGAGGGAACAAAGAAAGCAACAAGGAGGAGTCACTGGCCAGTCAGGACAGCCCCTAAGGTGTCCTGAGCTGAAGTGACTCTAACTTTTAGAAATCCTCCATCTTGCAGATGGAGGATTCCCCCAATAGGGTTAGGATTGTGACCCCCTCCCCTTGGGAGGAGGCACAAAGAGGGTGTACCCACCCTCAGGGCTAGTAGCCATTGGCTACTAACCCCCCAGACCTAAACACGCCCTTAAATTTAGTATTTAAGGGCTACCCTGAACCCTAGAAAATTAGATTCCTGCAACTACAAGAAGAAGGACTGCCTAGCTGAAAACCCCTGCAGAGGAAGACCAGAAGACGACAACTGCCTTGGCTCCAGAAACTCACCGGCCTGTCTCCTGCCTTCCAAAGATCCTGCTCCAGCGACGCCTTCCAAAGGGACCAGCGACCTCGACATCCTCTGAGGACTGCCCCTGCTTCGAAAAGACAAGAAACTCCCGAGGACAGCGGACCTGCTCCAAGAAAGGCTGCAACTTTGTTTCCAGCAGCCTTGAAAGAACCCTGCAAGCTCCCCGCAAGAGGCGTGAGACTTGCAACACTGCACCCGGCGACCCCGACTCGGCTGGTGGAGATCCAACACCTCAGGAGGGACCCCAGGACTACTCTGATACTGTGAGTACCAAAACCTGTCCCCCCTGAGCCCCCACAGCGCCGCCTGCAGAGGGAATCCCGAGGCTTCCCCTGACCGCGACTCTTTGAATCCTAAGTCCCGACGCCTGGGAGAGACCCTGCACCCGCAGCCCCCAGGACCTGAAGGACCGGACTTTCACTGGAGAAGTGACCCCCAGGAGTCCCTCTCCCTTACCCAAGTGGAGGTTTCCCCGAGGAACCCCCCCCTTGCCTGCCTGCAGCGCTGAAGAGATCCCGAGATCTCTCATAGACTAACATTACAAACCCGACGCTTGTTTCTACACTGCACCCGGCCGCCCCCGCGCTGCTGAGGGTGAAATTTCTGTGTGGGCTTGTGTCCCCCCCGGTGCCCTACAAAACCCCCCTGGTCTGCCCTCCGAAGACGCGGGTACTTACCTGCAAGCAGACCGGAACCGGGGCACCCCCTTCTCTCCATTCTAGCCTATGTGTTTCGGGCACCACTTTGAACTCTGCACCTGACCGGCCCTGAGCTGCTGGTGTGGTGACTTTGGGGTTGCTCTGAACCCCCAACGGTGGGCTACCTTGGACCAAGAACTGAACCCTGTAAGTGTCTTACTTACCTGGTAAAACTAACAAAAACTTACCTCCCCTAGGAACTGTGAAAATTGCACTGTGTCCACTTTTAAAACAGCTATTTGTCAATAACTTGAAAAGTATACATGCAATTTTTATGATTTAAAGTTCCTAAAGTACTTACCTGCAATACCTTTCGAATGAGATATTACATGTAGAATTTGAACCTGTGGTTCTTAAAATAAACTAAGAAAATATATTTTTCTATACAAAAACCTATTGGCTGGATTTGTCTCTGAGTGTGTGTACCTCATTTATTGTCTATGTGTATGTACAACAAATGCTTAACACTACTCCTTGGATAAGCCTACTGCTCGACCACACTACCACAAAATAGAGCATTAGTATTATCTATTTTTACCACTATTTTACCTCTAAGGGGAACCCTTGGACTCTGTGCATGCTATTCCTTACTTTGAAATAGCACATACAGAGCCAACTTCCTACACGGGTTGGCTGCAGCCAACCCGCCAATTGACCATTCATAGCTCCATGACGGTAGCAGGCATCGGGCTGGAGATATCAATCTCCAGCCCGGTGGCCCC